>NW_008237221.1:23543-47653 GCF_000691975.1 Corvus brachyrhynchos | reverse complement strand
ATCAATGACAGAGTTTCCACAGCCCAACTTGAAACTTCCTTGCTGAAGGTCAAATCTTGTCCTTTATCCGTTTTCAAAATGCACTTAGAGAAGATACTCTCCTTTTTTCTTTAACAAGAGAAAATAGGAGGGAAAATAAGTAAAAAGTAATATGAAAATTAAATAAGGAAGATAGCATGTTCTTATCAGCATTCTTTTTTCATCTTGAACAAGCCCAATTCCTTCAATATTTCTTTTTAGGTCATGTTTCAAACTGTTCTCAGCTAGAGAATAGATCATCTCTGTCTTGAAGGACAGCACTAAAAATGGCACAATTCTCTCTCTAAGGCCATCCTTTTGCTGCACAGGAATAATTACCTCACATGGCAGCCTGTGCTGCTGTTCACACATTCCCTGTGACACTAACTACTTTGAAAAGCTTGCAATCATTCATCTCTGTCTAGTTTGCAGTTCTCTGTAGCCTCTTCACCCATCTCAGAATGTCCAGAGAGTTTTTGTCTCATCCTATACTCACATACTTTATTATTCCTACATAAGTGTAATCCTTCCCTATTAAATAATATTCTCATTTTTCTGGTCATACTTCTATTCTGTCAGGATCATTTTTAATTATGGTCTGTATCGTTCTGATGGGGATTCTCATCTCAGGATCCTCTGCATTGTACAGGTCACTAACAAAAACACTGGTCGCAGCCAAACCCTGAGGAAACTTTGAAGGACTTCACTGACAATATCCTTCATTTCAAGGTGAAATGCTCATGTGTTATATTGTTCTGAGAGAACTAATCAGTCTACAGTCATTTCCTCTAGACCACACTTCCCTAGTACCCATCCACATTCTACACCCACTGAGTACCTCACTCATCTCCAAGTACTCTCATGGGAAAAAGGATAATAAGGGCTTTTTAGCAGCTAAGGGCTGCTAAAATTCCTTTGACAGAAAAACTTTACATGATCAATTTGAGAACTCCCTCTGCTGTTTCGCTCTCCTGCTCTGGCTGTCATTTCACTCTGTTGTGCACAGGCATTACTAGTGCTGTCTACCTGATAGCAAGTGAAGATCAGCACAGAGTAAAGCATTCATCATTTTAGGCTTCTCCAAATCTTCTGTCTATTAAGTGTCAACATTTGGACTTCTCCTAAGTAATGTGCCTTGCTATTTCATCTCACTTTATGTCTTAACCTTTTTGATTAGGTTACTGAGAGCTCTTGCAATGCCTTTATTCTCCTCCTTAGTAACCTCACCTAGTTTCTTGTCTCTGTATCCTTTCCTCCTGTGTTTGAAGTCAATGAAAGGCTCATAATTTAACCAAGTTGATCTCTTACTGACGTCTTATCTCTCCTCCTCAAGGAGAGAGCCTTATTAATATTCTTCTTTAAGAAACTGCCAGCTTTCTTAAATTCCCTGTTCCATCACGCTTGCCTCCCAGGCAACACCTACCAATTTTGTGAGTATTGAAGCCTTCCTACTTGAAATCCATTGTTACTGTTTTGCTACTTATGTTCCTTCAAGTCCTGTGAATCATAAATGTATAATTTCATGATCATTCTCAGGTAACATGATCTTTGTCTAAATATTGTCAGTTTCTTCCTATCGGTCAGTATTTAATCAAAGTTCACCCTATTCTACTTACCTTAATTATCTTTACCAAAGTCCATCAGAAACACATTCAAAGCACTTGCTGAACAGGCTCCCTCTGAAATACATTTTATTTGCAACAGATATGCGGGTAACTGAGAACCTGCATTAAGATTTACAGCTCCTTCTGCTTGTTCATCATCCTTCTTGCATTACAGCGAGTGCTCTCCACTCCTATGACTTTATGAAGAACAACCCAGCCTGATTTTTATGTCCACCTAAGTCACCATTTTTTATGCTACTTCTGGGAGTGATTAATTCTAAGTCAAAGAGCCTCACTGGTCTCCATTTTCACTCATCGCCTTGTCAAACATCATTCTTAGGTGAGGAAAAAAAAGACCTCCAAGTGTGTAGCCACGCATTTACTTCCAAGATGTGTGTTGACACTCCCTGTACACTGATCCCAGACTGAACAGGCTGAAAATAACACCAGCTGTGATCTTGTTTCTCTCATCCTTGCCTCTCCCCAGCAACCTTATGACCACTTTGAGCTGCAGTACTGAAATGTTCACTGAAGAAGATAAGACCCCACAAGACAGGAAACCTGAACAGGTCAGTGAAATAGAAAGCTGTGTGTACACGGCTGACCATAGCAGATCAATTGACTTCAACAGTTCAGTCAAAGGAGTTTAGCTGCTGGAAAGAGACGGGATAATCCAGCAATTGTACCATGAAAAGGCAGAAGACAGGAAAATGGAAGAGGGGAAAAGAGATTCACAGAGAGTGATGCTCAGAGAATCACTGGCTTTGGAGATTTTCAAACTGGACAGAACAAGGCCCAGGTCCCTGAAGACTCAAAGTCTGTTCTACTGAAGTCTGGGGCTGTGATTCTGCTTTTTGCCCTCCTTTCATAATCCTGACTTTTACCTTCATGCAGTCAGTGTCATCAAGGTTTCTGCCAAACTCCACATGCCCCAGCACTGTAAGCATGAGGTTCAGCAGTGTCTCCCCACTCATCAGCTTCTCAGCCACCTGTGTAAAGAAGCTCTTATCAGTGCTGTCATCAGAAACCTGTTGCATTGCCTGTGCCCTGGCCCTGCTGGGCCTTTCCAGCACGTATCAGGGTGGCTTAAGTCCACTCTGAGGTCCAGGGCTTGTGAACATGAGGGTTCTGCCTGTTGTTTGAAGAAAGTCTTATATGCTCTTTTTTTCCCTCATCCTAAATACTGTGTATTTTGTGAACATTAATACAAAAACTCAGCAAAGATGGAAATGCATTTACAAATCCACAGCAAGTCTAGAGCACTGTGCATTACTTATTAAAAAACTGCAACGAGGAAGAGACAAAATGAAGAGGGAAATTTAAGGACCACTTCCTCTGAAGATGGGGTCATAAAAGACTTTCTTATTAAAAACCAGACAGGTTATAACTATTAAAAAGCAAGTCTGTGAGCTCTAGGGATGGATTTCACACCACTGTAGTCAAGATAGATACAGATGTGCATATATCAAACAGTAAAAGAAATAGCTACACAGAATCCTGGAGAAAGGCCAAGAAGTTATATTGATAAGAATCTGTAAGCAAAATTGGGAAGCAACTGCAACAGAGGTGAATTTTGCAAATGGTGGAAAGCAGGAAGCAATGGCAGTAACACAGCAATCAGCACAACTACAGGAAAATAAAGACTACAGAAAAAAAGTTCAGGCAACTGCACAGACAATGGACAAAAAGGCTGATGTGCAAAACTTATGTTCCAGTGCAAAACTTATGTTCCAGTGCACCTAAAAGTCAGTGAAATGTGTGTTTTAAATACAGTGTGGAATTTTTAATCATTGTTTTTGAGAGATCTTATTAATTAAATAGTATTCCAGTAAAACACACAACACATACAAGATGGACACAGAGGAGCAAGTGTAGCTAAATACAATGACTGAATTAAACACAGTGGGAACCATTAAATTTCTATTACCAGAGTATCCTATACAGAGCCCAGAATATAAATATGACCAAACAACATATGCCAGTAAAATCACAGGAGTTCAGAAAAGACATGGAGCATGTGGCATCTGCCATACAAAAGCAGGATATAACATTTAGAGAAGAACCCAATTAATGGATCTGATTTCTCCTTGGTTACCAGTAAAGCAAGAGAAAAGGTAATGTTACATCAGAATTACAGAATTCTTTTTCAAACCTCCTAGAGAACCTACTGAATCTTCCTCATATAGGAGTTTTTGAAGGCAGGCTAGAGAAGTGTCACATGTGGATAGCCTGGCTGTACCTACACAACACCATCAGATGGAGGAGGCCTTCTTGTACATTTCCCCTGCATTTTCTATTGCAGTAGGAACCATTTTCTTCACCTTGGAAGGATTCTGGGCCATTATCTTGGCTTGCACAATTTTTTGGTTTTGATCTGCAGCTGGTCAAAATTATGCAGAAGTGTCAAGTTTAGTGACATGAGAAGTTGAGCATTCTCCTTTCTTCAGGACAATACCATGGGATGCAGCAAAGGATCCAAAATGACACTTTTGTACCTTCTGTGCCATGACAGAGGAAGCTGGTAGAGCAGGATGCTAAATCTATGAGCAGAGCTGAAACCCTTACATCTATTTCCACCTCACGACTGTAAAGCAGAATTTAAATATTGCACAGGAATGTGTATAGAGATTTCACTGGACAGCAAGCCAGACACAGTTCATCTGAAAATGCGAAAGGGCATGCTGATGGCCTGGGGATATGAGCTGCAGCAAACACTAGGAATGACTGAAGCAAAGGATCTTAAGCCATAAAAGACCAGCTGTTAGTTTCAAGCAAGAGCCATATTACTCTAAAGTGCAAAAAAACCTTGCCCCATGACCTCATTTTCAAGTAATACTGCATGTGCCAAGACTCTTATATAAAATGGTTCAAAAGTCAGAAGGGAAATGTAAGGCCCCTGCAAAGCTCACAGAACTTGTGCTAGATTAGCAAACTGCCATGGATGCTACAGCACAAGAGGAGCCCAAGAAAGAAAACCCTTTCAGCATCAGCAGAAAACATCAACCTGTCGAAAGAAATCAAACTCTCCTTACAGAAGCAGCAGGGAGGGCTGGGAGCAGAACTGCTGCAGAATCACAGAGCAGGCTGTTTATTAGCCTCTTACACACCCACAGGTTTGGGAGCTACTTGGAGATGTGTTCACAAAGTGAAATAGATGGTGCATTTGCTATATTGACCCAAGCAAGTATCTATGAATAACATTTTCAAGCTTCCCCTGGAGTTGCAGTTTCAAAGCAGAAACTAATCAATGAGCACTGGCTGTAAGACCCAAAAGAGAAAGTAACAGATACCACCAAAGAGGATTTTGCAAATATGGAAGTACTTAATCACAACTAAGGTTCAGCTTGGGTCCCATTAGTAATACCACAAACACTTTCAAGAGCAGCTAATGATCTGAAACAAGCAGTAAACCTGCATGCAAACATGATAAAGAGCTTTGCATTGAATCTGCAAGTCTGCAGATGAACTAGAAACAGATCACTGAAGAAGAAACATTGCAAATAGAAGAGAATCAGTCTGTGTGCATGTTTCTACTATCAAAATTCTAACACTTTTGTCTGGGATGCGTTTCAGGGCTGAACAAACCAACTTCTACACTGGTGGAAAGAAAAATGTCAGAATGAATACCAGAATCAGAAAATCCCAATAAAATAGTTCTCATTTGGCCACAGATAAACGGAGGCATTAAAGAAACACTAAAGTACCAAAAGAACAGGGATGCTGAACACAAATATTATTTATTTTCAAATAAATGAAGGTAATTGATTTCACAGTTTAAAATAGCAAGAATTGGGTGAAATGGACACTCCTAAACCGAGCTATTATATTCCAGAAAGAGTAATTTCAATCACAGTCACTAAGGAGAGATGAAGACAAGACTTTTAAAGGAATCAAGCTCTTGAGAGAAGCCTTTTGACAGAGGAAGTGAGAGGTGGAGGCACCTGATAATCCCTGTATTGACAGCTCAGCAGAGTGTTGCCCCAGAGGGCTGCAAAACAGTGGATTGTGCCCCCTCCTAAGACACTGAGATACATTATTGCTTCCTGAAAGCAAACTAAAGGGCTCTACCAGTTATTGGATTAATCCAATAATGATAGTTTACTTAGAAAATACACAAAGGGATCAAAAGCCAGACCAGTAAAGAGAGATTTCTGGGAACTGAAGCCTCCTTTTGCTGTGATTTCTGTATCATGTATTGTGTTCTCTGCAAGATTTCATGTTCAAGTAAAGCAAACCCACACAGAGTCTGGCTAGAAGATGGTATTTGTGAACAAGTATTTTATGTCCCACATGGGTAGATTCAGACTAGATATAAGAAAGAAGTTTTTTGAATTTGATTTCTTACAATAATTTTCAGTGAAACACTGGAACAGGCTGTCCAGAGATGTGGTATATAATCCCTGGAAACATTTGAGGCCAGGTTGCATGGGGTTCTGAGCAATCTAATGTAGTTCAAGATGTCCCTGATTATTGCAGAGAGGACCTTTGAATGTTCCTTCCAAACCAAACCATTCTATGATTCTATAATCCTTACAAAATGTCCTTCCTTAAAACAAAATTTTCTTTGATGGTCAAAAGGTACAGCGAAGAAGCATTTGTTTTCTGTCACTGAGTATCACACAAGAACCCTGCTTGCTAAACAGAATTCAAAAATCATGAAAAAGGGTTATTAAACAGCTATTTTATAGCCAGCTTCTGTTCTGGCTGCACACTGCTCCTGAAGTCCAATTCCCTCTCCTTAGCACTCTGTAACAAGAGCAAGTTAAGTTTACATCATTCCTTATTACCACTGTAATCACAGTCTTGAGACAAGATTCATATTAGCCATTTTCTGCTCTTGTTGCATCATTTGTCAAGAAAATGAGGAATAAGAATTTCAGCACCTAATATGCTCTGTGAGTTATAGGACTGTGCCAGGATTATACTCAGCTTTCCTGATAGTTGGTAGCTCTCTGTCCTAACTGTCTCTGCATGCATCTGCTTGAGAGCTGACTTATAACCAGCCATCACTTCACTTTTCTAGGGAGAGCCTTCACTTCTGGATCTGGCCATGCTGTGGCCTCTAGTAAGCAACCAAAATCTATTAATTGAACAATAGCCCAGCCGTAAGTCTGGTATCACCTCAATCCATTTTGGGGAGCTTGCTTCCAGCTCCCAGGGGTGAGCCTTAGCATGCACATGGTCCATTTGCAATGGTACAAGGAGACAGGGATGTCAGGGCAGAAGGTTTTATATGTGTGTGTCCTTTTGCTCCTGTATGTGAATTGGGTGGGTATGGATATAAACACATACCAGTGCGCCACACCCCTGCGCTGAGGCCAAAGCCGAGGGCAGTGAAGCCCTGCTTGTGGTAGAAGAACATCAAATTAGAGACTACACAAGCCTGTACCAAAGTATACAAGAACAGGAAGGATGCATGCAAGGGTGATGACAAACATCATATGCATCTTCAAGAATGGCAAGAGGGAGCTGGAGCAGGGCCTTAACAGACTGGAGAAATGAGCTGGCAGAAATTTCCCAGAGTTCAGGAAATGCCCTGCACATGAGGAGGAATCATCTGCACACTGGCACAGGCTGGAGGCCAAGCAGCTGGAGAGCAGTTCCATGGATAAGCATCCATGGTTGCTGGTGGGCAAATTGAGGACAAGTGAGCAGTGTACCACTGCAGCAAATAAAAACAACGAAATACTGGGCAAAAGCATAGACAACTAGTCAAAAGAAGTGATTTTTCATCATGGACTTGCAAGACAGCGTATGGAATACTGCATATCATTTGGGGTTCCTGTATACAAGAGGGACACAGACATACAAAAGAGAGTACAGCAGATGTTCCAGAGCCTGGAGCACATAAAGTACCATAAGAAGCTGAAAAAGCTGTTTTGGTTCTGCCTGGAAAAGAAAGAGGGTCCAAGGGAGGATCTTATTACTGTCTTTAACTATTTAGTGGGGTGGTATAGACAGAAGACACACAAATTGTCCAGAGTGGTGAAGCGCAACAAGGGGTAAGAGATGATAGTTACCACAAGAAAAAATCCCTTTAAATAAAAGTAAAAGCTTAACATCCTGAGGGTAGTCAAGCCTGAAATCAGGGTCTTCAAAAATATTTACAACCCAATTGGAAAAGGCCCTGAGCAATATCACCTAACACTGAAGTCAAGTCCCAAGGAGGGACTTGGACCAGAGAGAGTCCTCTTCCAACCTAACTCATTCTATCCCTTTGTGAAATGAGAGCAATTTCAACATCATCCCTTTTCTTCACTGCCTTTTTCTCCAGCCTTACAAGGTTATTTGTGTTGTTGTCTCAAACACTCTCAAATGCACCCTCCTCAGGGAGCCTTCTTCCACGTCTCTAAATCTTTTGAAGTATTCTAATCCTTCCAATAATTACAGTCTACCTTTGTATTATGTATGGAAAGTGGCACGTTGTTGAATATGAAAAGCAAAGTCACTCACAATGTACATTCTAACAATAGGGTACTTAGAGTGGAATTAATGACTGATGAAACCACAACGAATTGAGAAAAGGGTAATGAGCTCCCTGTGGCCTCCACTGTGCTGCCCACATTCCATTATCTGCTAAAATCTCTCTTCAAAAATCTATATTCCAACAATATGTGAACTGAAACTAATGAAAACATCATCTTAATTAACACAATATGATAAAACGGTTGGAAAGCACCTCTGAATAGCAACGAACAGCAGCCCTAGATGAAAACAGACATATGCAGACGTAGATGTTGAAGAGAATTCTTTTCTGTAATTAATTTCTTGCACGGAAGTTGATTCCAGGAAAGTATTTACACCTCTTCCTTGCAGATATATTTTAATACTTCAAATTAGATGTTCCAAAATATTCACAGCAAAACATTCGCATCAAAGAAGATAACGGGCAGATGAAGTTTTCAGGTTTCACCATAAACTTGCAACCCAGATTCCAATAGAAACTGTACAAAGCTTTTGAATGCATTTGTACAATTTTATGGCTTTCAGTCAAATTCTCAAGTTCCTGCAGGCCTTCCAACAGCTGCCTCCCACGCAGACAATATCAGAGGAGAATGAAAAACAGGAAAGCCTCTCTCCTGCTCCAAGACACTTCTTGCATACTAACTTGATTTAGAAATGGTATCATAGGGAATTTTTATAATGAGACATTGCCATCCTGTTTCACAGTTACAATTTTAAAACAGCAGGATGTCTCTAGAGCTCTGCTGGACTGAACAGTTGGGTTTTAGCCATTGTCAAGGTCCTCAGGGGACAGATATTTACGGAAGAGGAGAGAAGGTTAAATGTTATCAGTATCTTGGAGTTCTTGGAGTCCTTGCTGAGGAAAAAAAGTACTTTTTTTCCCCTCCCTATTTTGCTGCTGTATGTTGGACAAATTTAGATTATTGCCCAGTTCCTAAGGCAGAAATTCTATTCTTGCACAAGTTAGTCTATCTCTGGACACATACATAAGGACTTTTTAACAGAATTTCTTTTTCTCCAAGTGACAAATTTTGGAAAAACTTTCTGTATTGGGTGGAAGCTGACAGGAGATAGGTTGTGTTTGTGTCACCACTGCACTTCTGACTTCAGGTTTCAAAGTGGCTCAGAGCACAGGCAGGACCAGCAACAATTTGCTGAAACCTGTCCCTACAAAAGCATCCTCACATTGCTCCTTCAGCAGTGGAACCACTGTCCCAGGTCACACTCCTGACAGGGACACACAGATTCCCACGAGGCAGCTGCTTCCTCTCCCTCACACCTTTCCTGAGCTGTGTTGGGAAAGACAGAGAAGGTGTCAGGGGTGAACTGTGCAAAAATCAGTCTGGCAGAGTGTTTACCACCCTGACCATTCCCTTTAAAGCCTGCCACAGTCACCTCTGTCCAGGATCTCCTCCTGAGGGTGAAGTCAGATTTAAGGGCACCACCACAAATTGCAAAGCACACAGCACTGTAGTCCTTGTTGCTATGCAAGGTCAGTCTTGGTACTCCTTCCATTCCTGGAGAGCTCTGAGTTGTGTTTGCACACCTTCACTGGGCAGCCACTGTGAGGGGGATTAGGAGGTGCAGCAAAATAAAACAGCACAAATCACAAGGAAAAGGGATAAGATATCTCATAGGCCTCCCTCATATTCCCCCCACATTTACAATAAATTCCAGGCTTGTTTAGCCTTCACTGGGCTGCAGTAATCACAAGAGGCCAAAACTTGCTTCAAATTACTCCAGTGCCAGTCGCTGCCTGTGAAACAGAGAAGTGCTCTGCAGGGTCAAAATAGCCAGAATGCCCTTTTGCAGCAGCTTTTTCTCATATCCCACGGTACCTAAATGTGGATTTGCACATCTCAGGGGCAGCCTGGCCAGTGCGGGCTCAGCCGCCCACCCAGCTTGCTCCATCAGCACAGGTAAATCACAGAATGAAAAAATACAGAATCATTAAGGTTGGAAAGACTTCTAAGATGATTGGGTCCAAAATTAACCCAACACCACCGTGTTCACCACAGGTTCATGATGGGTCCATGCAGGGGTGGGATTATATATATTACACCAGTCCACATATTGCACCAGGTAATATATCCCAGGTATATCTCAGGTCAAAGGCAGGATATATTCACACTAGTAATGGTCCATTTCTTTCAGACGAGGATCAAGAGCAAAACAAGCTCATAACCCATCTACAAAAGACTAAACATATCTGTATTCTGCCTCCTTTTGCAAAGGTTAGAGCCCTGCTTCATCCAGCTCCCTGGAATGAACACTTTTAGGATCCAACTCACCTGACCTATTGACCAAAAGGAGCACAGGTTGTCTGGGTTTGGCTGCAAATAACTTGATTACAGACATCCAGATATATATACCTTAATAACTGCACAGTAAACTGAACCTGGGAAGAATGATACCAACCGTGTGTTAAGTTGTTCTGACACCAAACAGATAAAGCATACCCTCCTCTG
This sequence comes from Corvus brachyrhynchos, assembly GCF_000691975.1. Lineage (NCBI taxonomy): Eukaryota > Metazoa > Chordata > Aves > Passeriformes > Corvidae > Corvus > Corvus brachyrhynchos. The sequence goes on along the minus strand of NW_008237221.1, from coordinate 37,098 downwards.
GGGCTGCCTGAAGCAGCTCTGCTGAGTTCTGTGGAGCTGCACTGCAGAGCATCCCTACTTCCACAAATTAAAGACCAGGCTCTTTGACATGGTCTCATTACAAAGAGCATTTCTGGAGTCCATTTTGAGTGCAATGAATACAACAAAGATCTCAGTTAATATGAAAGGTTATAATCCCTTTATTTTTTTGCTGTTCTTTGTTTCCCCTCAACAAAACACTTGCAGATCTATAGTGAACAAGATAAAGTGCAATAGGAGTTCTAGGTTTTCTAAAAAAAAAAAAGAGAGAAATATTTGTCATATACTACAGCCACTGTTATATGCACCAGCACATGAAATATGGTCCAAATTCCATCTTCAAAGCTATCACAAGAAATATTGTTTGTACTGAGGGTTCGTAAAATGCTCCAGCAAGTTATTACATTTATAGTCTGCTTTTTTTTTCTTTCCTTAAGATTTATCTTCAATTTTTACTTGAAAATCTGGGGCCAGAAAAATCACATTTGAGCTTAAAAAAAATAATCTCTTTCCCTCATTTCCTCTCAATTTGATAAGTTAGTCTTAGTACCCAACTTAGAGATACTTTCTCCTGAAATGCATAGTTACTATACAGCCACAATATCTTAAAACAAAGAACTGATATTTTATGAGTCATTATCGTAAAATGGAGTTTAGAGTAGACTTTAGTATTCCTATTTCCCAGCTGTATTGCAGCAATCTAGCTGCCTTCATGAAACATCAGCAAATCCCTTATCACCCTTAGTACTTGTTGGTCTTTTCTTTCTGGTTTCAGATTAATGTGCTAACAACAGAGAAAAATAATGAGAAAACACATTTACTTATTGCCCAGAGAGAGGAAAAACTTTATAGCTCCCTGAGCTCTGAGATCCTTTCCTTGGGGTGTGTCAGGCTGGAGTGCTTTGAAAAAAGGAAAGACTAAAAAAATGTTTTAACTCTTCAGCCTGATAATACCAGAATAAGGAACACACAATGAAATAACAAGGAATAATGACTAGTTGTCTCCTGACTTCCTCTGTATCTGAGACTGCTCCTTCATTGGCTTTTAGGACATGGTTGGGTACAACAAAGAGTGGAAATCAAATCCTTTTGGGATATTTTTCTATCTCTAAACACGTATTGCTTACTTAAAAAGTTAATTTCTGTGAAATTTTCCGATAAACAGGCAAGAGGAAAGGATGAAAAGAAAAATGTTATCGTTTACTTTCAAGTATCAGTGAAGCGTGAGAGGCAAAGCATTAAATTATTAAGCCCTAAAGAATAAATATACATGTCTCTGTAATTCAGGTTAACAACATCTGGCATGGCTGTAGAGCTGCAAAATCTAAAAATAGAAATATCCCATGATAATATACAACTGCCTGTTCATGAGACCATGGAGACACCGTGACTGGAGATCAGTCCACTACATTTCTGTCATCATTCTCAGAGTGCAGAGGTCAAGCAAGGGTTCACAAAGGATAAGGAAAAAATGATTCAAGGTCTGTAAAATCAACTTTCCACCAAGAGTTTTAAAAATGTTCAGTTTGGCTTAAATGATAAATTAGTCTATAAATACCTACTTTAAGAAAGAGATTTTTCTGACTTAACAGGATCTTTAGGTTAGCAGACAAAGGCATAACAAGGTCCAATGTCAAAGTGAAACCAATTCCAGCAGGAAATAAAAGCATATTTTTAGGAGAGAATAGCAAATCACTATAGGATACTTAAAAATTACTAAAAGGCTTTGGCCACCCCTTCCAATTAAAAAATCTTTCTAAAATGCAATGTCTGGGAAAAATAACATTAATTCAGGGAGACTTAACGCAACACAGGTTTGCCCAAATCCCAGTATACATTTACAGGGACTCTTTCTCTGTGTTCCTGGAGAGGAAAATAATGCTGTGTTCAGAAGGCACCTCAGAAACTGGTTTCCAAGTGGTTCCTCACAGCAGCCACCACATCTTTGCTTTCATCTCTTGGCATTTCTACAAGGCAGACAGGCATTAGCCATCAGCTGGGGTTTCAACACAGGAAGGTACTGCCTGCTTCAAAGTCCATTTAAGTCCAGTACACAGGAATGGGACAAATTTAACTTTGCACCATCACCTGGGTTCTTCATCAGAGAGTGTAAAACTGGGGAGCCAAACCTTCCTGTTTCCAGTCAGCATTCTTAGACGGGCAGACATGAGTATTTTATTTCCCACCTACACACAAGAGCAACCCACTCCTTCCCACTCTCTGCCAGCACCCAAACTCTGCCAAACCCCTTTTGTGATCTCCCCATTCAGAACAAGCCCCTAAATCAAAGTGGGAAGGCCTCTCTGTGCTGTCCAGCAACTATGAAAGCCAGGTGTGAACTCTACACACATAAGCAGAATCTCTTTCAAACCAAGCGTACAAGTGCTCTCTAGCTGCCTGAAAATCTGGATTTCTCTCCAATAATTTCCAAAATTACACTCTTGCTTTTTACATCATTTATAAACAAATGTTCCATGTTTTCTAATTCTGTAAGGAGTAATTCTATAGAAATTACAAAATAAGTCTCTGTCAAAATGGTAGGTATATTTTAATTTTGCTACAAAGTTTTATTTCCCATTGTTTGCTTAGAATGAAACTGTCTTAACATGTTATATGTAAAACAAGAATAAGCCTTGTTCTCTGCACCTTTTGACACACCAAGGTGGTTTCCAATGCATGCCTAGCAGAAAGTATCTCTTTCAAGACAAGCAGAGACGAATCCTCCGTCCACTCTCATAACTAAGAAACAGCCATCAATTTTCAAAAGATTTGAACCATGAGTCCTGCTCCAAACATTTTTGTAAGGTTGATTTGAGACAAAAAGGGGTTAGCTAATCCCACTGCCTTTGTGCATCCTCTTAACATCAGAACCACTCAGCCAGATTCAGTGAAAATTTGAAGAGAGGAACTGAAGGCTTAGACGCATTTAGACCCTGAAAGTTTTGTGAAAAGAGGTTCCAATGCAGAGGAGAGAAATTAGCTCAGCACTACTTTAATTATGGAACCAGACATCAGAGAATCCCCCTGAGTACAGACTGTTACAAATGCTGTTAGAAATTCAGGAAAACTTTCAGTCAGAGCCTGCACTTAATTTGATGGAAGATAATCCAACCACCCAATATAAAGCCACAGAAAACCAAGATTTCAGTTTCCTCAGTCACAGAGCACACTGCTGTATTTTTAGACCTGCTTGGATCTCACTTCTACAGCTCTTCTCAAGGCTCTCAGGCTCAGTACCGGTGAATTAACTCACACCAATTCATAAGCCAATTTTAGTAATATTTAGAGTATGCAGGCTAGAACACAAGAAGGGTATTCACCAGCAAGATCTTCAAGTTTCATGAATTATATTGAATTCATGAATTCATGAATATTATAATATTCAGAGAGAAGCAGCTAAGACTCATCCAGAGGCTGCTGTGGTCAACACCAGAGGCATCAACCTGTCATAAAAGGTTTGATTAAAGCCTGAGGGATTTTTATGAGACCCTTAGAAAATATATGAGATTTTAAGAAGGATAAGGATTTTAAGAAGGATTAGCACACAAGATAATGATTCAAAAAGTGTGGAGTACTGCACAAAAGGTACAAGGATGCCAGAAGCAAGAGAAAGATAAAAAGAGAAAGTTGTGAGATGGGAGGAGATGTTGGCAGGCTCAGAACAATGTGCACTCTCAGAATGACAGGCAAATTATTAAAAAAAAACCTACTAAAACACATCAAACTGAGAAAAGGAGGGCAGAAAAGCTGGCAAAGACTGTGACCTGTCTAAGAAAGGGTGCAAAACCATCAGCAAATTCTGCTTCATCTAGCAAACATGGAAGCAGTTCTCTGGTAAAGGTGGAGCAAATAGTTCGAAGCTGCTTTGCCTAAGGCCATTCTCATCATCATATTTATGTATATCTTGTAGCACTATTTCTCAAGTCAAGTTTCATTTTTCATCTCCTCCAAGACATCAATTGCCTATTGATTTCTTCATTTCAGGATCCATTGGCCTCAATTTGAGCACAAAGGGGATTAAGATGGCCATCGATTCAACAACAGTGGATTAAAGTCAGTGTTGACACATTCACAGCTACTCAGTGAGGAGACAGGACCACCAAAACACCAAACTTGCACTGAGGGCAAATATAGAGAGCTGCAGCATAAACTGACAGCCAGAGCAGACAGTCAAAAGTGCTAGTTTCAATGGAAAATAATTGTTTCTGTGGAATCAAAAGCATCAAATGGTACATTCCAGTTTTCTCAAAAAACTCAAAATTTGCCCTCTTTCACCAGCTACAAGTAATCCAATTTGAACTAAAAAAAGACAAATAATAGTAACTCATCTTCTCCTTATTATATATCTTGGTAGGTACTTAGCTCTTCAGTCAAAGTCTTCTTCCACTTCTTTAAACAAAGTCCCAGTGACAATTTTCTTCAGTCATTTACACAGCTTCATTAGTCAAGAGGTTGCTCTTCACCCTGGTATATTTGGAATCAATTCAGCAAAGCCAAGCCCTTAATTTATTAAGAGAAATAATTTTCAGTCCATGCATGCAGCTGAAATTGAGGCTTTCCCCACTGATTCTTAACAGATATGCATATGTTTCTTTAAACCTTTAAGGCTTCGGAGTCAGATACAAATTTTCTTTAGCTCTGCTTTACACATTTTGACAAAAACTCACTCATTCTTGCTATCACTCCTTCTTGCTGCCTCACAAGATCTGAGTTTTATACACTCATTAATCAAACTGTGACAGGAACTTAAACCAGGCTAGTTATGTTTAATGTACAAGGGAAACAAAGGTCTGAGCATATGAACTGAGCAAGGTTTGGGCAGATGTGACACTGGCCATTGGCTCAGTGTGATTTAACAGGTACCAGCAGAGGCTGCACACACTCAGGGGACAATCTTGTGCTTGCCAGCAACAAACAAGGTTTCCAATATGTTCTTTTTAGTTGACTAAAGTTGTCATGATACAGTGCTCACAGACAAAACCCTTCATACCTAAGGGGTTTAATTGGATTGACAAGAACTCAATTTCTTCCATCTCATTCAGCAAATGAGGATTAGGTTAACATTAGGCTAAACCCAGGATTAACACAGACCTCAGGATCAGCTGTGGATGGCTCCACCTTTGTTTCTGTTGGTGTTAACATAGAAACACATTAAATGTTACTATGAACTAATGCATTCTACAGTCAGACCGTATTCCAAAGAGAGTTACTACCTAGGAACACCTACATTAGTATTTATTGTTCCATTAGAGGATAATGAGACATTTAATTCAAAATCCTCTCATTGATCTGAATGTCACATGTAATTTAAACTTGACTCAGAATAAAAGAAAGTGCAGTTGCATTTAATACATTATCCATTACATGACAATATTCTATGATCTGTGGCTGATCTTTCATTGTTATTATCAGTGCCATGGAAAGTATCCACTACAGTAATATTTAAGCTTAAAAAATAACCTATAAATAAACAAAAATTTCATTATTTCTGCCCTAAACTTTCTGTTCTCCATATAAAGGTAAAAGAACAACATTCTCTCAGTGATAAGAACTAAACAGAAACCCTAAGGAGACTGGAAGAAAGCCTTTATAACAACTCAGCTTAATATAATTAAAATACTTTTGCAGATATTTACTCTTGCCTGATTAAAGAGGCTTTCCTCGCACACATCTGAAATACAGTGGGGAAAAGCTGCTATCAGAAGCGTAAGGAGATGAAAGCTTGTTGTACCTGCTAGCACACCATGCTAAAAGAAGGTAATTTTTGTAGCCACCAAATACATTGGTCAGGGTGAAAAAATGCTACAAAGAGAAACTTTAATTATTTACTTTAGTCCCATTTAACTCAGCAGGAGTTACCCAGGAAATACACTTCATGAAGTGCATTGTATTTTTCCTACGTGAAGATGGTCTACTAAACCTCAGCTAAGTGCCTGGCATCATATAAGGATTTCTCATTAGGTACCTGGAGCCCAGTCATTTTTGACCTAAAACTAAAATCAATGTCTCAGTTGGTGCTTTCAAACCACCCACTCTGCTCTCATCCACATCATCCCACTGCCAGTACCGGGAAAACAGCAAAGGGACAGACCCAGAGCTGCATTCTGGACAATTCAGCTTTCCCTCTGTGGGAATCAATAGCACAACACCCACTGACTTCAGTGAGACAGGAATAAACCTCAAAGTCTGGGAGTTTGCTCTGAACTCCAGAAACGCTGAAAACACACACATTTTTTAAAAATAGCAGAAATTCTTTCCTGGTGTTCACAACAGATTTACAATCTCTAAATGTGTAAATGGTGTGTAAATTTACATACCACATGTCCCAACAGCAGGTAATAGGGAAGAAAAAAGGAGGAAGCTCTTTTTCTACAAAATTGTCCAATTCTGCAGAATTGGATAATTCCCCGTTGAATTGACAGCATAAGCTAACAAATAAGGGTTTAGCTTCTCACTTAAGGCTTCTGAAAATGTGATTTACTCCCAGTAAATACTCCTGCATTCAGTAAGGAAATGCCATGCAACAGAAAGAAAACTCTGGTTCACCACTGAACCCAGTTCAGAAAACTTAGCTGTTGCTATGACTTTACATGTTAAGGCCAACTCCGAGAATGCTCTTTGAATTTTTCTGTGGGCACAAATATGATTTAGGTAAGATATCCTTCCCTGAAGTACAGCTCAGAACAAGTATGGTGATTTGAACAGTGATAATCTTTAATCTTGCAATAAATTTAGTTTTTCTCTTAAAACTTACTGCTTATGACTCAAAAAGAGGGGATTAATACATACAAAGAACTAAAAATATATAATATACTCCTTTTTTGTAAGTGCCACAACCCATTATTTTCCTGTGATAAAAGACTATGGTAAGGCATTTTTAAGACACTTGGTATATACTTCAAACACTATGGTAATTGTTTTCCTCCTTCTTGTCTTACCCTGTTCATTGAAATAGTCTAAGGAGCTCTTTACCTCTTCAGCATCAGCCTTTTGATTGGTAATACCTGTGCATCACTGCACCCCCAGGTGCTTTGCCAGTGCACCTGCACCCACTGATTTGTCCAAAATGGAGAGAGATGCGTTTCACAGTCTCCAAGGCAGCTTTGCATCCAGCTACCATGACCTACCCAAGCAATTTCCATTGGCATCTTGTTGCTGTCATGCCCACCACTGTGTTCCCCCAGTCAGGAACAGCCTGGGTCTGCACATCCCACAGGCAGGAACAGGGTGATCAGTGTTGCATTCACCCTGTTTGGCAAAGGTGGGTTGGTAAAGGCATTCACTGACACTGGCATTGCAAAATATTTCAGCTTACCAGCTCTCTCTCACCAGCAAAATCTATACTAAAGCTGCATTTATCAAAGTCCTCTGAAAAGCCAAGCAGGAAAACCAGAGTTTTCCATGCAACTGTTCCAAAAAAAAAAGGAATGTCAATTCTCTAATGTCAATAAATCATGTCCAAATCTCTCCCTACTTTTACTACACCAGGCAGCGACTACCATAGCTGAACACAAGGCAGAGAGCCTGAGACTGCCTGCTTCTCCAGCACTGATTGACTGTCCTGTGTCCATGACGAGATGTCAACAGCACATGGAGAAAACCACTGGAACATGAGTCCTCAAGCCACAAGGTAGAAGTTCTTTCCAGTGCTTCCACTTAACTGCAATCAGAAGGGCTCACAAGTACTGTAGATGATGTGCACACATCTTTCCAACCATTTTCTCCCTATTTTCCTAGCTAGAACATGGCAAGGCTTGACTTGCTGTTGAGATTTGTAACCTGCACCTGTGTTCTTGAAATAAATGTTTGTGTTTATCCCCTCTTTCATTTCTCAGCATCTCTAATTGACATTTCCTTGTAAAGGCTAAACACTACATTAATTCTATGACTTTCTGTGTCTTCGTGGAGCTCCAATGATGAGAAACGTCCCATTCTGCTAATGCCTTGTTAACAGCATTTGTTGTTTCAATCACACTTGTTCATGTAAGTGGGACAGACCTATAACCAGCAAATAAGACAATATATGTGACCATGCAGATCCTTCTCTGCTTCCTCTCAGCTTTTGCAATCTCTTCTGGTATCTGTAAAGCAGAAATCCAAAAATATTTCTCTAAATGCTGTTCTGCAGATACAGTGCTGTGATGTTGACTTTTCTCTGTTTACTCTTTCCACTATTAAGAGGGAGGTAGAGAAGTCAACCAAAAGAGTTACCCAGCTCAGTGTAAAATAAACACCCACATTCACCCACAGAGAGCTGCTCTTCCTAAGTTACTCAAAGCTGGAGTAGCAAACACACAAGATTAATGTTTCTTGTCTTACCCTAAACACAACATCTTGTTGTGAAACAAATCCTGAGTTTCAAAGGCTAAATCTTGTGGTACAGTACAGTTAATTCATTAATTTACTAAGACAATGAATGGCACAACTGTTTTTAGAGAATCCATACTAGTGACCAGAGCAAATAAAAGCAGAATGTTCTTTCAGTAGATTTTTCTTTTCCACCTGCGCTTACATACACCATCAATAAGTAATGTTAGTACCTCTGCTATGGTTGATGAACTACTTTTGCTTGTCTCTGTTGATAATTTAGCAAGAGAAGATATAATTGTGATATGTTCCAAAGCAAGAAGACCATCTCTTGTACTTAGATGTCATTTCTCACCTGAAGCTTCACCTCATCCCTCAGGGAAATTTGGAGTTAGGAAGGCATTAGCAAAAGGCTCATTTCTAATGAATACAACATTTTCTGTTGCAGTGTATAAATTGCTGATGTTAACAGTATTCTGGTTTTATTCTTCTTGATTTAATGTATAATTTTAATAACTGATGGGACAGAAAATTTCTTCAGTATTTATATGGGTAACAGTAGGAATCCTTCCACCTGTCATCTTTACCAAATTATTTTCCACTTGTCCATCCTCATCTAATCTGTTACATTTACCCAACACTCCATTAGTGCTTGTCTTTACAAGTACACATTTTATTTCGGAGATAAGTACTGCAGCTTACCTGCTGGTGATCAACTTGCAGCTCATCTCAGTTTCTGTGACGTTTCCCTCACTAGAATCCTAATACCTAGGTTTTTTATTACATTCAAAAGTGCTTTTAGCAAGAAACCACTTCATTAATTCTAAGAATTTTTCACCTGTGGCATTCCCTTCTTGACAAACCTTTGGTGGTATCAGGAAATGGAAACATCTGTGGATCTGGGAAGCTCAGGAGAATAACCCATTAGATTGCATCCATTGCTGAAATTCAATTTGCAGTTAACATTCTTGAGGTAGCAACTGTGCCTTGCCGAGAAGGGAACACTATGATTCCTTCTTCAGTGTCCACCTCTTCAGATAGCACCTGCATGTGATCTAAAATTATTAAGAACATTGTAGGCAGCAAAACAAGTTTACTGATACTTTTCAGTAAAGACTAAAAATATCAGATGTATAAACAACACAGGATACAGCATCAGTGAGTATCAGGAAGGAGTTACTCATCTGGCAATTTTATCACACATAGAAAGTTGGACTTCAGGGAAGACTAAAGTACGTCTCCAAGACACTTTAGAGCTCAATATCAAGGTCACCATTTTAGATTCTAGACAAAATCATTCATTCATGCAACACTTCAAAGAACAATGGATCATAAACTAGACCAGAAACTTCAAACTGATGAAATTTCAGCCACTACTGACATGTCAAAAAAAAAACAAAAAAAATCAACTGTGAGACAATTTCTTAGCCTCAGCCTGGCCAGGAAAGAAGATTAGTGCATAAATATTACCATATGCATACGCTCTTTTACTTTCCAAAAATTATTTCAGCCATGGACTGACTGCCCATGGTGAGCACCAATCCCAGAGTGCCTGGGAAGCTCTAAGCCGACACAGAGGGAGCACAGGCAGATGAAGTCAAATCAGTGGATTATTTATGTATTTACACTTGGTTGATTTAGAGCCTTAAAGGGCTTATGACCAACAGCAGAGGTGTTACCATCCCATCAGAAAGGCAAGACATAAGCCCCGAAAGAAGGAACAGCTTTGCATTTTCTTAAATGAGCAGAGATATGATTTTCCATGGATCACTGAGGGAAGCAATAATTGCTTTGAGGTTTATTGCAGTTTAGGCAGGCAGAGTTTCTCAGTTGCTCATGGTGGATCATCAAAAGGCAACATGCAAATGGGGCAGATGTTAAAAATTTCAACAGGTTTTGAGAGCAAACAGTTCAAACACTTTGATACCAAGGTCCTTGGAGGAGATAGAAAATGACAGGGTTACAGAAGGGATAGAAGTGCCCTTCAGCATTACCCACAGTCACTCATATGGATACCCCAAGAGCAACTGCAAAGGTGGAGTGTGAACCTTGGAGAACACAACTTAGAGGTAACAGGATGCATCTTCACACTTCTGTGCCAAAATCTATCAGTTCTTCCTCCATACACCTTACGCATGTATATAAACAATTTCCAACCAAAAAAAACCAATACATGAAATGGCTGAAAAGAGCTTATTCTTTCTGTGCTGCCACTAATCCTTGAAATCATGGACATACAAAAATGTCTCCCAAAACAGCTTGTTTCTTTGTGCTTCAAAAGGAAAAAATCCATTGTCTGGTGATCTGCCAGGCAGCAGTGAAACTTCATTTAGAAAAGTTGCAGGTGTAAAAAGGTTACTTCAGTCAAATAAATGGCTGAGACCTCAAGAATACAATCTGCGTTGGGGCTGCTATTTTTAATGTGTCTAATGTTCAGAGGAAAACAAGTATAAATATTTGCTTCCATTCAGGTGCTTCATTCTCATACAGTGTCACACAGCAGAGCACCCTGAGAAAAGCATCCTTTGATCTGGAAGTTTATGTAACTGCAGTTTTCAGTCACTTGTCATGTGCCAGCAGAATTTCAAAATTACAGGAAATCCATTTGTCAGCCTTCAGCACAGCAAAGCGTTCAGGCACACCCACACAGGTAATTACATGTATATTGAAAGGATCTCAAATATTTTCCCAAAATTACGTCTTTCTATAGAGACAAGGTTAGGGTTCCATTTTCTTCACAGTGGCAAAGATGAAGATAGTGGAAAGACACTTTTTACTGAATAGTAATTATGTGCTAAAATTGCATGCTAAAATTTTCAAGGTGCTGTCTTAGAAGTAGAATAGTCTCATCTGGGATGTGCTCAAGTCTGTGACACAGAGGATTCAGTGAAGAGCAAATTACAACAAGAAAAAAAACCAAATCCAAATCACAGAATAAATTCTTTAATCAGATGTGTAATTTATCTAAAAATATATCAGGGCAAAAAAAAAAAAAATCTCAAAAACAATTTCATTCTGTGGCGTGAGTTGGCTCTTGAACAGCCAGTTTCATAGCAAATGAGATAAACTTACCCTGAATCAGTCTTTTTCTCTGGGAAGAAAAAAAAGTTGACTTCTAAGGTCCCAAACACTGAGAGGCCAAACCCTAATACAAAGTTGGATCTGAACATATTTTTTCAGAAATACCTTGTACCTACTGGCTCAGTACAGTGAGTACACACAATATTCCAGAACCTTCAACATCAGTTTCCTGCTACTTTTTTAAAACATGTGGAATTTATTACATCCTTTCCTATCTGTAATGCAGCCACAGAAAGAATATTTTCCTCTGTGAAAGGATTTGGGCAGATGCAGCATCTTGCTGAATACGGATTCTGCTAAGGCTGAACTTCTATTAAAATTGTCAGTGGAATAGGTATGGATTTTTATGACTAGGTTTACGAAAACAAAATGTACTGAAATATATAAAAACTGATAACATGCAGCATTTTCACCAGTAAATTGAGGCTTGTGGTGACTGACAGTATATTTCAAAGCAGCAGAAATATACATTTGAGATAAAATACACGTGATTTACCAAGGGAAATGCTGTTTTCCTGGGACAATGTCTAAAATTTTTTCTCATGATCATGTTCATTGTGATCTGTTGCCAAAAAGCCAGTGAGGCCCCAAAGGTCACAGGTTACATTTTGGAGGACACATCAGACCAGGATCCATCCCCTGGTGCTACACACAGAGCTCACAGTGCTTCCCAGAGCCTTTGCTTCTGGCAACACAGCTGTGCTGAAGGAGCATTTTCAAAAGAAAACCTCATTTTCCAGTAAAACTTTTCCGATAACACCAGCTCCTGCTAAAAATCTAATCTACCTCTGCTTTTAAATGCAACATTTATGGTTTGCTAGATCCACAAATTAAGTATCCATTTTACATTTGCTCTGTGGTTTTTTGTTAATGTGCTGTTGAAAATGAGTAAAATCTGCAGTTCAGAAACCCTGTGCCTTGCTGAAGCATCTCTAAAAAAGCCCAGCTTAGAGATAACAAAAGATCCTTGGAATCATCTAAAGGTGTCTGTTTTGTGGGCTTAATTTAATTTTCTTGCTGAAGTCAAAAGCATTCTGTCTGCAGAGCACTTGGAGCTGCAACAGTGACTGAGTTAACATCAAATTCGAACAAATCACACGTGTGTTGTTTCATCCTGTGGAAATGGTCATGACTTACAGGAACAAGCATAATTATATATTTATTTTGGCTATCATTAAAGCCAGGAAGGTTGTTCTATAAGATATGTTTAGATATAAGAGCAAGCCAGAGGGAACTGGATCTATAGAGAAGCTTTGCTGAAAGATCACTGTAAATTAAATCTGTTTCAGATGCATTCAAAATAGGTTGGCAAGCAATTCTCCTAGAGGGCTTACAGGGTTTTGTATGGCTTTTGAATGATTACAGAGTCCTAAAAAACACAGAGTATCTGTGGCAAAAAAATCCCACTATCAACTCTGGATGATGGCTTTATAGGCTTAGTGGTTATCCTACTCTTAATTATAAATAAACACCTTTTTTTTTTTTAATAGAGTTCAGCTTCTGTGTATTATCCACATTACTGGAAGAGGCAGCTTTGTCTCATTTGTGTCTTATGCTGAAAGAAAAACAGCAATTTTAGCTTCTAGTAAACTGTCCTGAGGGTTTTCAGTGCTGCCTGGCAGACTCAGATATAAAGTGTAGCAGAAATAGAATTTAGTTTCATTAATGAAATTCCAGTTTTATACTGTGATGAGATCAAGAAAGCCAGGTGACATTACAGGATAAATTATGGGTATGTAAAACTGCAGCATGCAAAACATTAGGCTACTATTTTATTACTCAATTACGTATTAATATGGAATTAAAAGACATCATGGTGCAATTTTATTGCTAACCATATCTGTTAGCATTTTTTTATAACCAACCACTGAGTACTTTCATAAGAAATTTCCTTCTTAAAGCCTGAATTACCATGCCAAGAGGAAATCTTTTAAAATTCAACAATCAAGAAGGCTAATCTAAAATGTTTAATAAAGGCCTTCTACTGGAAAATCGTGTTCATTCAAAGCATTTTCTTAGGATAAGTTCAAACTTTAAATGAAAAGCCTAAACCAATATGAATTAAAAGGGGGATGGGAGGGTGGGAAGAAAGAGAGAGGCAAATATCATAAGATCTGCCCAAAACCACAGGTTTTAATGTGGTTCAGCA
>NW_008237221.1:0-23533 GCF_000691975.1 Corvus brachyrhynchos | reverse complement strand
CTAGTGCAGATTTTGGTGCTGTATTTTCTGTCCTGGTAGTTGGCCCATCCCCTACATCTTCAAGGTGACTCAGCTCAAGACCATGGCTCACCCAGCCCAGTCACAAAGAAAGTGTTTACCACTCACCTCCAGTACAATTCCTAAGTGCCACAGCATTCTTAACTGAGTTTTTTCCATTTGCAGCCAAAGAACAGGCAAGGAGGGAGCAGGTGGATTTGTTCTAGTTAGTATGGACAGGGCACATGTGGAAAAGCTCCCAGTTATGTCTAACTCATGCTGGTTGGGTCTACATTTGGGTATTCTGTTTGGTTCAAAGCAGCAAGGAGGCTCTGAAGTGAATCCCCATTGTTTTGGTCTGCAGCACAGTGTTGGCATGTGTGAAATATATCTCTTCTAGTGGAAACTACAACAGAAGCTCTTCCCCAGTTCACATGTCTAGGGGTGACTTTATGATGTTGTATCCCATATCGCTGCCCTATGGCCAGAAATTAATTTTGTACCTTTCTATGCCTTTAAACTGAGCCTGAGAAGAGAAAAAAACATGACCAAAACTTTCAAAGCAGTTTGCAGTTTGTTTTCGTGTTTTCAAGGACACAGAGATAGAGACAGCTCTCTGCATTCAGCTGCAGCAGGAGAGTGAGAGCGGAGGGAAGCACCCAGCTTGCTTTCTTTCCAGCCAGCTTTTGGCCAATTTTTCAGCTCCTTTTCCTCTGGAGAGTTGAACTTTGTTTTCCTGGGACTTCAGTTTTTTCTCTTCTTCTCTGCTGGACGGTTTCAACATCAGAATACATTGGGAGGACTTTCCAGGGAGGCCTTGGCCCTGGAGGTGGGCCCACCACCCCTTCCCAGCTCCAAGGAGGGGGAGAGAGATCTACAGAAGGACTCTGAAATTTTCCCAGGTTTCTCTCAGCAGACTGAGAAGTTTTATTATTTAGCATTATTATCCTTTTCCTGTGTGTTTGTTAAATAAATAGTTTTTATCTCTTTCACTTTCCTTCAAGGAAAATTCATTTTTTCCCGAACCTGGTGGGGGAGGGCTGGTTGTAACCTGCCTTTTATCAGAGGATATATTTCCAAATTTGGCCAAACCAGCACATCACCAAAAGCAGTATAAATCCCACTCCCAAATGAGTTGTAGGGTTACAAACCATCCTTTAAACAGTTTCAAGCTACTTATAAAGTGGAAAAACTGACTCCAGAGCACCAGGTTAAATTTGGTTTGAAATAAAATCTATCACAGTATGAGGCTAAAGGGGGTACTCAGCATCAGCTCCTTTGAGTGGTCTTTCCTAACACAAACACAGCCAATTCTTATTAAATTCAGGCAAATAATTACCAGGCCTATGTGCAGCAGCACAGGTGTGTGCAGCAAGAGCCATAGCCAAAGCTCCATGGTGCTCATATAAATTTAAGTATTTCCATCAGGTGTTTTTATTGGGTGTTCAGACTGGTACATATGCACTGGTATAAACACTGCCCAGAGCTCTGTGGAAATCAGCCTGTCCTCTTTTTGTCAGTGCTAAGCATCACCCTGGGTACGAGACAAAATCCAGGCACAAAAGCAAAGCAATCTGCTTTCTCATTTTAAGGGATAAGAATGCAGCCTTGTGCAGTTATTCTAATATTTTTCCCCAGCAGATGAACCTCATGAGAGAAATATCTAATTTTCTTGGAGTTCCCAGAGAGGCAGCAGTCGTAAAATCCATGTTTCAGCATCCTGCACACAGCACAGACAATGTCAAGCAGAGCAGATGTCACCATGCTCTCGCATAGAAACAAGGAAGCAAACAAGTGGCCCGTGTCTTCCCTGCACCTGCCAGAAAAGCAAGCAAGAGGCTCACGTGGCTTGCAAACAAAATTCACTTTGCACCTTCTGAACAGCTCTGAGTAGTATAAACCATTGAAAAACTGAGCCCCAAGATGAAGGCTTTATCATCTTCCTAGCAGAGTTCCTGCACATTAGCAGCAAGGAAAAGAAATGGCAGGGATACAGCCACAGCCTCAGCTGTGCGTTTCCACCAGCTCATGGCTTTGACACCTACTCTGGCTCCAGGAGGGACCACTTGTGGCTCACCCACATGCAGAAGCACTCAGAGCCACTGTCACACCAACCTTCCTTGTTTGTGGCTCTGCAAAAACACAGAGCAAATATAATCCTTACGACAAGAAAAAACAGGACAGGGAGAGAGGAAAAAAAAAACCAAACCCAAAGCTTTGACTAGGCATTCAGGAGGTTTATCTTGTGAATAGGGGTGCTGAGGGAAGTTACATGTTGTTTGCTGGAGGAATGCATGTCTGGCTGCTATGGTGAGGCACAGAAGCAGGCAAAAATGTTGAAGGAAAACCAAAAAGACAACCAAAACACAGCCCTTGCAATGGGGTACAGGAGTCCTTTCCAACAGGTGGGTGTGCTGTGTGGAAGAGGAGTAGGAATGGTACAAAAGGACGCAGGAGTACGAGATGTGCTCCTGGAATGTGCATAAGGATGCAGGAGTACAAGATCTAAATGAGCCAGTGTGATTCAGATGCAGGCACTGGCTGCTCACCATGAACCTCAGTCACGACTGTGTTGACTTCTTGGGCCAGTTATGATTTACTCATTAAATACTGCAATGTCAGTCACAAAGCTTTGGCTGGGGACATCAGTATTTGTGCCTCAAGATACTCAGAATGCAGCACCAGATACAAATATTCCCATCTCTCCTGCCAAACCCCCATGCACTGGCTGTGTTATACCCACAGCCACAGGCTCCCATTGCCCACACAATTCCCTGGAACCTTGCAGACAAGCTCTTGTGCACAAGCTGTGATCCACCCCCGGTCTTTGCTTATCAGAGTTGGTGAGGGAAGGAACAGTGCTAAGAAGCTCTTCTGTTCATCTTCTCACAAAGAGTTCCTATTCCAAAGAAGGCGTTTCCCCATTATCAATGTCCTTGTGAGATAAACTACCCTGGGATCTGTGCCTGTCAGGAAAAACAAATTGCAATAGCTAAGAAAGTGATAATAAATGTAGTGCTATAGCCCCCAGTATTACAAATTAAGTCATGCCCTACGATATTTACCTAGAAGTGATCTGCAACATTTTCCTCCAGGCATTAAACAATAAGAATTAATCAAGTTGTATGCAAGAAAAGGGCATGGCATCCCCTCTGGTAGCTGCTTTGCTTTCTGTACTTGACACACCTTTTGCCCATTTCAATTAAGGGGTAAGCTTTTAGGGCAGCGGAGCTATTTCTAAGGTAATAACAGTGACTCAATGAGCAATATTTATCTCCTCATGCAAATGGTAAACAGGGGACAAACAAATACCTAAATTTAGTGTTTGGCTAGGCACCAAATGTTGTATTAAGGAGTGATACTCTCTCAATGCCAAATTAGAAGTGAGAAAGGCAATGAATTATTGGGTACACCTTTTTGTGTTTAATTTACATTGCCCCTCACACTAAGGTCTCTGTAGCAGCCTGATATTAATGAAACCAGGAACAACTGATAGCTGATGGCGCAGCTGAGCAAAGCAGAACACAAATGAGCTCTGTAAGACCTAGCACCATTTGTCAATGGCCTGTTTTCACCCTGAAATCTGCTGCAAGAGCAATCCCTGACTCTGCTTTTTTGGTAACAGCAGCATGAAGGAGAAGGTTTTGCACAGGAGGCAGGGGAGAGTCAAAGTGGTGCAAGCTCAAACTCATGTCCCATAAGTGAGCGCTGGGTTGCACCGTCTGTCTGGGCATTTCAGTGCCAGGCTGGGAGCAGCAGTTCAGGCTACAGCAGGATGTACTGACAGCTGAAAATTCAGCTGGCAATAAAAGGGTCAAATGCCATTCATGGATTCAACTCACCTTCCAACAAGCACAGCAGGTAGCTGGGATGCAGGGAAGAGACAGGTCTGGGTAGTTGCTCTCTTGTACCCTAAATACATGCAGCTAAGACAGGGGATGAATCTGTTCAACAGAACTTGATCCCTTCTCATGGCAAAGCTGGGCTGGCAGGAGGGAAGCACCATCCAGCTACTTGAAGAGTGACGATTTCAACGGGGGACAACTGGGGACACACAGCCAGAGGATTGTGTGAGAGCTGTGAATATCTCACATGGGCTGGCTACAGCTGAGTGCATCTGACTGATGGAGCTATGCTCATTTACACTGAATTTTTGTCTCTGCAGGATTGTGTCAGAAGGGACACTCTGCAAGGGAGATTCAGGGACCAAAGGAACAATGAGATTATCACCAACCTGCAGCAGAAATCCCTCGGGTGCAAATCTGAACTGCTGAGTGAATACATGGAGCATATTCACCCAGCATCTGTGGGGTGGGAGCATCCTTCAATGTTTTCTCTTTGTCCTTGGAATGCTCTTAGCAGTGAAATTTAATTTTTATGGCAGATTCTGTAATCTGAGGTAGATGTAAGTCACATGTAGCAGGGAAGGAGCAGTAGAGAGGATCAATTACACTGTGCCTCTCATCTAGTGGCAATAAATTAATAATTCACAACTCTTTAGTCCTCATCTCTGTCTATTCCCAGAAGTTTTGTGATTCTCTATTAGCTCCTTAGCTCTCAACAAATTAATATTCCTCATACTTTGTTTGCAGTACACCCTTCATTACATTTAGATGCCTGCCATTCATCTTGTGAGCTCCTGCTGAGATGCAGTAATGGGGAATACTGGGACAAGGGCAGTTTTGTGGGATGAGGAGGACATGGAGACATCCCTGTACCCTGCCTACCCTACTTCATGTAACTCCTGTTCTCTCAAGAACTCAAAAACTCTCTCAAGAGCCCAAAAACTTCCCACCTATCCACAGATGGAACTTGCTGGATCTGAGCTATCAGCCCAAAATCCCTTTCCTCCCCATGGAAGACCTTACAAACACAATCTCTCTATCTTGTTGTAGATACTCCATAATGGTGATCACGTCTGTACTATTCAGCTTCTCTTGGCTATGAAGGAGTCACAGAAGGACTCTTAAAACAACTACAGCTCTTTGGATTGTAGCTTTCACCCTTCCCAAACCTCCTGAAATTGTTGTTGAGGGCTGTTTTTTGGGGTTTTTTTTGGAGGGGGGGATTTCCCCTGAAGAAGCCACCCTTGAAAACTACTTCCCATTTTGTACCTTCCATTTAACAATTACTTGCCATTTGCTTAACTTCAGGGGACTGTCAGAATTTTTTTCTTTTAGGCTGTTCTAACATGTTTCACCTTGTTCAAGGGACAGTAAGGCCTGATTTAAAGTAAGAAAAAATTTAGTAAAATATAGCTCCCCTTTGGACAAGATCACTCTTTTTAGACTATAAAACCAGATCATTTCATTGGAAACAAAATTAGGTAAAACATAAATTACAGTTCTGCTCCTGTTTTCAAGACTACTTTTCTTACTGCTCCCTAGAGTTCCCTGATGTAACATTTATTTCAGTTTTGCATGATATTTAGCACTCTCATGAAGAGGAGCAGCCCCCTAATGACATTAAATATTTATGTCAGCAAAATGTTTATAAACAAAGAAAAACTATTTAACCTCTTCTAATGCAAACTGGTCCTACCAATGTACAAACCCAACAAGAATAGCACTAGAGAAGCCCCCAGAAAAATAAACCAAATACTCACTACTTAATGGCCTTCAGATTTATTGAAAGTAAGTCAAATATTTTCCCTATAAGCTTGAGTGAGGAAAGAGACCATATTGTGGGAACACTGCTGCAGAATAATAAAACGCCTGTAGTAAAATCCTCCACTGCATACTTCTATAATATTTCGGGGGCAGAACTTGGGGTTTTTTTAACATTTCTGGTAAAGGAACAGTAAAGAAATATCTGCTGAAGATATCAGCTCTCCCCAATGGAACAAACATTCTTAACAGGGCCCTGGATGTGGGCTGGTGGGATGAACCCTATGACAAGTATCCACAGCTGGGCCTCAGGGCAAGCAGACCTCCTCCTTCCTATGAGTTGTGAAGCACTGGCTCCTAGAGGTAGAAACTTACCCTTCAGAGCAAATGTTTCATGCTTTTGTGATGCATGTTCAAAAGCTTTTCTTGTCAAATGTCAATTTTCTTAACAAATGTAAACACCTCATGACTTTTTGCTTCACCTGTCTCCTTCTTGCAGAGTCTTGGAGGTAGAGAGGACCCTGCACCCACCTTGGATGCCCTGGACACAGGGGTATTAATATTGCATAGGCTTATTTCCCTGCACTACACAGCACAGCACACACTGAGCTCCAGAAACACACGGGAAAACTCATAATATAATAAAATTCAATGCCTTCTCACTTGAAAAGAAAAGCACATTTCTTCCCAACACAACACATCTGACAAGCCTTTGTTTGGGCTTTTTGCAGCAAGGGGAGCTAGCCTGCAGGATGACTGAGAAGAAAGGCAGCAGCAGGGAAAAGTTGTAAGCCCTGTCCATGGCTGGGAGTGACAAGCCAGCAGTCACAGCCAGGACTCGATTTGGAGAGTGACCTGTGCAGCCTTTAAATCACAGCTTGCACCTTTCTCGAGGGTCTCTCTCCTGCCTCTTTCTGCTTGTGTGCAGTGTGCACTCTGATAGCACAAGAGTTTGTCTTTTTCTCTCTGTGTTGCAACAAAGAGAAGAAGAAAACAGTCACAACTCATTCTCAAGGAAAGATACTTACTAAATATACACATTTTGTGAAGCTTCTGATAGTGAAGTAGCTTTTTATTAACCCTGAAAATACAGAGCAGAGGGCTTAGAAATAATGTCTTTTACTACACCAAGATTTAGTGTCTCCCATCAGACACTGGACTGCTGTTTAAAACTAATGGAGGGCATTATAATCTCTTCAAGTCCTGTAGTGAATTAATCTTGTGCCACTGTTTGTCAGCCTGACTCTGACTAGAGACTGAAAGTCTCTGTTACTACCTTAGGCAGCTCAGTCTCTGCCAGCTGTGCAGGGCCTCCTTCATTCTGCTCAAGTAAGAAGCTGTTTCAGTGGAAAAATACACTGAAGCTGCTTTTTGTCAGATCAGAGACTGCAATCACTAATTCAGTCCTCTCACAAGGACACAGAGAGCCGAACGTCTTTCTGCTTTTTTTCTACAGGCCTTGATGAAGCTGGCATTATCATGCTAAATTACAGTTCAGGTCTGCTGTGCTTGTACAGATTTATCAGAAGAAAGCTATTAAATGACTTCAGTATGGTGCCAATTATGCAGTCCCCAACACATAATTAAGTAAGGCCCCAAAGTATGTATTTTAATCAATTCCTGTTCAGCAAAGCACTCATGTGCTCGTGCTTTACTTCAACACTCATCTAGCAAGCACATGGGTCCTTTTGTAAGCAAGGAAAAACATGGGAGCAGTAAGAACTTCACCAATGTTATTGGGCCAGGCACTACTGGGATAAGATACTATATTACTTGGATAATGCCTTATATTTTCAAAGGATCTCTATAACTTAGAAGCCAAGACCAGTTTCTAGCCGGACCTTGGCCCAGAGGTGCAACTAGGGCAAGTTAAGCACAAAAATACACAAGTTCTGATGGAATTAGTATTCTTTACTGCATGGAATGCAGTTGGATAAAACTTTAGGCAGCAGAAATCTTCTTACAGGCCTGTAAAGCTAGGATTTATCCTGTTTCACCTGAGCTGGCCTCAGATAAGCTATGCTTTCTAAACAACTCACCCAGGATTTGTCTGCAGTCAGTGGAGAACACACAGAGATGCCAAGGATGAGAGGAAATGGCCTCAGGCTGCACCAGAGGAGGTTTGGATTGGATATTAGGAAAAATGTCTCCACTACAAGGGTTGCCAAGCATTTGACGAGGCTGCCCAGGGAAGCACTGGAATCACCATCCCTGGAAGTGTTCATAAAATGCATGAATGTGACACCTGGTTTAGTGGTGAACATGGTGGTGATGGGTTAGCAGTGGTCTTTTCCAGCCTTACTGATTCTATGAATCCATCCCATGCAGAGGTTTCCAAAAAGGGTAGGATGAACCATGCTCTGTTTCTCTGTTGTTTTTGTTGGAAAAGCCCACACAAGTAGTTTAGATTAAACACGTGAGTTTCATCTGACCAACTTCAAGTGTCCATCTGTAGCGATTGAGGCATGGACCCAGACCAGCAGGGAATCTCAATCGTTTCTTCAAAGAAATGAGCTGGTTTTATACACTTTTCCAAGGCACAATATTTCCTTATATGGCAATTCTCACTACCCTGTGATCTATCCCCTGTTGCCACATCAGCAGCATACTTCCTTCTGTGGGATGATCACTCGCTGTTCACCCGTCCGTCAGCTCCCGGCAGGCTCCTCTCCGTAGGGCTCTGCCATGTGACACCTTGTTCCAGTTTGGCCAAATTCAGAAATATATCCTCTGAGAGAAGGCACAACCACCTCTCCCCCACCAAGTTCGGGAAAATATAAATTTTCCTCGAAGGAAAGTGAAGGAGATAAAACTATTTATTTACCAAACACACAGGAAAGGAAAATAATGCTAAATAATAAAATCTTTCACTGTGGAGAAAAAACCTGGGAGAGTGTTATAGTCCTCGCTAGAGTCCTCCCTTTGGTCTCCTCGGAGCTGGGGCTTGGCCCAGGGCCAGGCCCTCTGTGCCTGGTGGAAAGTCCTCCTGATGTGCTCTGAGGTTGAAAGCAGTCCAGTAGAAAAGGGAGAAAATCCAGAATTCCAGGGAAGGAAAAACAAAGTTCAACTCTCAGTCTCTCTCCGGAGAAAAAGAAGCTGAACCACTGGCCAAAAGCTGACTGGAAAGCAGCAAGCGGGGAGCTTCCTCGCTCCCCTGCTGCAGCTGGGGAAAAAAAACCTGCTATCACTGTCTGACCTTGAACAAGCTGCAAACTGCGTTGAAAAAGTTTTGCTCAGTTTTTCCTTCCCCCTCTCAGGCTCAGTTTAGAGGCATAGAAAGGCACAAAAATTAATTTCTGGGCATAGGCAGCGATATGGGATACACATCATAAAGTCAGCCCAAGACACACCTCCTCCTCCCAGGGTCCGGTGGAGACGAGCCTCTGTGTGCTGCCATGTGCCTCTGCAGCACGTCTCACAGCCCACAGCTCAATTCTATCTTATCTCTTCCCACATCCATCCAAGCTACCTCTCTGTACTAATGAAGATATTGATGTTGCAGACTAACTAGACACAAGCTAGACACCTAACCTGAAATAACTCATGCCTTGAACGCACTTATTTCTCTCCAGCCTGGCCTACACTGACTAGCTCAGCTGCAGAGAGAGGGCTACATCCAGCCCCATAAACATCATGGCCAAGCACTGCTTTGGGCACTGTGTGTCATCACAGATGGCCACCAAATGCCATCCCAAAATAACACTGGTCTGGAGTGACTCCCTTAGAGCCACAGTGTGTCATGGGAGCTTGGGGAGAGAGATTCCCTGAACACTCCACAATTAACACCAACATGACCTAAGGTGAACTTCTCCCTTTCTCACACCTCCTTAGGGTGCTGCAGACCTCCTTCCACCTGCCAGACAAAGCAAGAAACAAAAACAGGTGGTAAAGTCCAGTCATTTACACACATCATGGGCTTTCTTAATGGACATGGGCAGCTCCATTTGACTGCTCCCACTTCCAGCTGGCATCAGGCATGGATCATTTCAGAGCAAAGTGGTGTATCATCCCAAAAAACAAAGAACCTATGAAAAATGTGTATTGACTTAGAAGTTGCAATGCAGCCTGAGTTACAGCACTGAGAGCCTCTCTGTAATCCATTACAGTGATGCAAAATGTAATAAAACTACTACAAGGTGCTCTATTTCCATTTACTAATAATCATAAAAGTATTTGAGATGCATCTGAGGAACCATTTACAAGATGCTTTTTTCAAAGATGATTTGTAGTCCAAAGAAAAGCCTTTAATACCATATAAATTAGATTTTATGTACAACAATATTTAAAACTATTGCAAAAGAGGTGTTTTGTTTTTTCATAGTCACTGTTCAGTCTTCATTGAATAATTTCTTTGAAGAAAATACTTGGCTTCTGAGTTCTTCCCAATGAATCATAGAGCAGGATTAATATCATAATTTATCTTTTTTTTGTTTGCAGATCCCATTGTGTTCAGTGTAGCTCTACCCAGTTAATTTGCACAGCTTCTGATGAATTGCATTTACTAAAACACACAAAATTATTTTTCACTTAGCAAACATCCTCAGCAGCTCCACTGGCAAATCTACTCCTACACTATGCAAACACACAAATGTTTTCCTTTTCCAGAAATAGGGGCTGGGTGTGCCAGAGAAATACATGGATAAATAAATCAACCATTGATTGATCTGCTACAGCATTGATGTCAGCTAGTTTGATAGGTTGAAAGTGACTGCCATATTTCTATTTTTGTCTTACCGTCAGCTTTTGCCATCACTAAGCACTTGTGTGGCATCTCAAAGAAAAGGGCTGGTCTCACTCCAAAGCCAGATGCATGTGGGGGTTTCTTGCACGTTTGCTTTATGCCATCTCTGATTTTTCACTCCTGCATAAAAATTCTCCTTAAAGGTACCATTTCCTTCTCTCCCATTTCCTCTGGGAGAGCAGGTGAACATCAGGCTGTCTGCTTCTCTGAATTTTTCCATTATGCTGCAATAGTGAAGATGTCTCCACTCCTTGCACCTGGCATAGCCTTGCAGAACAAAGCAGACATCAAGCACACTCTCTTTTGCCCATGCCAGACTGACTTCAGGCTTGCCTTAATCTCCTCTCCCCCAGCCCAAAGGCATCCAGACAAGGAACAATTCTTCTTCTCCCATACACAGAATTTTGCACCCACTTTCCATGTGTAAAGCTGGACTAGGAATGCTTGTCCTCACCCCTCCCAATGCCATGTAATTTAAGTACTGGGTCACAAAGAAGTCAAGTTTTGCATTTGTCCACCAGAGTAAAACACATTTGCAAAAGACAATCTATTAAACACAGTGAAATAGAAAAATCTGTCTCTCCACAGGATTTCTGAGCCTTTTCAGCAAACCACTATGTCACCATCAAAAGTCTCACAGAAGCAGCAGTGCTGGCTAACACTGCCAGTGATACGTGGGGTATGTTAAAAGCAGCACAGTCTCACACAAAATGCCTCTGCCAACTTCAGTCAGACTTCCCCCACCTACAGCCTGCGCTTGTAAAAGAAAAAAGAATAAGAGAAGAAAGCTGGAAATCTGAGCAGCACTGGGCTGCCATATATATATATATTTTTTTTTAAGTATGTACCAAGACCTATATTGTCATCAGGTTTTATTCCCCCTTTTACCCATTGGTGGAACAAAGCAAATGCCATATCTCCAAAAGTTTTCTTCTTTTTTTGCAGGGGAAAAGGGAGTCTCTGAGGTCAGCGTGAACAGCAGACAGAGAATGAGGAGCCCTCTGAAATTAAATACCACACACTGAAAGTGCTGAGATGAAAAAAATTTTGACAACCCTCCCATCCTGCCCGTCCTCACCAAAGAAACGTTTGGCAAAGGGGGGAAAAAAAAAAAAAACAACCAATAATTTTGCATTTAGAGAAAATTCTTAGTTTACTTGCTTATTTCTTGAATATAAATGCATAAAAGATCAAAAAAAGTCACCATTGTCCTTTACACCTTATACAGAAAAAAAATGATTGTGGAAAAAACTCTTTCCAGCCATGTTGTCCAACAAAGATGTTACCGACTCTGGCTTAAGGATTTGCCTCTGCAGTAAATACAATCACTGTAATGCCCCATGTCATTCTCATCTACTTACGCACATACAACATACCATCCTACTCAAGTGTAACACAGATTTTTGGACTTTTTTCCAGCTTAGCTTATTATTTTAACCAGTTTAAGTTGTGTTGAAGAAAAATATTTCGACTGCAACAGAGGAGCAGTTATGTTTTTATGGTATACACAAGAGCCTTAGCCACACTCCTGAAGATCAGCTCTGCTGGGTACTGAATAATCACCATCTCCAGGAGAGTCTGGGTAGCACTACAGGACCAAATCCAGGGCAGTTAGTAGAGTTCAATAGATTCATTGCCCACTTCCCTGCATCTCAGATACCAAATAAGCACTTGCACCATTCAAATCTCAGCCCACCATTTTTCCTTCCCCTACACACACTGCCTACCCTGCACTGCCCACACGTGTGGGCCAGCAGAGGATGAGCAGAGCAAAGGGTGCTCCTGATTTCCCTGGCCATTCCTTCAAGCACTGTTTTATTTGGAGCAAGACTTTAAATACACACAGGCAAGTCACTCATATTTCACTGCAGTCAGAGCAGCTGCTTTATGCCTGTCAGTGGGACTTAGTCCTCTAACCTGAGCAAAGCAAACTTCTATTTAGGAAGTTCCATCTGCTCCCATTCCAGAGAAATTCAAACAGAAATTATTCACAGGCAGTGCTGGCAGAGCAGCCCAACAGTGACTACCAACTAAGCCTTCAGGGAAGATTTTGGCTGGTTGGGCTCCATGCACTATAAACTATAAAAACAGGAAAAGGCAGCAGGAGAAAGATTTCCATCTTTCCCACTTTGGCATTACCTCTGCTGCTGTCAGTACACCTTCCATGGCTTTCACTTTCCAGGCAGCAGAAACACAAAAAGAGGCATAAATCCTGTACTTCTGACTCACACCTAACATAAAACCTTTGGAGTCACCCACCTTACCTGGCAGCTGACCTCTGCACTCACACCCTCAGCAGTCATTCTGTTCTAGCACAACAGAGAACACACTGTACAGCTTGAGCTGAAAGAAATGGATAAACTCTTATTCCACAATCGGACTTATCAACAGACAACTAGAGCATGCATCTCAAATCTCCCAGCACAGACCACGCTTTGCATTATAATTTGGTTTGAGCAGCAAGATGCTTAAACTGAGAGATGAAAATCAAGGCTGGGAGGCAGCTGCCACTTATACCAAACCAACAGGGAAGACTGAGCAGCTGCAGGTGCTTTTGACTCCTACAGGTGTAAAGCATATGCTAGAAAATTGAGTGAGTTTTTCCAGTCTGAGCTGAAGTATTGGAAGTTTATATTTTACCTAATTTGTTGTATAATTACAAATGTGCCAGTTTAATTTGACTTAAGTGTGTTTCCTCAGGAATAAGCAGTGTTTTTCTTTACTTGGCAAATGCTCCCAAATGCAAAACTTCTGACAGGCAAGATGCACAAAGTTTGGCTTCAAATCTTCAGAGGGTTTGTGAAAACAGAAGAAAGGAAACCTAGAAAATCCCAAGGGACATTGCTCAGAGGGGAGATGTTTTAACTATTGTTTTCTGGATCCATTTTTTATTCATCAGTCAAGAAAAATTCAAATTCCTCCTTAAAACTATAGGCTACATTTTGAGATTTACACCTTTGAAAGTTAAAACCTAAGGCATCACCTTCAGAGAGGTGCTAGCAGTGAGTGCTGAAGTGTGATGTGTGGTGTGGTGCATCCCAGACAGGCCATTCACAGTCAGGATTTAGAATTTGGACTGCCAGCAACCACATGCAGAATAATCTTTCCAGGGTAGTTTCACCCAGTCAGGGGAGATTAAATAATATGACTGATGTGGTTACTCAGAAAAGCTGTCACACCATGCGTGTACCAGTAGGAAACTCACTGATCATGTCCTCATGCATTATTTGTCGAAGTTTTATGCCAGAGACAACAATTTCCAAGAGATGGAAGAAGGCAAAATGAACCACTGTGCTTAACAGAATGGGGCTAAGAATTCTTGGCTGGTTTTAAACCCAATCAGAATACCTGCTTTTTTACCTAGAGGAATATAGGATGATAGAGGTAGCAGAGTTTTAAAGATGGTGCTTAATTTATCCCCCTTTCTCAAGGCAAAACTGATTAATGTAACTTGAACACACACATCCTCCCCATCACAAGCAATGTGAACACGGCAGCATCTCCAAAAGAAGCCTGAGATTCTTGAGGCATGAAAAGACATCTGAAACTCCCCCAGAGAAATATCACAGACCAGGCTGAGCTCAGCAGCCAAACTCCCAGAAAGGGAACTCTCACACCTGTGTCCATCCTACCAACTCCGTTCAGATCCCAGGCAGATGCAAATCCATACGGAGCAGGCTGCAGGAACAAGATGCTGTTTACGTGGAAAACCTGCCACTGTGAGACAATTTTATCCGCAGCTGTCAGCTCGATCTCGTTTGAGAGAAGGCGTCCTGCCAGCAAACGTGGGCTGTGTGTTGTAAAAGGCAGGACTGCTACATTTCCAGTGCCACTCCCCACTCTTGAATGCGAGTGCTAATGTTTCTAGCAAATTACCTTCCAAATGTTGCAGCACGACATGCTTTATAGGAACTAATGAATCACACAGTAAAAACTAATTGCAACTTACACACTGTTGTGAGCTGAGTTTTGCAACATAAAAGCAATCAGCCAGCAATTAAAATGCTAATATGGGGCCGAACCTCATGTAACAGTTTGCCAAAATCTAGTGCAATACCGTGCTTCCTGGAGTATTTGGAACAGATGGAATTTAGTTAGTAGGTAGTCATTTCATCAAACTTACAAACCTTAACATGCTGGAGGAGGGTCCCCACTATGATACATTACATACTTCCAGTATTAGAAGTGGCAGTAAAGGATCATTACATATTTCCTTCTTTTGAATGGCTTCTTCTATTCTCATGTAAATGTTAATACACTCTTAGCAAGTCAGAAAGGAGGGGTACATACCAGATGCTCTTTCCAGACACAAACATGTTGAATTTCTTTTTGTTGTAGTATAGATGGACTCCAAAAGTGCCGGTGGACATCATCAAACCTACTTTTCGTTTTAATTATAAAAACTTATTTTCACAGATTCGCTAATGCAAGATTGTGAATTGAATGAAACAATTACATTTTAATTGGGTTCACCTCCCCCACATGCCCTTTTTCTTCATTAAATTCCTAATACTAAGACAATCGAAATACATTAATTAATTCAAATGGGGAATTATTAATTTTCAACATTATCAGCCTTGGAGAAATTACCTCTGGTCCTGGAACAAAGCTCCCCAGAACAGTTTCTTCCATTGCGTGTTAGCCTTTAAATTTGTACAATCATTATTGGTAACAGCACTGAAAAAGCATAAATGAGCTCTAAATTGACTCATGAACCCCTTGGTACTGAGCCACCTGCAAAGAGAAGCCAGGGAGGGCAACAAGAGTAGGCACCTGGAACTCACCTGTATATGTGATGCCATCCAAACTCCTCCCAGCTGGACACAGAACATGAGATACTCAAAAATGTCCCAGGTCTTGCCTGCTTGGATGAAGCTGTCCTTCAGCCACAGGGAATCTTGAGTAATGAGGTCTTGGTTCTCAGGTCCTTGCAGCCCTTCAAGCACAAAAGCAAGGCAGAATCACTGCCTGGTCCCAAGACACAGTCAGGCACAGCTAATTAATACAAATAATAAAAATGGACTAAAGTGTTTTCTTCTCATGTCAGTGGCTTTCATATCCTCCTTAAGTCTTCTCGTCAAAAATAAAGCTATTTTTCTCACAATTCCTACAGTCCCTTTCCCTATTTAATGCCCTTCATGAGAAGCCCTGCATGGAGGACCACATTCCTTGATTAACATTCCTCACCATTTTATCCCTAGCATCTCCAAACATCCACTTTCCCCATCTCCTCACCACTCCAGCCTAAGCTTCAGAGAAATAAGCAGCTGCTGCTCCCAGCTCAATCCCAGCAGTAAAACCCCAATGCTCAGCACACCTGCACTCCCCTCCCATGCATCCACCCTAAAAGGAAACAGGACAGAAAGTGCAGAAACTGTCCAAAGGTATGAGAGATGCCTAAAATGCAGAGGATGTGTCCAAAAAAGCAAGAAACACCCTCCACCTGCTCCAAAGGATGGCATGGACCCTAAATGAGAGGAGATAGGCTGGGCTTTGCTGCTGTGTTCACTGCTACAGCTCCACCATCACATCAGAACAGAAGGTGTCATTCTGAGACAACTTTAAATTTATGAAATAGGAAACCTACTGCTCAGGGTGCAAAAGGTGAATCGCCATTAAAGAAGTGACCTGGACTCTGAAAGAGGTCTGTCAACAGAGGAATTGGAAACTTTAACCTTGATTTCCCAAATTACCACTCTGAGATAGCTTTGGAAGAAAACTGACAGGAGTGTGGAGAGAAAAGGCACTTACACATAAAAGCATCTCTCATGACAGCAAGGCAGAGCCTCCCTTAGCCAGGCTAGGGAAGGAGCAGGTTTCATAAAAACCCTAGTATTACTAGAAGTCATAGAGATTTGCTTCTACCTCTACCTGTTTGCCCTGGGAATGCAAAAAATGATGGGAGTGTTTATGGTCCATCATCAAGTCAGAGGAGCTCTGTTGCTCAGCCCCACAGGCAACGCATCCCTACAGATACAACCCATCTTTCTCAATGAGGGCTTTATGTTAGAGAATAAAAGCCGCTCTGCTCTAAGGTTCTCAGTACAGAGGAGAGGAGCAGCACCTTTATTTCACCCCAGTGAGCAGAGAGAGTGTGTCCAGGTGAAGGATGTGTCCCAAATCACACAACACTTTGGGTAACCCACCCAGTGCCATCATCATCACATCGTTCTGCTTCAATCACAGCACACCCATATGGCAGTAAAACTCTGAATTCCTTCTTCCAGACACCAAGTTCCCAAGCCCACACACTTAACACTCACCAATTTATGTGTCAACCGGGGCCTGTAGCACCACCACCAATTTTCAGTAGTTCATTCATCTTACAGTAGGTGCAGACACTCCAGTCTGACCCAATTCTTCTGTTTTATTGGTAACTGTGACCTTGAGACCCATGCATTGTGTAAAGGTGGAAAATAGCTGTAAATAGTTCTAAGCAGTGAAATTTGGCTGATAATACAAACACATTAACAAAGTAGTGCTGGTTTGTGTCTCCTGGAAATCTGATCCCCTTAATGTGCTTCTGTACACATTTACAACAAGCTGTAGGCACACATATTATCTATTTTTTACCAGGCAGAAATAGCCACAGTGCACATTTGAAGCATAAATACAGCAAATTCAAAGGTAAGTAAACCAAAGCATGGCTGAGATGTAAGCTGGACATGATAAAAAATGCAACTGTAATTCCTTTCAGTATTAAGTTCTGTCGTTCCATCTGATGCTTTGGGATAAATATTGCAATAGGGCTGAAGATCTCATTTCATTGTACTCTGGGAAGGGAATGGGTTTGGACTGCCTGCTCTGAGAGTCTTAGAAAGAGACTTGTTCAATAATTTCATAGCAATTTGTTTCCATGAAAAGCTTTGGGATAAATGGGAATCATTCAGCATACCTGAAGCTCTGCTGTCATATTATTGTACCTGTGTGTACCACAAAACATCTCAATGAACAGTGAAGGCAGAAAGTTTTCCTCTGATTTAAAAGAATTTCTTACACAGAAATAGAATTTTCAAGGATGGCACAAAAGCAACCAGATAATCAAAACAGCTGTGTCTCCTGAATTTACACTTTCTTTTGTTTTATTCTCATGTATTTAGTAACACAGCAGAGTAAAGGCAGGGAGGAAGGAAAAAAGGAATTTTGTACTTAGCAAGGGGATTTTGAAGGGAGTTGAATGTTCAGGAAGAATAGGAGAAGACAAAGCAGTACAGTCATGTCAAAAAGAAAAAGTACTAAAAAGCACTTTCTCTTCTGACATAGGTCAGAGGAGGAACCTGGCATGCCACACTTCACTCCTTTGTGAGTGAGAGATCAAGCAGTAACTCTGCTCATTGCTGCTGGAGTGAGCCCCAAGTGAGAAAATAACTCAGGGCAAGTCTCACAGCCTGTTCCCTCGCAGGCAAATATTCATCTGAGGCTGCACTAGTGACTGGGGAATTTGTGTTTAATTTCAGGAGCTGCCTTCCCACCCAGAGCTATAGATCTCACTGAGGGAGAGGAAAGCTCAAGGTTATTTTTGGAGACTTTCCTTGAGTGGGGCTCAGCTGCAGGACATGGGGCCTCAGCTCCCTGTGCACAGCAAAGGACTCGGGCAGGTGTGTTTTATGTACAACTCAACACCTGTGCTATGCAAGCTTCCTCAAGGCCCCTTACGACCAGGACTGTGAGAAACCAGCACTGTTCTTCAGCCAAACCAGAGCAGTGCAGCTCCTGGGATCAGTGATAAACCAAACATCCAACTGAGAAATGAGCTGAAATGGGAATCCGAACATTGTGAGGAATCAGAAACCTGACTGATGAGTGGGACTCATGCAGCCTAGAAAGAGTAACTGCCCAGATCCTCCTCACCTCTGAGATGGATTACAAAACCAGAAAAAATTACACAAATGGGCATTTTTCAATAGGCTGGGGCTCCTGCAGCAAGTCCTCATGCCCAGACCTTCTTGTATGCCATCCCTGACATGGGCCACTATGGCAGCAGTTGACAGAATTTCTTCTTTTAAAGAAGTACTAGTGAGGTGAATGAAATTAGGAGATACCAGAGGCATCATGGACCATGGTATATTGGCATCAGTAGATAAAGTCTGCCGCAGGTGACCCACAGAAATACAAGCACTGACCAGAAACCTGCTGGTGGATGAGGACAGTCACAGACATAACCCAGAGCCCAAATCAGCCTTATGAAGGAGCTTCACAGCAAGAGGCAAGAAAGGCTGGAAAGGAGGGAAATGGTCAAACCCAGGCACTTTGCAGGATCGACTCAGTGAGAAGTGAACCTTCAGTGGCATTTCTGTGTTGTGGCTAAGAGCTTTTCAAGTGATGAACCATCCCCACTTCCAAACAACAGCCCATAAATGACACAAAAATCACCATCATGGGAGACAGCAAATATGAAAATAAAGGTAAAAGTTAGAATGGGGCAAAGGGTAAGGATGTTAGCTATTAGGAAAGCATCAGCCTTTCCAGAGAAGTTAAGAAAATCAGGGATAACAAAACAAAGCAGAATGAAGTGATAGAGGAATAAGAAGATGTGAATGCTGTGTCAGTGTGCAGCCCCCTCCACATTATGGTCAGGTTTGTAAGAAGGAAAAGAGCAGAAGCAGCACAAAAATAGGTCAGGGAATGAAGGATATGGGAAATTTGGGCTGTTTGAAAGAGGCATATCTGAGGATCATGACCTGACAGCAGTGGGATGGGATGGTGGGAAAAGAGATAATAGGAAGAGGAATGAAAGGAGCAGGAGAGGAGGTAGCCAGGCACCAGTGGGATAGATTTCACCAGAAATGTTAGCAAAAATATTATTAAATATTAATAGCATGGGCATATGAGAGTTTGTGCAGTGGGTGTGGGAGATTTTTTTACCCTTACTATGAGATGCTGGTGTATAGATCAATTTTCCTCAAGCCAGGTCAAGATGCCTTGGATGAAACCACTACCTGAGTTCCTGGTCTGTCTCTGCTCTGATGAATCTCATAATAGTTTGGAAAAGTGAAGGCAGGGAAATGCACAGAAAGTGCTTGGAAGCAGTCAAGAAAATGAAATGAGATTGGAAGAACTGAGCTCCCCATTGAGGGTACTGACTTTATACAAAAATAATGGGCAAAGTCAGAAAGGTGAGATTTGATGAGGACAGAGACGTCAGGTCAGTGAGATGAAGGCTATAATTGAATACAGTGAGGTGGCAGCAGAGGTAATTAGAGCTCAGTAAGCTGCAAAGGGCACAAATTAAATGAGGATAAAACAGAAGTTAAAGCACAAAGACAGTCAGCATGCTGGTTTTCTTTGCCAATGGCAATCTGGCTGATGAAGATCAATTAATTGAATTCAAAGAGCTGGGATAAGCCAGGCCTCCTGGGAAAACAGAGTTTGGATTGTGAGGAGGAAGAATAGAGCTTCTGAAAGAAAACCGGGTGGTACAAAACAAAAGTAATTTGGGCTCAAAAGAAGATAAGAGGGAAATGCCATGAAAGGAGAAATGAGGAGAGAGCGCTGTCAGTGCATGGAGGAAAACACTGAGAGAATTAAAGTTTGAGAGGAGGATCAGAGAGGAGGAAAACTGAGGAGTGGAAAGGAGAGAAGAGCACTATCAGAAGTGGGAAGAATGAGGAACATAAATTCATCTGTGTTGCTGTCTTGCTGTCAGACTGGAGGGGTGGGTAGTCACAGCCCTCACCAAACACTCTCCTCTTGTCAGTGGCTAACACGCCCTGCTGATGAGCAGCACTCCATTCAACACTGGATTTCACCTGCTTTTCTCCTCCCTCCATGCTGAAACCATGAAGAAAGACAGAGTCATCTTCCTGCTAAACCATGGAAATTAAAAGTAGAAGCAGTGCTAATAATTTTCAGGGTTTTCCTCTTCTCTACTCAATGCTGCTGGGGGAAGTCTGGCTTTGTGGTCAGAACTTTGGCTGCACCCAACCTTTTGCAGGGACATGGTGTTCTCAGAAAACAAGATGCAGGCCTCCAATCCTCTACCACCTGGTGCTAGGGAGGCACTTAGGTTGGTGCTGGGGAGATTGAGGGTGGAGTCACTGCTAGACAGCATGGCTTGAGCCCCAACACAGTCCTGGCCAGGCTCTCCAGTGCTGCGAGGTGTCAGCCTTGGAAAGGGCTCTGCCTCCATCTTCCCCATCAAAAACTCAAGTTCTGCACTTTGTCAAAGCACATCCTAGAAGGAAGTAACCTTTAGGTGGATAAAACTGGGGTCTTACGGGTGCGATGATTGAGAATAAGGAGGTGTAAACAGTCCTCACATTAGGTCCATTCTTCCCAACCAGTTCTTAGCCCAGCAGCCCTCATCAACTTCCGGAGCTCAATGGACTCTGCATCCCTCAAGGTTTGTAGAAAATGTCTCCTGCCTTCCTGTCTTCCTTCCTGCCCTCCTTCCTTCCTGCCTTCCCCTTGAAGGCTTTAATGTGGCCCCGCTCCTTGGCTCCCTTCAGAACTTCCTGGTCACCACCTCTCTCACAGTCTCCCAGTTCCTGAAGGTTTTCCCAGTTAAGTGAGGTCTGCTGCTGGTTGGGAAGGAGCAGTTCTCCCTCCCAGGGTCCTCCCTGACCCCAAGGTGATGAGGTTGTCCTGCTGCTGCTGCTTCACAGCTCTTCATACTTTATTTTCGACATCTAAAAAATAGCTAAATGCAGGATTCTTGGGCTCATATTTATTAGATTTGCAGCCTGGAAAGATAACACAGTGGTGAGATTTTTCACAATCCTAATTCAAATAAAGATAAAATATCACTTGAGAAAGGGTTTTTTCCATGGATATTTTCATGCTTTCCTGCACTGTCCGCCCAAGAGGTACAGCAAATTGAACTGATCCTAATTTAGCCAAAGACTGATGGTGAATATGGGCCAAACACAGAGTGAATAGAACAAAATATGTCAAAGCTGAGGGAGATCCACTCATTGTAAGTTCTTGAGAAGACACACAGTAGGTTTGTTTTAAAACCATTTATGTAAGATTATGAGATTCTCCCCCACTGTGGAACAGTCGATTATACTGATGAAAAAATCATTTGCCACTTGAACAATTTATATCCCATCCAGTGCATAATAGGGACAGAAATGAGGACAAATGGACACCTGTGGGTGTCATTTTGAGAAAGAGAGCGTTGAGTATGCCTTGTCTGCTGACTGGTTACTGCTGTACCTGGCCACCTTCATAAAGCACTCCTGGATACACTGATTGAGAGCTTCACTGTTGGTACCTGATGTTCATATTACTGTTATTTAATTTTTGAGCCAAATGGGCTGATCTATAGCATGGCCATAAACTGTTCATTATATGGATCCTGGTGACAGAAAAACAGTCGAGTTGGGATAAAGCTCTTTACATATACAGAGTACAAATCTTGCCCAAAGAGTTCCCAAAACCAGGAATTATTTTTTCTTTTTCTTTCTTTTTCTGTTTGGCAGGCTGGGAATGCTGACACAGACAGGATTAAGCACTAAACTATTTGTTTAATGGCTGCAAAGCCTCCTCAGTGACAATTAGATAAGGTAGAAATACAAAAGAGAATAAGGCTAAGAAGTGCCCTGAGTAAGATGCCACACCAAAGCAGTCCTTGCTGCTGTTCATTTGGCCAGGAGCGCATGGCCGCTGTTATAATTTTTGACTCAGCAATTGCAGAGTGATGACCAAAGCTGGAAGGGCTGGCATTTGCTGCTTCCCCTGGGAACTGAGAACCATGGACTCCCAGCACAGGCTCCCAACCTGACCCAATGCTGGACAAGACTTTTGCAATCTTGGTTGTTTTTTGTCCACTGTAGAGTGGAAAACCTAACAATTATATCTGTTTTTTCTCCTCAAAAACTGGTTTGGCTTTCTAGTACTACTTTGATTAGACTGATCCAAGTATGCAATCAGCCCAATTTATATTCCTAAAACAGACAGAATTTCTCTGACTGGAGTCCGTATTTTCTGTCTGATTGCTTTTCATTTCACACTTCTTTGTTTTAATTACGTTTTAAGATTAAGTACGGAGATCATAGTTAGTTGCACTCCATGGATATTGTACAAATTCAAGGGTCAAAGGAAAAGGAAAAGGAAAAAAGACAACTAATACCTCATTGTTTGCTGTGGTTCCTATTACATGGGCAGTCAAGTGCACAATGAGTTTTAATGGAATTTGGCTTGATTGTGATTAAACAAAGAATATACTGAGTGAATTCTTCAGCTCAAAACTATGTGCTTTTAATTTACCTGTATTGAGCCTAAAAAAGCTGATTTTGCAGAACTTTCTTGACCTCACTGATTGCAACCAATTGCAAAAAGGATGGCATGGATTTAAAAGCATCAGCCTGTTGCAGCAGCTGGCCAAGTATGTCTTAGACAGCTCAACAAGGAGATGATGGGAAAGAAAGGGACACATTGTGGATTTTATTATCCCTTTCACTAAGGCTGTAAAAATCCTGCTTGGCTGGATCATAAGGTCTTTTTAAAAATTAATAAATAACAAAACAAAACAAAAGATATATCAGTAGTTTTAATATTATTTCATTAATATTTATATAAATATGAATGTTTTCCTTTATTTTCAATAATTTCAATAATTTTCCTTTCCTTTATTCTCAATAGCACTGAGAAGGATTTTCACACAATCAATATGGTTCCAACAGTCCCCCAGCTCCCTTTTTTATTTCCCCTCTGGTACAGCTTCCCAGAAAAACCAGTAAAATTGTGAAGGGTGCTTTCGAAGCTGAACTGGTGAGAAGCAGAGAGAATTGCAGAACATGGAATGGCTGAGGGAATTTGCAATGCTATTCTGCACTTCACACAGCTCTTACCTTACAGATCATACATTGTATTTGCTATGTTGCTGTGAAAAATCCAGTATCTGCACCTACTAGAATTGCCAAGGTCCAGAGGAAGACAGGGAGATGCTCAGGAGGAAGCAAGAATGGATGTCATGCCAGTGGTTGCACAGTGAGCTTTGTGATCAAAAAGCCCTGTGAAATTCCATGGAAAGCAAGCAGGTTTCTATGCATCAGGATTTGGCCCTGTAATCATTCAAGGTCAGGCTGGATGGGGCTCTGAGCAACCTGGTCCAGCTGAAGATGTCCCTGCTCATTGCAGGGAGGCTGGACTGGATGACTTTTAAAGGTCCCTTCCAAAAACTAGTCTATAATTTTATGATTCTTTAACTGCACCTTTGTAGGTACAAAAATGCTGTTAGTGAGGA
>NW_008237220.1:315146-315485 GCF_000691975.1 Corvus brachyrhynchos | reverse complement strand
CCTGGACTCCCCCCGGGCTCTTGGCCTTTATTACGTTTTCCTGCTGCCTCCTCCTTGGGCTCTTGGCCTTTATTATGTCCCCCTGGAATGTCCCCCTGGGCTCTCGGCCTTTATTGTGTCCCCCTGCAGTGTCCCTCCTTGGCTGCCACCCTCTGTGTGTTTTTCTAACCTTTTTTGTGTGGGTGTTGTCCTTCCATGGGGGCTGCGGTGTTCTCCTGGTGCTGGGGGGTCTGCCTGCTGCGGCTGGGTGGGCTAAAATGGTGGCCTGAGGGGTGCTGTGGGGTGGTGCATAAATGGCGGGAAGGGGGGGCTTGCGGGGGGGGGCGCCCTGAGGGGAGC
>NW_008237220.1:313884-314561 GCF_000691975.1 Corvus brachyrhynchos | reverse complement strand
TGGGTGGTGTGTGTGTGCCCGCCAAAAAATTGGCTAATTAACTAATTATCCAATTATCTAATTTAATTAGTGCTCCAGATGGGAGTAGCTACGTAATGATTAATCAATTCAATTAGTTACTCCCATTTGGAGCGCTAATTAGGGGCCCTATATACTATATATAAAAAGAAGAAAAAATAATAAGTCCGGTGCAGCAGTAGAACTTTCTAGAACCCCAGAGGCGGCGCTGTAGGGCTCTAGAAAGTTCGATGGGGTTCTACAGGGGTCTACGGGGCTCTGTGGAGTCCTATGATGCTCTAGAAGGTTCTGGGGGCTCTATGGGGCTCCAGAAGGTTCTGTGGGGCTCTGTGGGGGTCTATGGGCCCCCATTGGGTCCTATGGGGCTCCAGAAGATCCCGTGGATCCCATTGGGTTCTATGGAGCTCTAGAAGATTCTATGCGTTCTATGGGGCCCTGTGGGGCTCCAGAAGGTTCTAGGGGGTTCGGGGGGGCTCTTTGGAGCTCTAGAAGGTTGTACGGGGGTCTGTGGGGTTCCGTGGGGTCCCATTGGTTTCTATGGGGCTCTAGAAGGTTCTGTGGGGCTCTGTGGCGTCCTAGAAGCTTCTGTAGGGCTCTATGGGGTTCTATGGGGCTCCAGAAGGTTCTATGAGGCGCTGTGGGGGTCTATGGGATCCCAT
>NW_008237220.1:307348-313566 GCF_000691975.1 Corvus brachyrhynchos | reverse complement strand
GGGGGGGGCTGGGTATCTTTTTTAGGGTTTATTCAACTTTATTGAATGGATTTTTGTATTTACACTCTAGCAAAATATACAGAAACAACAGTGTATACAAATAAAGTAGAACTACAATCCATATACACACTGGTAAAAGTCTACTTTGCATACAGAGCAATACCTGGAAATGCAGCAGCAAACACAAATACAGACCAATACAGAGCAGCACAAGCCCATACATATCAATACAATATAACAATTTTTCTATTTCTGGAAAACTTGCTACGTTTTGTTTTATTGTTAGAGGAAACCCAAAACAACAGCACCACGTAACACTCATCCACCACAAACACCTCTTTCAGCTTCCACACAACCCCACCATCGCTCTCATCTCGACCGCTCTCCTCACCCCGGCCCCTCGGGAACGGGGTTCCCGGGAGCCTCCAAATTGTCCTGCCTGACAAACCCCCAGGACACAGCAGGTTTTTCCGCAGCAGCCCTCGTCAGTCTGGAGGGGAGCTGATAGTTGCTCAGCTCCCGGAGCAATGGGCTGCTGGACAGAGGTGCAGTCCACCAAAAATGAGCAGCAGGGCCCACGATGAGGGAAGAGGAAGATGGGGACAGCTTGGAGGGGGTGTAGTGGGAAAGCAGAAGCTTAGGAATGGAACACACAAAGACAGAAAAAGGAGAGGAACAGCGAGAGAGGGGGGAAAAAACAGGGAGCAGGACGCACATAAAGAACCATAGAAGCATTTAAGCTGGCAAAGAACTTTGAGATCGTCAAAGTCCAGCTATTAACCCAGCACTGCCAAGTCCACCACTAAACCGTATCGCTTGAAGGTGGCACCGGCTGCCCCTTGGGGAATTGCACCTGGAAGCACAGAGGAGGAGAGGAAGAAAGAGGGAGCGGGAGCAGGACAAAGGAAAATAAGGACGGGGTGAGGATGAAAATGAATAAAATGGGATGGGCAGTACAATGGCGAGGGATTAAAAATAATAGGGGCATGGAACAAGATAGAAAGATACAGTGAGAAACAATGGCACAGAGCAACGGAATAAAAAAGGAAGAGGGAGTCTGAGAGAGGCACCGAGGAGAGATGAAAGGGAAGAGTAGGTAAGGATGGACAGATAAATGGACAGCGCAACAGGTAAAGAGCATCGGGGAATAGGACGGTGGGCCAGAATAAGAAAATGAGGGGTGGGGAGCAGGACAGAGTGGTTAACATGCACTCTTTTTATTTCTTTCATATAGATAATGTTGTCTCACATTTTTCAAGCCTTCAATGGCTTAATCTATATATACAAGTTATATTTGTACGTGCAATGTCACGTGAGTTATGGCAAATTACCTTGAGCATAGCACTGTAAGTTTCTTCCAGAGCCACCGTCCTAAGTGCGATGGCACGTACCTAATGCTAACCCTAAACCTGGCCAAAATTTGGATTCCACCTTCAAAATTCAAAACATTCAAGGATTGCTCCCAGATGAAATCTGCCAGGATGGACAGGTCACGCCGGGGATGGTGTCACCCTCGGTCCGTCACAGGAGACAGGACTGGTCCCGAGGGACACAAGCACAGTTCTGTGTGACCCCCACGTCCTGCCTGTGTCCCCATGTGACCTGTGTCCCCCGTGTCCTGTGCATCCGTGTCCCGTGTGTCCCCGTGTCCCCGCACACAGTTGACACACAGGTGCATTAGCAGCTGTTGCTTTATTCTCCTCAGTAGCACAAGCACCGTAGGCAGAGGCATCCGGTGCCTGTCCCCATCCACATCCCCGTCTGTATCCCTGTCCTTATCTGCGTCCGTGTCCTTGTTCCAGGCCTGTTCCCTCACGGCCTCTTCATGGTGCTCTCGATGAACGACTCCAGCACAAAGATGGTCTCATCCACCTGGTTCTCACTGGCATCGATCCTAGGGGACAGACAGCGATGGGCAGCCCCCACAGGGGGTCCCCAAGGCCCATCTCCATCCCTGTTTCCGTCCCCCTCACTTGTTGACGTTGCGTTTTAGGGTCTCAAGCTGCTGCCGCTCAGGACCCGTGATCATCTCCTCGACCTCGTGCAGCTGTGCCGCCTCGGCGCCCGTGGCCTGCATGGAGGCCAGGATGGCCTCCACACGCTGGGACTTCTCTAGGAGCCTCCTAGGAGGGAATGTGGACGTGGCAGTGGCGGCTCTGGCCCCACCATAATGGGCCCCCCCCAGCCACAGCGCTCACTTGTTCTCCCGCATCTCGTGCTGCCGTCGCTCCATCAGGTTAGCCACGCTCTGGGGAAGAAACTGGTGAGTACCCAGTACGGGTGTGTTGGGGAGCACTGAGGAGCTCCATGGGAGGACATAGGCACTGTCACTGCCATCCCTGTGGCACCACAAGGGAGGGGGCTGTGAGACCTGGACCCCGGAGCAGGAAGGAGCTCTGGAGGGACAGAACCAGATGAGCCCCCGGCCCAGGTGTATTGGGGGGCACCGAAGGACCCTACGCTCCCAAAAACCCAACAGAGGAACACACAGAGGACCGTGCCGCTGCCATCGGGATTCCTCGGGATTCACCTTGTAGCATCTGTGAAGCAGCATCCGAGCAGCGGCCATCACGTTCACCGTGTACAGGTAGAAGGTGCGGGACGGAGCGTGGTCCGGAGTCTTGGGAATCTCCTGTGGAAGGGCAGAGGGGCAGATGTGGTGGGAACCGAGTGGGGGTATCCCCTCCCCCAGAGGTGTCCCTATGTCACCTTCCCCATAGGATTCCCCCTTCCCGAAGGGTCCCCTGTGCCCAGATTCCAGGTGGGATCACTTGGAAGTGCCCGGAAGTGCCTGTCACCTGGACAGCTGTTCCACCCAGGGAATCTCTGGGATCCCAGAGCTCCCTCACCTGTGGGGACACAGAGTTCTCCAGGATCCTGGAGATCCCTCACCTGCAAGGACACCAGGTTCTCTGAGAGCATCCTGTAGAGCATGTCCTTGGCTTCCTTGGCTGGGATCATGGCGAAATCTTCCACCTGCTTCTGCTCCAGGTGCTTCTTGCGCAGGAGCAGGCGGAATATCCTGGCACAGCGGGAGCCAAACCTGTGCAGGAGGAGTGGGATGAGGGAGGGACGTTGGAAGGGGCTGGGAGGAGCCCGGGAGGCTCCGGGTCTCCATGTCACCTCTCCTCCACGATGGACTCCAGCGTGGCCGTGGCCAGGGACACCAGGGCCTTGTGCAGGTCTGTAGGGGCTGAGGTCAAGGACAATTCGGGAGCTCGGGAATGTTTCTGGCCTGGGAACACCAAGTTCCCCCCAAAGGATACTGACGGTGTAGGTGCCCCCGCCGCTGTCCCCCGACTTCCCCACGAACTCCAGCTGTGGGGAGAGACAACAGGGAAAAGTTCAGGACGTCCCCCGAAGGAAGGAAAATACAGATTTTTTGCTTACAATCTGTAGTGAGAAGAGTAAGAAGATTTTAGGGAACAAAGATCTGTGACTTTAGCAGCCTAAAAACATGGACTGGGTCTTAGTGACCCTTCCAGGGGCTTTTGAACATCTTGAATATCTCTTAAATACCTTCAGTGTCAGAATTTTAGGCTGACTTTGAATGAAATCATTTTCAGTATTTTTCAAATAACTTTGGTATCTTTTAACACCTACAATATATTTTACATATGTCTCCAGTATCATCGATATTTGTTAAATAAGTTATATACCTGCTAAATAACTCAAGTATTCTTAAATAACCTCAGCATCTGTTAAATATCTTCAGTGTCTGTAAAACAATACCTGATAAATAATTTCAATATCTGTTCCATGTCTTTGATACCTGTTCAATAACTTAAAAAATCTTCAGTATCTGTTAAAAACCTTCCTTAACTCTCAGCAAATCCTGCTTTACCCTCAGACAGATAGAGAAACAACCAAGGAATCACGGAATTGACGGAGGCTGGAAGAGCCCTGGGGTCCCCCCAGCCCTGCGTCCAGTGTCCCCAGCCTCACCGGATCGTCGGCCAGGAGCGCCAGGTACTGGTCCAGCACCTGCTTCCCAATGTTGTACCCCGCAGGAAGAGATCGGAATATCTGCGGTGGAAAAAACGGAGAACATCGAGGGATTCCGAGGGATGCCAGCTTCCCAGAGGCTTCCAAGGACGCACCTCATTGGAGGAGAGCGGCTGCGTGTGGGATGCACCCGAGGCTGTGGTCACCTCGCTCATGCGCAGCATCGTCCGCACCACCTCGCTGCTGGTCTGTATTGGGAAAACCGGGAATTAGAGTGGGAAAAGCTCAGTTCCAGGCTAAGAACGGAGGTGGGAACCACAGACCTGGTCCATGCGGCTGGCCACGGCGCTGACCAGAGCCTGGTCACGGAAGTGCTGATGAAAGCGCTCCAGGTTGACTTGCCAGTAAATGCCGTCGTCTGGGGGAGTCTGGGGGGACCGAGGACAAAAAGTGAGGGGAAAGGGGGCAGGAAAACAGAGGGAAATGGGGCAGAAAACTGAGGAAAAGGAGCCACGAAACTCAGGGATGGGAGCCAGAAAAATGAGGAAAAACAGGCACAAAAAATGAGGAAAGGGGGACCACCTTGTTTCCCCAGAACACGTTTGGGAATTTGGATCCCACCCTTCCCATGTCCCGATTCCCAGGCCAGAGCACCGATGGCACCATCACTCCAGCATTCCCAGTACCTCTGAGGTTCCTCCCTCCTGCTTCTGCCTTTTCGCCTTGTGCTCCCCCTCCTCTTCCTCGTCACACGAGTGTCTCCGCTTCCCTTTCCCTGTCAACCCAAGACACTATTTCCCATCAAACCCATCACCGTGGCCTCAACACGTGGCTGAGTGCTTCCTGAGGCCCCCCAAGCGCCAGGATCCCCGGGGCTCTCACCGACAAGGCTGAGCCGAGGCACGACGTACATGTCCTTCTCAGCAATGGCCAGGGCAGGTGCAGGGGGTGGCGGCGCCTTGGCGCCCTGAGGGATTTCCGGGACCATCGGGCACCTCTGGATGAAGTGGGTATCTGCCAGGCGCACAAACGTGCTGGACACTTCCGAGTAATCCATGGTTTTCCCATCTAGGTGGGAGGAGAGACACGGTGGATGGATCTGGGATGTTCCTGAGGCTTCGGAGAATGTGGTTGTGCCGTGCTCGCTGCCACGACCGTGAGCACCCCACAGACCCTTTGGGACCACATTCACTAACCCAATCCCAAATCCCTATTTCTTAAGAAGCTTCCCACCCTCCGTGGTCTCCATCAGCCTGTCCGAGACCGGATCCTGGATGTTCCTGAGGCTCAGGAGTACACGGTGACACCATGGCCACCACCACAGCCTACGGTGCCTCTGGTCCCATTCACCAACTAAACCCGCTCCCAGATCCCATTTTTTTGAGGGAGGAGCTTCCTTCCCACCTTCCATGGTTTCAGTGAGGCGATCGGCGACCCTGGCAACGGCGCAGCTCATGGAAAGGTGCCCGTGGAGCAGAAGCTCCTCCACCAGCAGCTCCCCCGGGTCCCCGTAGAGCGTCTTGGCTGTGTAGATGTAGCGGGGGTAGCGCAGGATCCGCAGGATCCGCTCGCTCTGCGCCTCATATTCCACGGACCCCCGGGGCTGCACCTCATACCGCACTAGGTTGTGCTGGATTAGGACACAAAGGGCCTTTTTCACCTGTGGGAGAGAGTAGGAGGGTCGGACTCTGCCTTGTACGGGGGGGTAATGGCCCCGTCCCAGTCTTCCTGGGTGTTCCTTCCCTGCCCAGATCCCAGTCTCCCTCTGGAGAATCAGAATTTCCCTGCTCCTTCCAAGATTAGTTTTTCAGAGAAATACAAGCCACCTGCTCCATTAAAATATCCCTCCCTGATTTATTAAAAATTCCTTGTCCTTTTCCAGGTTTTCCTCCAAATCTCCCCTCCTGGACCCCTCCCATCCCGTACCTGATCCGGGAGCAGCCCCGTGCCCCCGGGCAGGAGCCGCAGCGGCCGCGGTCCCGTCCGGAGCAGGGAGTTCCCGACTTTCTCCACGATCTCCCCGAAGTGCTCCTGGAGCAGGAGGGAGCAGAGCCGCAGCTCCGCCTGCGTCATCCCGGCGGCTCCGGAATCCCAGGAACGGAGCGGGCGGAAAGAACAGCTGGGGGACAGAGAGGGGACAGATGCTGACTCTGTCACAGGGGTCCCGTATCCCCTCCCGGGGGAGGGTCAGCCCTGTCACAGGGGTCCCGTATCCCCTCCCGGGGGAGGATCAACCCTGTCACAGGGGTCCCCGTTTTCCTCCAGGTGAGATT
>NW_008237220.1:293705-306961 GCF_000691975.1 Corvus brachyrhynchos | reverse complement strand
TGAGCCCCGGGCGGGGATAGGGGCAGGGGGGATCCCCCAATCCCTCCCTGAGCCCCGAAGGAAGGGGCGACCTCCAGCCCCCGAAGTTGTTGCCATATGGAACAGGTGATACCCCCCCACCCCCCATCCCAGTTCTCAGACAGGAAAGGGACTGGGGGAAGCTCCTGTTCCTCATGGAAGGGGATAATCCCATTCCCATCCCGCTCCATGAGCGGCCCTTGCAGCGTCTGCTCCTCCGACAGGGTG
Source organism: Corvus brachyrhynchos (assembly GCF_000691975.1). Taxonomy (NCBI): domain Eukaryota; kingdom Metazoa; phylum Chordata; class Aves; order Passeriformes; family Corvidae; genus Corvus; species Corvus brachyrhynchos. Next base: position 306,715 of record NW_008237220.1, on the reverse strand, counting down.
GGAGTTGTCCATCTGCGCCTAAGTTATCTCAGTTCCTATTCCTTGGAACTGGGAGCATCCCAAATTTTTCTTTATTCCATGTCCATTCCACGCTGAAGGATCCGTTTTTTTCCTCCAGCATTCCCAATCCCACTTTTTAAGAAGGACACATTGTCCAGTTCTCGCTCCAACCCCTCCATCCCCAAAACCTGGGTTTTCCTGGTGCCTCCATCACCTTCCTTGTTTATCCTGGGAGGAAAACTCCGGCCCTGCTCCCCGGGGAACACCAGGGAAGCACCTGAGATTTCATTTCCTGGGATTCTCCGCTGGCTCTTGCTCCAGTTCCCATTTCAGGAACCCCCCAGACTCCTGGCAGTGGAGGGACATGGCCCTGTGGCTCTGCCCAGGGATCCCACTGGGAGCTGCTCCCCATGGATTTGTGCCTGGAGAATCCGAACCCAAAACACCTTTTTGGCCCAAAATTTCCTGGTTTGGGTCATTGAGGGGGATTAGGGATAAGGGCATGGAAAGTGAGGCATTCTCAAGCAGAACTTCTCCTGCACCTCCCAACGCCCAAGGTGGAGATGTTGGGTCAGAGAATCCCACTCCCCTGGAAAGTCATCTGGAGACTTTCTAAGGAGACTTTATGCCTCTTCCCCATCCACATGGTATAAAGGAGGGTCTTTCCACGTGAAAATCCCTGTGGATTGAGAAGTGGAGCCTCGGAGGTGCCAGGGAGATTTTTTTTTTTTTTCTTGCTTTCCACGTGAGGAATGTGGGGATGACAGGAGGGATATGGAATTGCACAAGGTATCAACCCAATGCTAGGGTGAAGAAGCCGAGTTATCCTGACTGGAGACAAGGGAAAAGGGGAAATTCAAATTGGGATTAGAGCCGTGGAGGAGGTGCTGGATGGAGCAAGAGCCGAGGAGAACTTCTCCACGGTCCCATTTGTCCCACACACCTTTCTTTGGGATTCCATTTGCATCTTTCCATCATTTTTGGGTGGGGATCACCTGGAAAGCCACCTAATCTAACTTTTCTGCCCGGATTTGGGATCAAGTCCAGGCTGGACGTGGATGTGCCGCACAGTTCCAGCTGCCTCAGGAATGATCTGAGTGCAAAGCAAATGCTCCTAGTGGGATTCCAGTTTGTTTTTCTTCTGGGAATCACAGACCGCCAGGCTGGATGGGGGTCAGAGCCATGGGATGCCACTGGATTCCTTGGAAAGTCTGTTTTTCTTTGTACCATGGCTGGGTCCTGCTTAGGGAACGAGATCCCTGTGCAGATCCCAGGATGTGAGCACCCAGGAGGCTCCAGGATCATCCACTGCATCCCTAAATATCCCCGGGAAAGCAGGGAGCTGATTCCAAGGCCCTGCAGGATCCCACACACCATCTGTTCCCGTTTCCTTTCTTCCTCCCTCCAGAGCTATTTCTCCCAAATGTCGTTTTTATCTCTCTCCAGCTACTAGGTGGGAAGCTGGGAATTTCCATATGGATTCCAACAGAAAAAATATTCCAAAGCTTTCTGGGAATGCATCAGCATCCCACCCCCTGCTGGTGATGGTCTGATCCAGGATTTGGATGGAGTTCCCACAAAATCCATGCCCAAAGTGTGGGGAACGTTCCATGTGCTGTGGAACAGGATGCAGGATTTTCAGGGATCTGGGAAGCATGGGGGAAGGAAAGAATGTTCTAATCCAGGGGGATTGGTTCTGGATGGAGATCCCACAAAAATCGGTGCTCAAAGTGTAGGATTTGGGAAAGCTCTGGCTGTGAGATGGGATCTGGAGAGGGAAGATCGGTGAGAGCGGATCTGTGGGGTCTTTTTGTTTTTTCCATGGTTTTCTCCAAATCGAAGCTGATCTGCAGCTCTGGGACAAAACTCTGGGAATGGGAATGGGGAAAATTTTTCTCCTTGAAAAGAATTTCATTCCGTGCTTTTGCAGATCCTGCCAGTGGCTCTTTCACTCGCCAGTGCCCAAATTTCATGGGATTTGGTGTTATGAGCTGCTCGGGATCTAGGATCAGGAATCTTCCTGAAGGGGGATCTTTTCCTTAGAATTCCGAATATTTTGTGGCTAATCCCAGCTCACTTCTGTGTTCCCAGGAATATACCTGCCCCCGCTGTGAGTCCGGCTTCATTGAGGAAGTCACTGATGATTCCAGGTACCAGAGAATCCAGGGATATCCAATATCCAGGCACGTGGAGAGACAATGGATCAAGTAATAAGGAGATTTAGTGTGACAAATGCTATTTTAGCTCTCTTTTTTCCGGACTTTTTGCTTTGTTTTTACACCTTTTGGGGTTCTTTTTGTACACTTTTTTTTTTTAATGCTCTTTTTTGCTATTTTTTTGATGTATTTCCCCTGCTTTTTGTGGTTTTGGGTGGGGTTTTTTTTTTTGGTTTTTTTTTTTTAAAAGAAAAGCCTTTTTTGGTTTTCTTGATATTTTTACCCTTTTTGGAATTTTTTTACCCTTTTTTTTTCCTTACCGTTTTTAATATTTAGGAAAAAAAACCCTTTTTATTATTTTTGGTCTTTGCCCGTTTTTGGGGGGTTTTTTTGCCCTTTTTGGGGGGGATTTCAGGAAACAAAGGGGGGATTTGGGAAGCGTGGGGGGATTTTGGGAATGGGCCCTGCCCTCACTCTCCTCTTTTTCCCAGTTTTTTTGATGGCAACGCCCTGGACGACAGCCCCTCCTCGCAGTTCGCGGAGGTGAGTTTTCCTGCTTTTCCCAGTTTCCTTGAGGCGTCTTCCCCAGCAGCTCCTTTTTCTGAGAGTTTTCGGGAGACTGAAAATCGGCATTGGGACCCACCAGGGCTGGGCATGACAGGAAAAGGAGGATTCAGAGAAGAGCCTTACCCCAGCGCTGGCAGATCCTGGGATTTGTGTGGGGGTGCTCAGCCAGGCGAGGAGCTATTCACTGTCTCTCCCTGCCCCCAGATTTTCCAGAATCCATCAGTTATAAAGTCCAGACTCGTAGGAAATCCACTCAATCCTGGGCCGGAAATGGGGTCACCAAGCAGCCGGAATTCCAGTCTGGATCCTTCCTGTTTGCTTCCGTGCTCCGAGCATCCAGCTGGGTTCCTCCCCCTCTTCATCTGGATGCATTTGTCTTCTGACCCAAATTATGGCTTGGATATCACTTCGCATCCCAGAAATTCGCGAGTTTCAGGGAGATCCTGATCCCGTCTTCCCGCCCGTGGAGCTTTGTGCTCCGTAAGTTAAACTGGATTTGGGGATGAATAATAACTGGAAGTTCTCCCCAGGGTGTGGTTGCAGGCAAAGCTGCCATCAGAGCAGCAGGAGAACAGGAATGTTTATACATTGGTTTTTATTCCTTAATCCAAATGGATTTGTGGGAGAGGGTCTCTGCAGGGTCTCCAGGCTCTGGCTCTGAATTTCTGGGGGTTTTCCTGCACCCCTGGAGTGGTGTAGCAAGGAGATCCATGGATCACCCCCTGCTTACCCTCAGAGAGGCTACGGGAGAGGAATTGGGTAAATCAGGGAGCAAGTCGGATTTAGCAGCACAGGATCTGCTGCAGGGGCAGGGAATGGCATTACCCACGTGGGCAGTTCCCACAAAACAGCAGTATGAGGGGCACAGGATTGGGTGACACCTTGAGATGTTCCTGGGGACACCCCAGGGATACAGATACCATCCTTCCATCCTTTCACATCTATGTCCTCCCCATGCCTGTAAGGCCCCTGAGTGATCCCATGGATTTGGGAGTGTCCAGTATTATTCCGCCTCAAATTCCAGCCCTTGGAGAGAGGGAGAGACCAACCCCACAGCTTCCAGATTTATTGGGATCCGCGTGGAGCGGGGATTTGCGGCGGGGGTGTTGCAGCAGCTCTGGATCCACTTGGGCTACGATTAAGCCTTTTTGCCAGACTTTTTTTCCCGGGATCCATGACAGCTGTGGGAATGTGCTCCGGTGAAGTGGACTTCGCTGCCTCTGCGTTCCCCCTGAGATGAGCACCGCAGCTGAGTGGGTATCATGTCTCCCGTCTTCCTGCTCTCCGCAGCTTTGGGACCACTTGGACCACACAATGTTCTTCCCGGATTTCCGGCCATTCCTGAGCAGCAGCTCCCTGGATCCGGAGAGCCGGGACACGGAGAGGGGCCCCCCGGCCGAGCTCTGGGGGCCCAGTCGCCCCCCACGGCTGCCGATGCCTCGGAGGTACCGATCCCGTGGCAGCTCCCGCCCGGATCGCCCACCCGCCATTGAGGGGTGAGTGTCTTCTCCGGGGAAAACAGGAGATTTGGGGAGAAACCTGGGAAAATGGGATCCTGGCACTTCCTGTCAGCCCCCTTAGCACAATTCTGAGTCATTGTCCCTGTCCTGCTGCCTGGAACGCAGGGCATTCTCAGCACTCGCATCCTGGGAGGAGCTCCCATCCCCAATTCCTTTGTGCTCTCCCTCCCTTTTGGGAGCTTTATCCAGGAAATTTCCAACTGTGAGCCCTGTATCCGTGGGAACAGGATTCCCTGTTTTACTGCTTATTCCTTCTGCCACACTTTATTTATTTATTTAGATTGTTCTTTCCATGTTTTTCCCTGATTTTCCCTGTCCCAGTACCAACTCTTCCATTGGAACTCGAGGCATTCCCACTTCTCCCACCCTGGGATGAGCTCACATCCCTAATTACTTCCTGCACTCTCTCCGTTTTGGACCTTTATCCAGGGATTTTCACAGTCATGAGCCATGCAGCCAGGCATCCGTAGAGCAGGAATTCCTGGTTTTCCTGCCCATCCTTTCTTCCACCATTTATTTACTTACTTAACTTGTTCTTTCTGTGTTTTTTCCTCCCCATGCCTCCTTCTTTAGGATAATCCAGCAGATCTTTGCTGGGTTTTTTGCCAACTCAGCTGTTCCTGGCTCCCAACATCCCTTTTCCTGGTGAGTAAAAACCTGTATTAGCCCAGATCCCACCAGTAACTACCAGTAACCTAGCACCTAGGGGCTGGTTTGGGACTGGGGGGAATTCCTGGACCGTCCCATTGGCAGGAGCGGGATGCTGCACTCCAATCCTGGGGATTATGCGTGGGGACAGAGCGGCCTTGATGCTATCGTCACCCAGGTGAGGGGCACCTGTGCCGGGGGCAGATCCAGTGCCAGATCCCTGCTCCTGAGCATGGAATTTTTCCCTCTCCACAGCTCCTGGGACAGCTGGAAAACACGGGACCACCGCCGGCAGACAAGGAGAAGATCTCATCGCTCCCAACGGTGCCGGTGACACAGGAACAAGTCGGTGGGTGACTCCAATGGCACTTGGATCCTGGTATTTGACATCCTGAGCTCCCCATTCCCACTTTGTTGCCCGTGAAATTGGGCTGGAAACTGTCAGCTCCCAGGCTTTGCTGCTGCCATCTCTGGTGTTCGGTTCTCCCAGGAATCTTGGAGCTCCACTGTTTCCCAGAGTGTTTGGGGAGTCCTGGAATGTGCCATTCTGACTCTTCCCACCCCCATGATGGTTCTCCCATCCCAAATCCCTGTATGTGCTCTCGACTCGTCCCTTCTTCCCTTTCAAACTGGCTCTCGACATATTCTGCTCTGGAAATGTCATGGAAAACTGCCAGCAGGGGCCTGGGAGTGTCTCAGAACAACCCTGGCTTTGCAATTGAAAATCCCGTGAATATTTCACCCCAAGGATCCCTCCCCCTCCCAGCTGCTCCATTACCAGAACCCTATCCCCTCCATTATGGTTAAACCAGACGGTTCTACGCAGGATATTTTTATCCCGTGGTTTTACGCACCACTCTGTCCTCCTCTTCTCTGGGAAGCCAAGGACTAACTGGAATTCCATGTGTCTGAGCCCATGGAGCCCGAGCAGGCTAGGAATCATGAAATCTTGGAATATGGAAATCGGAAGGGACCCCCGGGATCGCCGAGGGAGCTCAGCTCCTGGCGGTGTCTGTGTCAGCATCACGAGCTGAGGAACAGCAGGAGAGGGAGTGGGATTTCAGCCACCTCCCATGGCTGGTGACACCTGGCATTGGGATCATCAACCCATATTCCAGGCCAGAAAGTTGTGGCAGGAATCCAAACATCCTTACTTTGATTTTGGGTTTGTTTTTTTTTTTTTTGGTTGATGGTGATGTACAGAGAACACCAGGAATTCTTTACATCCCTGGGGGTTGTGTGTGGATGGGTGGATCCCAGCTGGTGGAGCTCAGAGCTCATGTTCCCAGCCGGACTTCTTTGTTCCCTGGATGCTCCATCCTCTGTGGGTTGTGTCCTAGCCTGCAAATCCTGACGCTCATGTTCCTAGTGGGATTTCATTGATCCCTGGATGCTCCATCCCCAGAGGATTTTGTGTGGATGGATGGATGGATCCTGGCTTGTTTCTGGCAGGAATTCCTTGATCCCTGGATGTTCCAGATGCAGCACAAATGATCTGTAAATCCCAGAGCTCCTGTTGCTGTTGTGGGATCTCTTTGGTCCCTGGACACCCCATTCCCAGTAGACCCTATGCAAATGAGTCCCAAATACCAAAGCCTTTATTCCTGTCCCCCTGACCTGCGATTCCCTGTTTTCTGCAGACACGGGGCTGGAATGCCCGGTGTGCAAGGAGGATTACGCCGTGGCGGAGCAGGTCCGGCAGCTCCCCTGCAATCATGTCTTCCACAGCAGCTGCATCGTGCCCTGGCTGGAGCTGGTAAGATCCCAGAAAACCCACGTATCCCATGGGATAATCCCCCAGGATAACGGCTCTGTGTTCCCCGCAGCACGATACGTGTCCTGTCTGCAGGAAGAGCCTAAAGGGGGAAGATTCCACCCGACAAATGCCGAATCCTGATGCTTCCGACAGCCCGGTGCAGGAGCGATGGACTTTCTGACCCTTCTGGAAGGTTCTGGAGCGTTCCAGAGGGTTCCGGAGGCCGGAGCATCCCCGCTCGAGGTGTACATTGTCTGAGAATTCCAACAAACCCCCCCGAGTAGCAGGAATTAGGGGGCCCACCCTGTGGGATTACGGCACCAAGCGCTCTTCTCCTGGGAATTTATCCTTACGCTCCATGGAATTGCCTTGTTAGTCCTAAATTGGGAATTTTGGGAGTGATTTGATTTCATTTGATATCAGAAAAAGTTTTTTTCCAGTGGGGCTCAGTCTGGAGAGGGGTTCCAAGTCCCTCACAGCCTTCCCTGAAAAAAGGTTGGGATAAAAAGGGGATTTGTGGGATCTTCCTGCACTCCAGGAGATTGGAATTGTATCCACGAGGGATTTTATTGCCCCATTTTGGATGGAATACTTGGGGTCTATAAAATCATGGCAGGTGGAAGAAGGAAGGTTCTGGAGCCCTTCCGGAGGGGGGTTGGACCCTCAGGAGTCCCTGGGGCCCTGGAAAGGCTCTGGGGATGCTATGGTATCAGGAATGCACCGAGCAGGATTTTATCTCATCCTGGACTATTTTTGGGGTTGATTCAGGTTTTTCTGACCCTTTCCCACATGCCTGCTGCCCCAGGTGTGTCCAAACCTCCCTCCACCCCCACGAATCATTCCAGGCGGGAAATACAGACCACGTTGCTTATCCCTTGGGAATTCCCCCGCCGCCCCCCGTAACTTAAGGAAACTCTTTATTTTTGCTGATTCTTTGGTTATTTTGAGAATTTTTTCCCATTTCTGTGACATTTATCCAGGTCTGAATCCTGGGAGTTATCCTCGTAGTCGTGGTATCCACTGACTGCCCTAGGGGGACATTGTGACCCCCATCCCTGGTGGGGGGTGACATTCCCAAACCCCTTGGGCTCAGTGGCTCCATATGCACATGGATTTAATTCCTGATTTTCTTTGCTCTTCCGTCCAATAAAGGCCTTTCTCAAGGAATTCCCCTTCCCAAGTCATCCTTGGAGCTGGGAAAGGGAGGCAGGAGCTGGGGTTCTCCTGGGTGGGGGGCAGAAATGAGCTCGGCAAAAGCTTTTGGGGAGGGAAAACCCCAATTTGCAGGATTTGTCTCCTAGGGAGGATATCCAAACACCTCCCACTCTGTTGGGACACATTGTCCCTGTCCCCCCTCCCTGCTCTGCTGGAAGCCCTTCTGGATACAGGGACACCCCAGTCCTGGGGCCAGAGCTGGGACAGGACTGCAGATCCACAGAGATTGGGAAAATCCAGCTGGATCCTGGGTTTATCCCAGTGCTTTTCCCTGTTACCCAGCATGTCCAGCTCCCCTGATGTGGATTTCTGGGGGGGTCACACCCACGCACTTCCCATTTCCACTTCTTCCCTCTTCCACATAGTGCTGGAAATCAGGAATTCGTTCCCTGTGGTCCTGGATTTAACCTGGATTTAAGTCTGAAGCCAGAGAGGGCTGGGATTTGGATCTCCCCCATCCTTCTGTGTTGCATTTGGGATCAGTCTGGAGGTTTTTCCCTGGATAAAGAAGCATTCCTGTTCCCAGATCATCTGCGTGCACGGGGATGCAGGACACGGCAGTACCGCAGGCCGGAGCTTTATTGCTGGAGCTGCTCCATTCCGGCTCACTCCCACTTTTCCCACTTCCACATGTGCCCCCAGACCCTCTGGCTCCACCCTCGGGCCACCAGCCTCATCCCTCTGCGTGCCCAGGAGTCCCGAGCCCCGGGATGGCCCCGGAATGTGTCCCAGGAGGTTCCGGAATGTCCTCCCGCGGCAGAGCTGCCACCTCAGTGCTCCTCGTCCTCCTCCTCCCGGGAGGGCTTCCGGTGGGAGAAGAATCCCAGCTGGAGGCAAGGGGAGAAGAGGAAGGGATTGGGGGAGTGGAAATGTCCTCCCTCGGGGGGACATTGACACCTCCCCCTCGGGATGGCATCATGACCCTCTGAAGGTGACATTGTGACCCTCCCCCAGGGTGATATCATAGCCCTCCCAAGGTGATATCACGACCCGCCTCCCCCCCCTCCTCCCGGGTGGCATCACACCCCACCCAAAGCAGCATAATGACCCCCTCACCCTCCAGAGGCCAAGGCTGAGCAGCGCCAGGAGCAGGAGCCCCCCCAGGGCGCTGCCCCCCAGGATCCACAGGGACACGGGCACCCGCCTTCCCTGGAGCACTTCCAGCACCAGCTGCAGGAACACAGGGATTGGCAAGAGGAACAGAGAATTTGGGGGACAAAATGAGGACTGGGGGAGAGGGGGGGAAACAGGGAATTTGGGGAGGAAAAATGAGGACGGGGGAAACAGAGAATTTGGGGGAGAAAACTGACTTGGCTGGAAAGAAGGAATTTCGGAGGAAAAGCCAAGGGTAAGAGGGGAAACAGGGATGGGGGTTAAAACAGGCATTGAGGGAGAACGGGGAATCTGGGGAGGAAAACAAGGATGGAGGGGGGAAAATGGGGAATTGGGGGCGTCCTACCTCCCTGCGCTGCGCCCCCTTCTCCAGCACCAACACGCCCCCCGCAACCCCTAGCCAGACACTGCTGACAATCCTCACACTCTGGAATTTCACCTGGAAATGGGAAAAGGTGGGGGGGTCTGAGCCTCGTCCCCCACCCGGGATCCTCCTTGGAGCAGGGGGACTCCCTAATCCCCTGGGTGCCCCCGCTTTACTCACTCCGCTGAAGAAGCTGTCATGGAGAGTGCGGAGGAGCTGGACAGAGACTCCCCCGCCGCGCTCCAGCCTCCCCAGGCGGCAGCTCAGCTCCTGGCACCAGGTGTTGGAACAGTCCTGGGGGGCAAAAATTTGGGGAGGAGTTGTGGGGACCCCCCTGAACCCTCCAAATACTCGGGGGGGGGGGGGGGGGGGGGGGAGACGCAACAATCCCTACCAGCCTGTCCAGCTGCAGCAGGGCCTCAGGGGGCACCGGGACCACCTGTGTCCCCTCAGGGGGGGGTTGCAGCACACAAGTGGCCTGGGGAGGGAGAGAGGGAGTTCAAAGGGAGGGCACAGGGACCGCCCTGGAACCCTCCTAAGTGTCCCCCATACTCACGTTGTCAGCCAGGACACGGGTGACAGACAGGATGGTGGCCTGGCGGTGGCCCAGTGCTGGTAGGGCCATGTGCAGTGTGACGTTCTGGATGGGGTAGCACCCAAAATTCTGCACCTGGAAGGGCGCACGATGAGCCAGGGCTCCCCTGGGTGCCGCTCTCCGGGCCCCCATCATCTCACCTTGACCGTGGTGGTGAACTCAGGGCCGGAGCTGTGGGTGAAGGTGCCAAGGGGATGAACCTCGTAGCGATGCAGGTCAGTATTACTGGGGGGGGGGCACACAGGAGGGTCACATCGTGTGTGTCCCCCTCTGTGATCACCCCGCTCTGCCTCATGTTCTCCCAGCCCCACCTGGACAGGAACAGGTCAGGCTCATAGAGGATGGGGACAGAAAGCGTGACGACGTTGTCCTCTGGTGTTGCCTCGGTGCTGTCACTGGACAGGGAGGACACTCGGGAGGATCCCCAGACTCCACCCACACTGCGGGGGTGGGGCCCCTCCCCCGAGGGTTCAGCGCTCCCCCCACACCCCTACCTGGTGGCCTGGAGCATGACTTCGGCATGGTCCAGAAGGACGGAGCAGCTGAACTCCAGCTCCAGGGTGAAGGACACCTGGGGGGGCTCAGACGGGTGTGGTGGGGGTTTGGGGGGGGTCCCAAGGGGCTCATGGGGGTCTCAGGCGTCCTACCTTGGCCTGTGAGCGGAAGACGGGGTACCCAACACTGCAGTGCTGGCGCTGGCCCCCCAGGGCTGAGCACTCCAACTTCACCGTGCTGGGATCCTGCCAGGGGGACACGATGGGGGCCAGGACGTGGAGTTGGGGGACTTGGGGCACTGGGAGGTGGCAGCAATAGACCCCCACAGGGGGATACTGGGGGGGCCACAGCGGACCAGTGGAACCTGATCTCCCACCTAGGAGGGGCTGGGGACACGATGGACCCCCATGTCCCAAATGGAATGAGCTGGGGACACGGTGGACCCCCAGCTCCCACCTGGGAGACGTTGGGGACACAACATATACCGCTGTCCCACTTGAAATGGTTTTGGGGACCCAATGCACTCCAACCCATCCCACCTGGAATGGGTTGGGACAAGAATGACCTCGAGGTTCTCCAAAGACCTGGGTCTCCATCTTTGCCCTGGTGGGAGAGTTTGGAGGGGCTCCTCAGGGATTTGGGCCCACCCCCAGGCTGTACCTGGAGCACAAGACTGGAGAAGTGGAGGTTCCCGGGCAGGTGCAGGCACAGGCTGGCATTGTAGGCATTCTCCTTCTGGTTCTCCAGCTCCACCTCCACCAGCATCCGCCTCCGGCCCTTCCGCAGGATGTGGGGGCTCTGCCTGGAGGCCGGGGGGGTCACAGGGGATCCCAGGGACGCCATGAGGACACTGGGGGGACACTGGGGGTACCTGGAGCCCACAATGTCCGTGGTGGCCTTGAGCACCAAGTCGGTGACACACTCATCATCGTCCCCACAATCCTTGAAAAATGGGATCTGGAAGGAGCCAGGGGTGATCCTGGTGTCTGGGGATGATCCCAGTGTCCAGAGACACCCCTTCCAGTACCCACCAGTTTACGGATGGTGGTGGGAGATGCCTCATCCAGCACCGACCTCGCAGCTGCATCCAGGGCCCAGGTGAGGGTGAGGCTGAGGGGCCGCAGGTAATCTGAGGTGTCCTGCAGAATCAAGGGATCCCATCGGCCTCATTCCAGTCAGACCCTGGGAATGGGGGGTGGGAAGAGCCCTCCCATGGGGCAGGGAGGAGTCCTGGGGCTGACCAGGACGTGGAAGGGGACGCGGACGCAGCTCTGCCTTCCCAGTGGGAACTCAATTCGGCGCTGGAGCAGCCGGCGGGCGCCCGAGTCAAAGGCAGCACGGGATCCTGGGATCCGCTCCTCCAGGGATACGTTGTACCGGAGATCTGGAGGATAAGGGAGCGGGTCAGGGACCAAGACACCTGTGGGAGTGGGTGCACCCCACCCCAGGATGCTCCAGTGGGACTCCAGGGAGGTCCTGGGATGCTCCAGGGACACGCTGGGCTGCACCGGTGAGGCTCCAGGGAAGGTTCAGATGCTCCAGGATGTTGTGGTGTGCTCCAGTGGGAGGAGCACATATCTCCAGGGATATGAGTGCTCTGTTGATATTCAAGGCACACTGCAGGATGCTCCTGGGAGATTCCACGGCCACCCTGGGATGCTCCAGGGGTGGTCCAGGATCACCATATATACGGTCTGGAAAGATTAAGGGAATGCCCGTGGGACACTCCAGGGACATCGCGATCCTCCAGCAACACCCTGGGATGATCCAGGGCCCTCAGGATGCTCCAGAGATGCTCCAGGAATTCTCCAGGACACCCTGAGACACTCCAGGAATGTTCCAGGGACACTCTGGGACGCTCCTGGAATGTTCCTGGAATGCTCCCAGGTTCTCTAAGGATCCCACCCTGGGATTCTCTGGGGACAGCCAGGGATGCTCTGGTAATACCCTGGGATGTTCCAAGTATGCTCCGGGACCCTTTGGGATGCTTCTGGGATGCTCCAGGGACAGCCGGGGATGCTCCAAGAATGCTCCAAGGACCCTGCGGTCCGCCATTGCCAACACTCACCGATATCCATGTCCACGGGGTTCTGTGTGCGTGTCTCGGCGGCCCGGGGGCGGACCGGCGTGGGAGCCGCGGCGCTGGCAGTTCCGTCGTGTGACACTGACAGCCGCCGGCTCCACAGACATCCACGCGGACACCTGCACGATCCAGCGGGACCTGAGGGACACAGTCACACCTGAAATCTCATCGGGATCATGTGGGGACAGGGACATCCACCCTGCCCTACCCTGGATCTTGTCACAGGGGAAACTGAGGCATGGAGAGCCCTGGGAGGATCCCGGGAGCATCCCAGGTTCCCACAAGAGGAAACTGAGGCAGGGAGTTCCTGTCCCCCCGAATGTCCCCATAACCCACATGTCACTATTCCCGGCGTGTCCCTGTCCCCGGGGTGCCCCCATCCCCCCATCTCCCTGTTACGGATGTGTCCCTGTCCCCCGCAAGTCCCTGTTCCCTGGGATGTCCCTGCCCCCCCCGGGATGTTTCTGTCCTTCTCCATGTCCTTATTCCCGGGGTATC
>NW_008237220.1:288995-293347 GCF_000691975.1 Corvus brachyrhynchos | reverse complement strand
GGGGTGCAGCGCCCCCGCGGGGATCAGGCGGTCCTGGGAGGTGCGGAGGGGCCCTCGGTACCCCCACGGGATAGGCACCCCCTCAATCCCACTGTGTTCCCCCGACCCCCTCAAATCCCCTCAGTCCCTTGCATCCCTCCAATCCCTCAGCATCCCGCTGATCCTCCCAATCCCCTACCCGCAGAGCACCCCGATCCCTCTGTCTACCCCAGCTCCCTGCCCCTCTCACCTGCCCCCTACCCAGCCCTTCACCTGCCCCACACCGTGTAGCTACCTCCCCACTCGACCCCTCCAGGCCCACACCTGCCCTCTCACCTGCCCCACACGGTACACATAGACCCTCCCCGTCTCCCTGCTCTGACCCCCCAGGTAGGTGGGTGCTGCCACCAGCAGAAGGTCACTGTCCCCATCTCCCTCCAGGTCCAGGGCCAAGACCTCGCTGCCGAAGTAGGAGCCGATCTGGGGATGCAGGGGGCTGTGAGGCTGAGAGGGGGTGGGGGGCCCAAACTCCCCCCAAAGACCCTCAAGGCCCCCAGCCGCCCCCCACCTGCTCCCCCATTAGTGCCTGGGCCACCGTCACGGTCCCTGTGGGGTCCAGCTGGAAGAGGACAACTTTGCCCTTGTGCTGGAATCGAGGGGCTCCAGCCACAAACAAGCGCTGCCCCCCCGGGAGCTGCAGCGAGGACACGGAGTACCCTGGGGGGGGAAGCAGGGTCAGCGGGGGGGACAGCCCTGGGGAGACAGGGTCCCCAGTGTGTTCCTGGGGCACCCCAAATATACAGGACATGGAGCACCCCTGGGACATGGAGCATTTCTGGATCACCAAGCATCCCAAATATCCATCACATGGAGCATCCCCACTTCATCCCTGATCTCCAGGACATGAAACATCCCTGATTCATCTCAAATCCCAAGGATATGGAGTATGCCTGGCTCACCTCACATCCCTCGGGACACCCTCATCCCTTGGGATCCCCCATACCCAGATATGCTGCATGGTTCTTCAGCTCCAGGGGGAATTCCTCCTGAAACGCTTCGCGGGGTGGGACAATGCGTCCACGCTGGCTCTCCTCCAGCACACCGCCCTCCCAGTCATAGGCTCCCACCATTCCAAAGAGGATCCCATCCTGCCAGGATGGGTGGGACATGTCACCCTGGGGACACCACAATGCCTCAGTGTCCCCGACCCCCACCGATGTCACTCTCCCATCCCAGGACACTCAGCAGGGCTGGGATGGGCTGAGGATTATTTTCCACCTTTCCCAGTGGGATCACCTCGAGGCGATGGATGGAGAAGCCGATCTGGGACATTTCCAGCTCAAAGGCGCTCTCGTTGTCTCCATGGGTGCCTGACCGGGGCAGGAAGGACACTCTGTTCCTCCAGCTGTGCTTCCAGCTGGAATTCCCAGCCCTTCCCGGGATCCCAGCCTCAAGCCGGCACCTTCCAGGCTGAAGATCCGATCTCCCAGAGCATCCACAATGTCACTGAGGGCAGCCTCATCTGTGACATTGAAGAAATACTTCTCATCGGGGTCGCTGGCGATGGACTTGATCTCCCGGATGAAATCCTCGGGATCCTGCTGCCGACGCAGGTAGTGCCCCAGGACCTAAGGGAGGGACAGGGGTCAGCAGGAGCCCGCCCCGGGGTTAAGGGGAATGCAGGGGTGCGGCTCGGTGGGAGGGGCCTCACAGCGATGGCGTAGCGGGTGACATTGTGCCGGTCACACTCCGCCAGCGCCGCCGGCAGCTCGTCCCCATCGTGGGACTCTCCGTCCCCCAGCAGCAGCAGCCGCGGGGCCCCCGGGCGCCCGCCTTGCGCCGGGCTGAAGGACTCTGTGCTGCAGGAATGTGGCTGGCAGAATGAGCCCCTCCTCCATCCCCATCCTAATACTCTTCTCAATCCTGACTCTGCTCCCAACCCTGACCCTGATCTCAACCCCAACCCTGATCCAGATCCCAGTCCCGATCCTGAGCCCAATACCAACCCCAACCCCAGTCCAAATCCTGACTTGATCCCAAGCCTGATATCAATTCCAATACTGATCCTTATTCAAATCCTGATCGCAACCTAGACCCTAATCCCAATTCTGATCCCAATCCCAGCCCCACTCCCTCTCCCAATCCCAATCCTGATCTCAATCCTGACGTCAGTCCTGTCCCCAATCCCGCCCCCATTCCCAATCCCGCTCGCATTCCCATTCCAGAGCCCACCATGCCTGCCGGATGGCCATGGCCGTGCGTGTCTCCCTCCCCTCCTGACGCGTCAGGTTCCGGGCGGCCTCAAGCAGGCGCTGGGCCGTGGGGTGCTGCCCCAGTGCCCACTCCTGCCCCAGCCGCTCCCCATACTGCAGCACCCCCACCTGAAACAGGGAGAGTCAGAGCCAGAGGGAGCCCCAAATCCACAGGGACATCCCTCAAATCCCCAGAGTGCTGCCCCGGCATCTGCTCCTGCACCACCCACTCCCTGTATGGCAGCCTACCTCACATTTCAAACGGGGGGAAACCTGAGCCAAGGATCCCCCCAAATCCACAGGGAGCTCCCCCAAATCCCACGGGAACCCCTAATCCCTGGAAAAGGGCACTTTTGGCCCCTCCAAAGCCATCTCCAGCCGGCATAGTCCTGGGGACAATGACGTCGCCCCAGGGTGGCATCTCCACAGGGGTGGCATCACCCCGGGACAATGGCATCACCTTGGGGAAAATGGTATCACTTTAGGGGTAGCACCATCCCGGGGGTGGCATCACCCTGGGATAACGGCATCACCCCAGGGACAGTAACATCACTCCAAGGCTGGCATCACCCCAGGGGCAACAGCATTGCCCTGGAGACAATCATCTTGCCCTGGAGACACTATCCCAGCCTTGGGGACACCGTGGTGGCCAAGGTACCACGCCCTGACCTGGGTCTGCCCAGGACCAATGAAGAAGCGTCCCAGGATGTTCCCAAGGAATGCCTGCACCTCCTCCCAGGGGTAGATGCTGTTGGAGCCGTCCAGAACCAGGATGATGTCCATGTAGGTGGAACAGCCTGGCAGGGAACACGGTGACACCAGGATGGCACATCTGAGTACATCCCAGTACGTCCCACCCTACTCACGCTGTGCTGTGGGTGCAATGGTTCCCACAAGCTGGAGCTCCTCATTGAGTTGGACACAGCGGCCAGAGCTGAACACAGAGGTGCCACATTCCTGGGACCAAAGTGGGGCGCATGCCTTGGGGGGTGACATGAGGACACAACAGTGGGTGATGTCCATCTCCCTCTTCCATCCCCTGCCATGCCTCAGTTTTCCTCTGTGTACGCTCTTCTTACCACAAATCCACCATCCTTGGAGTCCACCAGCGTCATCCCAAGGTGTCCAGTGCTGCTGCGGAGCCACGGAGCCACGGCCCCTTGAGGACATGGGGACAGAAGCAAGGTGAGCACCGTGGGGCCCCCAGGCCTCACCGGTCACAGCCACACCCCCCCGGTACCGAGGCTGGCTTTGGCACAGGAAGAGTTTTGGAGTCCCACGCTGCACTTGTAGATGTCACCTTGACCATTCCCATCCCACGGGGCTCCCACCAGCAGCCTGGAGGGACAAGGAGGGGACACAGAGAGGGACACGTAGTGGACACCGGGGATGTCATCACCCCCGCCCTACTCCAAGCCAGCCGCCACGTTTTGGGGGCACCGTGCCAGGCCCTGCCGCCCACACCGTGGCACCGAGGCCGCTTCCGTCTGTCTGTCCAGCCGTCTGGCCACAGCCTCCTGCTGCTCTGGCCCCTGCCCTTCTGTGCTTCCCCTTCTCAACCTCAATCTCCTCCCGCCCTGCCTCAGTTCCTCCTTCCCAAACTCACTTCTCCTGCTTCCCACCTCAGTTTTGTCTTCACACCTCAGTTTGCCCCTCCCTTCTCCCCTTTTTTGACTCAGTTTCCCCCACCCACCCTCAGTTTCCCTCCTCCCCTTCTCAGTTCCCTCTTTCCCATCTCACTGCCCCCTTCCTGTTTCCCCTTTCCTACCCCACTTTCCCCTTTCCTACCTCACTTTCCCCTTACCTACCTCATTTTCCCCCTCCCTGCTTCAGCTTCCCTTTCCCCACCCTCCTTCTCCCCTTCCCACCTCAATCTCCCCTTTCCTGCCTCACTTTCCCCTTCTCTCCCATCTCCCCCGGGTCCCCTCGGGTATCACTCACCACTTGTTCCCATCGCCCCCCCACTGCAGCACCCGGTACCCAAACTGGGACTCGGGGGACCCCTGGAAGACCCGCGGCTGCCCCACGTCGATGTTGAATCCCTCACAGAGTCCTGGGGAAGTGACGGAGGGTCCTGAGGGTGGGGAGGGCAACCCGCACCCATCCAACGGCACCCGGGAG
>NW_008237220.1:284658-288689 GCF_000691975.1 Corvus brachyrhynchos | reverse complement strand
TACAGCTTCCCCTTCCCACCCTCACCCCAAATCCAAGGAGATTTAGGGGTCTTCTCCCTCTAAAAAAGCTCCAAAATATATTGGGCGGGGGCAATGACCAAAACCGGCCTGGTTTACCCCAACCTTTTCCCCCCCCCAGACATTCAGCGAGGGGGGGAACCACGCGTGGCTGCACTCGGATTAATGAGTACCCGGCTCCGCACCCTCCCTCCTTCTCCAACAGTCCCAAAACACCCCATTACTAATATTGAAAAAACCAAATTTGACTTTTAAAGAAATTTGATGTTCAAGCCACCTGCATCTTTTTCCCTTTTTTTCTCTAGTGGATCCTTCCTCTATTTTTGTTTTTTTTCTAGCTTTTTATTATTTTCTACAATCTTTTTTTCCAACCTGAAAATCCTACTTGAAGCTCTTTCAGACTTTAGGAATTTCTGTGGTTGTCCAGGTCTAATAAATTTCTTTTAAGATCATTTTGGCATTGGAACCAGATTTTAGCCTTGTTCTTTCTGTGAGGTGTTATAGGGTCTCTTGGGAAGGAGAAGATAAAGAGAGAGTGTGTAAAAGAATTTCCAGCCAAACAGTCTTTGTTACAGTCAAAAATCCCGGGGTTTTTCCCTTTTTTTTCCCCTCTTTTTTTCAGTATATTTTCCCTCCTCCTTCATCTTCAATTGGCTGCTAAAAATGGCACAAACAGGAAGAACGGGAGCGGGCAGAAGGTAGGCGGGGGGTGCAGGATTTTGTGGGGGGCGCCGGGCGTTCCGGGGGCGCTGGAAGGGGATTTTTCACTTTTCCTGGCAAAATGGGGTGGGAAAAGCGTGTGTCTCCCCCAGGGACCAAACCACACAGAGGTGGCAGTGGCACTTGGATCTTCCCCGTGGGGACCGTCAGGAGGGGGATTGGAATAAGGGGTCTTTGGAGTCCCCGTTGGGCTCTGGGTGGGGTTTGGTTTGGGCTTGGGTGGATTTTGTGTGGATTTAGGTGGATTTTGGATTGCCACGTCCTCCGGGTGACACTGCCACCTCCCGGACTGAGATTTTGAGTGGGTTCGGGAGGAAAAAAAAAAAAAAAAAAAAAGGAAAAAAATTCAAACTCTGCGATTTAGGACAGAGGCAAACTTGTGCTGCCAGCGGCTGTGGGATGGGCTGGAAATTTCGGGGAAAAAAATAAGGAATGAGGAGAAAAACAGACAAACAGCAACTGTGCAGCCCCAGCTGTGGCCACGGACGGCCCCGCCCAGGTAGGGCCCCACCGGCATAGGTAGGGCCCGCCCAGATCACAGGGGAAACTGGGGCACAGGGGGAGCCTCCTCCCACTCCAGATTCTTTCTCCTTCCCAATGCCCAAACGCCACTGGACAACCCAAATCCCCCTCCAAAATCCCTCTGCCGCACCTTACACACCACAACTTCCCCCCCCAAACCTCCCCGGGGCAGCCCCTGGGGTGCAGAAAGTTGGAGTCCGGGCTCAGCCGGGGCAGGAACAGCAACGCCGGAGAGACAGGATGGGAATGGGATGGGGCAGGGAAGGGACTGGGTATCCCCTCTGCCCACCCTTTGACCCCAGGGAAAAATAGGGATGTCCCCTACCTCCCAGCTCCAGGGCTTCTCCAAAGTCCCCTGAAACCACGGGAGGGTCCCAGCCCAGTGCCCCCAGTTCAGCCCAGTACTCCCAGTCCAGCATTCTCAGCCTATCCCAGTGCCCCCAGTCCAGCATTCCTCCACCTGGGATGGGGTAACCTTGGATGTACAGACAGATGGGAAATGAGGTGCTGGAGAGCAGCTGCAGGAAGGGCCCTGGGGTTGCTCGTCAGTGGCCAGTTGGGTCTGAACCAGAAGTGTCCTGGCAGCCAGGAGGGACATCCATGTCCTGGGGGGCAGCAGGCAGGGATCCAGAGGGGACTGACCTGCTCTGCTCTAGGCTGGGGCAGCCTCACCCACAATCCTGGGGGTAGTTTTGGGCACCGCAACATAAAAAAAACATTAAATTACTGGACAGTGTCCAAAGGAACGACACAAGGATGGGGAAGGGTCCGGAGGGGCCACACAAAGAGTGGCTGAGGGCACTTGTGTTGTTTCAGCCTGGAGGAGACTGAGGGGAGACTTTGGGAATCTGCAGCTCTGATCTCTGCCCCCTGTGACCAGGGACAGGACCCGAGGGAACAGCTGAACAGGCTCCCCAGGGAATGATCACAGCCCCAAAAGCTCCAGAAGTGTTTGGACAACACTCTCAGGGTGGGATTGTTGTGCTGTCTGTGCAGGGCCAGGAGCTGGACTCAGTGATCCTAGTGGGTCCCTTCCAGCTCGGGATATTCTGTGACTGTATGATTCCCAGACCACCCCAGTGTCCTGCATTTCCCCAAATCCCAAGACACAGGGACTGGAGGCTGCTGCACTTTAATAATTAAATTAATTAATTAATTACACTGACACTGTGGGATCCCCTGGAACACTTCCCGCCCATCCCAATTCCCACAGGGATATACACTGCTCCAAAGCCTTTAATGCCTGGTTTTCCCAGGAAGAAGCCTTTGGCACAGCCCAGATGGGCCCAGGAGTGCACGGTGTTTTGGTATGGAGCTCCCAAAAAATCTTCAAGAGGATATTCCTGCTCTCCCAGGGACAGATACAAGGATAATCTGCCTCTGGAATTAAATAATTCCCAGCTCCCAGTGTGTCCCTGCGTCCAGGGCTTAGTAATAGACATCAGAGCTGGGCTGGGGCCACACACAATCCAGTGTCACAGAATCCAGGGAAAAAGGGAATTCAGTGAGGCAGCAGCGCCAGGAATACTGGGTGCAGGGAATCCCGACAGAGAACCAGCCACACTCTGATTTATCCCAAAAAACGCCACTGAACAGGGTATCTGGGAAGGGAAGTGCAGCCGAGGTGGATCTGTGTGGTTCTGGGCAGAGGAAGGGAGGTGGATCTGCTGGGAAGCACTCAGGATGCCAAGTCCCCTCCGTGTTCTCCGACGGAGAAAAATCCATATGGGAATGCTGGGAGTAATCCTTCAGCTTGGTGCAACTCAGTCCAGTCACTTCTTTCCCCCAGGCTTTCAGGGAGGGTTCAGGAGGGCAAATTCCTGCCGAAATCTTCCCTCAAAGCCATGGATTTATCCCTGACACCCACTCTTCCCATTCCCCTCTCCCTGCACTCGGATTTCTTCTAAGGCAGGAAAATTGTCCAAACGATTTGCAGTTGGATACACTATCCGGCACTGGAACCATCGCAACGCCGTGGCTTCACATCCACCCCACCACCCCAAAAACCGTGAGAAGCCCCCAGCGATCCACATTTTTCAGCCCCAAATATTCCCCGCTAGTTGGCTCCATGTTAAAGGTGCTTCCCAGACAGAAAGGGGGAATGTTGAGCCTCTAAAATTGCTGGAAAAGTCAATGGGAAGAACCACATTTCGGGAGCTGATGTCGCTGTGGGATTCAACGTTGTATCCAATGCTGGAACCTTGTGGCTCCAAGGAGTCAGGAATGATGGGAATGGAATGAGCCAGTCAGCTCCAGAGGTGTCACAGCCCCTGGGATAAGCCCCCAGGATTCCCGAACATCCCAAGGAGGTTCCTGGGATAATTACGGCTTCAGTTTGAGCCAGGGATGGAGGATGGTGAGGATGGAGAGCACGGAGGAGGTGAGGCCACAGAATGCCACGATTCCTGGACTGCTCCGGCACAGCCCCAGCTTTTCCAGCGGGATCACCAGGTCACAGGCATTCCGGAGCAGGTCCAGCAGTAGTGGAGGGTTGTCCCGGAGCACCTGGAGCAGGAGCTGCAGCTGGAGCTGCAGGTGGAGCCGGAGACGCTGGATCCTGCCGTCAGCCTGGAGCTGGGGCCTGTTTTCTGGGCTCTTCCCGCGCTTCCTGGCCACCTCTGTGCGCTCCAGCAGCACCCGGATCTCGTAGGCGTCCCGGCTCAGGTTCACTACCAAAGCAAACAGGTAATACCTGGGAAAAACAGGGAACAGGGATGAGAGAGTGGGAAACCGCGGCAGCAGAAGCCTCTGGCCACCCCCAACATCCCAAG
>NW_008237220.1:283944-284622 GCF_000691975.1 Corvus brachyrhynchos | reverse complement strand
AGCAGGCAGGAACCTGCTCTCCCATGGGGATTCCATTCCCTGCCCTCACTCAGGATTTCCATTGCCCAGTCTCCCTCAGAAAGCCTTTTCCTGACCTCCTTCAGAAATTCACTAGTTGCTCTCCCTGGATGAATTTCATTCCCTGCCTTCTCTTGGGGAGCTCATTGCCTACTCTCCTTCAGTAATTCCACCCCCTGTCCTCTCTTGGGAATTCCATTCCCTATTCTCCCCAGGGGAATCCCATTCTCTGCTCTCCCTCAGGAATCCTATTCCCCGCTCTCGCTTCGCAACCCCACCTCCCTGCTCTGCTCACCCGACAGACCTGAGGAGGCTTTTCCAACCTTCCTTTCACAAATGCCCCACCAAATCCAGACACCTCTCCCCACACACCTGAAGGACCTCTGGCTCCACTTGTCCGTGTCAAGGCCAGGCAGGATCCCAGTTTTCCCGGCCCACAGGACGTTGTCACAGGCCAGGAAGAGGGCGCGGTTCAGGTGGGACAGGGTGAGGCAGAAGCGCAGGACAGGGTCGGGTAGATGCAGCGAGCGCTGAGCCCCCCCCAGGGCCTCGGCCGAGCCCCCCAAGCGCAGCACTGCAGGAGAGGGACACGAGGGGGTCACCGAGAGTTTCCGGATCCCCAGAGCCGCCCTGTCCCCCCTCAAAACTGCCCTGACCCCC
>NW_008237220.1:278786-282661 GCF_000691975.1 Corvus brachyrhynchos | reverse complement strand
TATTCCCTTTTTTCACTCTTCCTTACTTCCATGCCCCATTTCCTTCCTTCCTCACCCCCTTCTCCTTCCCCCCTTGCCCCTTTCCCTTCTTTCCGTGCCCCATTTCCACGCTGCCATGCCAATCCCGGGGGGTTCTGCCCGGCTGGTTCTCCCGGCTGTGTCCGGCA
Source organism: Corvus brachyrhynchos (assembly GCF_000691975.1). NCBI lineage: Eukaryota > Metazoa > Chordata > Aves > Passeriformes > Corvidae > Corvus > Corvus brachyrhynchos. The sequence continues at coordinate 282,494 of NW_008237220.1, read as the reverse complement.
GTGAACGTGGTGGAGGCGCTGCAGGAATTCTGGCAGATGAAGCAATCGCGCGGGGCCGAGCTGCGCAACGGCGCCCTGGTACTCTACGAGATGGTCCCGGCCGCCAGCCCCCCCTACGTCTGCTATGTCACCCTGCCCGGGGGCAGCTGCTTCGGCAGCTTCCAGGTACGATCCCGACCCCGGGAATGCCTCGCCTGGGCCCCCACCGGAATCGTTTCCCAAATATCTCCTCCCTGCGCAGGCGTTCTCCTGCCGATTCCAGCCCCTGGGTCTGGCTCTAAACATCTTTAGTTCCAAGGAAATTTAATTGCAAGTTGCTCCTGGCCTGTAAATCCCTACCAGATCCCTATCTGGGAAGATTTGTCTGTGGATTGTGGTACTTTTTGTGTCCTTTATTCCCTATCCTGGGCACCTACACCTTAGTGCTGAAGTAGGAGATGGGATATCAGGGAAAACTGTTGGATTGGCTGGATCTGATCCTTTCTTCTCCCTCCCAGGATTCAATCCTTCCTTTTCCTTCCCAGGATTAGGCAGGGGGATAAACTGGCAGAGGAATATTCCTGTGCCAGGGCTCAGGATTTGTCCCAAAACCTCTTCTCCAGATGCCAAAAGACTCTGGAAATCAAATCATAGCATTGGATCATGGGGTCCTGGAATGGCTTGGGTTGGAGGGAACCTTAAACACCATCCAATTCCAACCCTGTGCTGTGGGCAGGGAACATGCCACTGGAGGAATCCATCCCTTTACCCCTCCTGGGAAAACTCCTGACCCAAATCCCTCACCAAAGAGATTAAAGTCCCAATGTCCCATCAAGTCCTGGCTGTGTTCCAGATTCCTTCCTGCCCTTCCTCTTGGCTGGGGAAATAGATCCAAAGGAAACAATTCCAGCAGCCACAGAGTCATCCCATCCCAAAATCCTGGTCTTTGGGGGGAATTTGGGAATGGTTTGGGTTTGAGGTAATTAATTAATTGACAGTGCAATGGGAGGTTCTGAACCTCTTTTGATTCTGGGAGTGCAACTTCGTAATTCCACCCCCACTCAATTCCCATTCCTGGTGATCCACGGGCTGTCGGGATCCTGGGAATGTCCCGACGGTGGCTGTGTGTCCCCAGTTCTGTCCCACTAAGGCTGAGGCGCGCCGCAGCGCGGCCAAGATCGCGCTGATGAATTCCGTGTTCAACGAGCACCCTTCCCGCCGGATCACTGACGACTTCATCGAGAAGAGTGTCTCCGAGGCCCTGGCATCCTTCAACGTGAGGATGGGGATGAAAAATCCTGGGAAAAACCTCAAATCAGGGGATTAGAACTCCTTGGTGGGAGGGGGGGGTTGATGGAGTATTAAGATTTTAAGTGTAGCTTAATTCCCATTCTTCTACTCTTTGTGCTGCATTCCAGGGTGGAATAACGAGGCTGAGGTGTGGATTTTCCTGGCCCTTCCGTGACTGAGTTGTCACATCCTAGTTTTCCTTAAAGCAAAGATTTTCCAGGAATTTTAGTTTCTATCACGGGGAGCTTTGCACTCTCATTTTCCTGCTCTGATTATGTCGGAGGGAATTCTTGCCATGCGGCCCACAGTGCTCTGTGGGCTCCAGGATGTTGTGAGAGCCTTGGAATCAGTGCAGGAAAAATCCTGTTCCCAGGGGATTCATTGCTCCAGGAGAGCCAAATGTATCCAGGTGCTGTCCCAAATTTGTCCAGGGAGTGCCAGAGTGGCCCATGCCATGCGGTCGCAGCTGGATTAGCTGGATAAGAGTGTGACACCTCAGCATGTGCTGGCATCAGGCTCTCCTCTGGGAATTCCGGGAGTGGGGATAGTGTAGCGGGAGCAGGTCCGGTGGGAATGGCAGCTCCTGTCTGGAATGTCTCTGCAGGGCAATCGAGAGGAGGCGGATAATCCCAACACTGGGATCGGGGCCTTCCGCTTCATGCTGGAGTCCAACAAGGGAAAATCCATGCTGGAGTTCCAGGTACTGTTTCCAATTTTTGCAGCTACTGTTCCTGATCTACCCAGGTGCCATTCCTGATTTGGTTAAGGGATATTTGGGTTGATCTCCCAGCTGCATTTTTAGTCTTTTCTATGGAAAATGAACTCAGGGTTTCCTTCTGATTCTGGTCGGATTTGGGGTACTTCCAGGTGCAGCAAAGTCCTTGGAATTGGGTTTCTCAGTGTCAGGGAAATATCCCACTTTGATATTTCCAGGTGGCACCTCCAAATGTCGTAATTGCAGCAGTCCAGTTAATTAGTGGGATTCATCTCCCCCTGAAAACAGGGAAGCAAGAGCTCTCACAAGGAAAGTGGGAAGATCTTTCCCCCAAAGAGACTTTGATTTTGGAATTGGGAGTCAGTGGTGTCATGACACTGCCCCAAACCACAGGGATATCCTTGTATCCCATTGGAATGTGGGAATGTGGCTGGGAAGAACATCTGGACAATGGGAAGTCTGAGCTGCCAAGGGAAGGTGCTGGAACATGGATCAGGATTAGGAGAACAACTGGGAATGGAGAGTCCTCTGGGGTTTATTCCAGCCTTTCCAAAGAAACAGCTGGGAGCAGAGCCAGGGAAATCAAGTTTGCACCTCCCTGTCCATCGCAGGATGTTGTTCCAGTAGTTCCTTGGGATTCCTGAATCCTTTTAATCTCAACTTGGCCTTGGGTAGGGACTGGGAATGATTCTGGAGCACACATCACCAGAGCTGGATTTTCATTAGAGGAGAAATCTGGCCGTGACACTGCTCCAGGGTTTGGATCCAGCTTTGGAATGTGGCTGTGTTTGGGATTCTGTACTTTTTCAACCCCTCTATTGGCTCCTTTCCCTGGTATGGGAATGCTCCGGGGCAGGAGGTGTTTATGTTCGGGGCCCTGTTTACAGATGGAGACTCTGGGATGGAGATTCCCAGCTCCATCTGGGTTTGGGAAGCCTGACAGGTCCCAGTTTTTAGGCAGAATTTGTGTGGCCTGGAGGGAGAAATCACTGGAGAACTGGAATTGTCCCTGGTGCTGCCGGTGGTTCAGCTTGGAGAGGAGAATCCCAGAATTCCCAGGACACAGGGAGCATTGGAGGCTCTGTCTCCATTGTAGTCCACATTAATCAGGGAATTTTGCCCCAGTGTCCTGGTGCTGGTGGTGCCTGCGGCTGAATCCATGTCCAGGGAAGCTGCCCCATCTCTGGAAGTGCTCCAGGCCAAGTTAGAAGGGGCTCAGAGCCACCCAGGCAGGTGTCCGGTGTCCCTCTTGGGCTCCATGTGACTCACAAGGTCCCTTCTGCCCCGCCCCACCCCATGATTCTGTGATCCCGGTCCTGTATCTGCTCTCATCCTGCCTCCCTCTTGCCATCCCAGGAGCTGATGACGGTTTTCCAGCTGTTGCACTGGAACGGGAGCCTGAAGGCCATGCGGGAGCGTCAGTGCTCGCGCCAGGTGAGTCCGGGACTGCTCAGGGGCCACCTCGATCCCGCTGCTCCTTCCCATTCCTAAGCTTCCCCCTGCATCCCATTCCCACCAGGAAGTCCTGGCTCACTATTCCCACCGTGCTCTGGACGATGACATCCGGAACCAGATGGCCCTGGACTGGGTGAACCGGGAGCAGAGCATTCCGGGTGCCCTTTCCCGGGAGCTGGCGGCCACAGAGCGGGAGCTGGATGAGGCCCGGCTGGCCGGGAAGGAGCTGCGATTCCATAAGGAGAAGAAGGACATCCTGCTGCTGGCGG
>NW_008237220.1:274198-278688 GCF_000691975.1 Corvus brachyrhynchos | reverse complement strand
GGATCCTGCCCCGGGATCCCTCCTGGTGCTCCTGACACCCTTTCCTGAATCCCGGCCCGTTTGCACATTTGAAAGAAATTTAGGGAAAAAGCTCCAGAATGGATTTTAGCAGTTTCATCCTGGTTTTTAGAGCTGCTCCTCAGTCTTCTCATTCCCTGGAGAATGTCTTATTCCTTTGAGAACCCCTTATTCCCTAGGGAAGTTTTTATTCCCTGGGAATTCCTCATTCCCTGCAGAATTTTTTCTGTCCCTTATTTTTGGGGTTCCAATCACAGTTTTTGTCCTCTCCGGACTCCATTGGTACTGGAGCAGGCGGGATTCCATGGAATCCAGTGTTTCCTCTGGAAAAGTCCTTTGGACCCAATGCCTGGCACCCCCTCTGTCCTATAGCAGAAAGGGATCAACTGAACCTCCTTGATGAGCTCCTTAATTAAATCTCAATGGATGCCAATGTGTGCAATATCCAAAGGGAGTGAAAACTGGGGTTTGGAGTTAAATCTGGGATCAGCCCACAGCATTCCAGTCCCAAGCACAGCACGATTTGCAGCTCCCCCTGGAATTGCCCTGTCTGTGACCAAACATCAGCATTGGCCTTTTCATGGAAGGTTGGAAAAGTCTTGGAGAGTTTGGGAATGAGGGAGGGATTTGCACTAATCATTCCCTCTTGTATCCATATGGAATTTAGACTATATTTAGCTTTAAAAACCTCTTTTATGACATGGAATTGTTCAAACAGCTCCAAGTTCCCCCAGGAAAATGTCCGTTTATCCATGGAAATTTCCATCTTACTCCCCTTTTCCCTAGCAGACTGGAAATACAAACTATAATCCCAAAACAGAATTCCTTCTTCACCCCAGCTTAGAGCTTTTCCCACTTCTTATCCTCTTAAACCCTTCAGATTCCAGTATTCTACCCTGCTTCTTCCCTCTGCCTGACCGCAGGATATTCCAGCAATAACTATTGTTTTAGGATAATATTGGAATAATTCCATTATCTGTAGGTACCCCACTTTTATATCCACATCCTAACGAGACTATGTTGGGGGTTTATATATTTTTTATACTTTCTATAACACTATTAACATTTGATGTCGCTGGAAATGGGATTTAAAAGGGATGAGGAGTTGTGGAGTGTCATTTTCCTGAAATATTGGAAAATTTGGATTTGGGAATAACGTGGAGTTAGTCCCGCAATTTATTCCCCTGATTCCGCACGTGAGGGAATCCCTGAAGCTCCTCCCAGCACTTCCAGTGGCGTCCTTAGGCTCCGGGTGAAGAGATCCGGGAGGATTTGGGGGTTTCTATCCCTGTGGAAGAAAAGAAAGAAAAAGAAAAGGGAAGAAACCGGATATTCCATTGCTTGTGGGATTGGGGCGCCGATTTGGAGGCTCCAGATCCCCTTGGAAGGTGTAAAATGAACAAATTCAAGTTTTCTCAGTATGGAAAAAGTTGTGCTCCTTGTGGAGGCAGTGAAATTAACGGGAATCCGGCGGGATAGACACTGGTGTGGATTTTGTACAATAAAACCAGCGATTTTGCTTAACTTTGGTGCTCTTGCTCATTTTGTGGGGCCAGTCGTGCCCAAAAACCGCTCTGAGCTGCCTCTGCGGGGTTCAAAATCCCCGGGGACAAGAGAAGCATCCCGACCTTCTCAGTATGGCGGCAAGACGTCGTGACCCTCCCAGCATGTCTGAACGGGCGCTTCCGCCAGGCGCCCTCCCCAACATGGTGGCGCACGCGTTTCCGCCACACACCCTCCCCAATATGGCCGCGCCGGTGCTTCCGCCACACACCCTCCCCAATATGGCCGCGCCGGTGCTTCCGCCACACACCCTCCCCAATATGGCCGCGCCGGTGCTTCCGCCACACACCCTCCCCAATATGGCCGCGCCGGTGCTTCCGCCACACACCCTCCCCAATATGGCCGCGCCGGTGCTTCCGCCACACACCCTCCCCAATATGGCCGCGCCGGTGCTTCCGCCACACACCCTCCCCAATATGGCCGCGCCGGTACTTCCGCCACACACCCTCCCACTATGGCGGCCCTTCCGGCACGTTCCCGGCGTGCCCCAGTACACTGGGCAAGATGGCGGACGTGCTGGATCTTCATGAGGCGGGCGGAGAGGATTTCGCTATGGACGAGGATGGGGACGGTGAGCGCAGGGCTGGGGCGCTACCGTCCGGCCCAGAGCGGCCCCGAAGACCGATCCGGCCCGGCCCCGGCTCCGCGAAACCGCTCTCGCCGCCTCTGGCCGCGCCCCCAAACCCCGTCGGCCTCACGGGCAGCCCCGGCCCGGGGCGGGTTATTCCCGGCCTGGGGTGGGGGTTCCTGTCGTTCCCAGGGGGCTCCTGCTCGGCGATGGGGGGTCATTCCCGGCTCAGGGGGTCATTCCCAGCATGGGAGATGGATCCTGCCTATCCGAAAGGGGTCATTCGCGGCTCATGGGATGATTCCTGCCCGGGGGGACTCTGGGGATCCTGTCCGGCCCAGGGGAGGTCATTCCCATTATGGGGAGACTGTCCTGTCTTTCCCGGGGGTGTCCCTGCCTGTACCAGGGGGCCCTGCCCAGCCCAGGTGGGTCTTTCCCGACCCAGAGACATCCTTCCTAGCCCAGGGGGACCCTTCCCAGCCAGGTTCGGGGGTCCCTGTCCATCCGGGGGGCCCCTGCTCCTGCTGACTCCATGATCCTGGTCCCTCCCTACAATTCCCACCCCACCAGAGAGCATCCACAAGCTGAAGGAAAAGGCCAAGAAGCGGAAGGGCCGTGGCTTCGGCTCAGGTGAGGCCCCAAAACACCCCCAAACCCCTTCCCTGGTGCTCTGGGAGGGGCTGGGTGACGCTGTCGGTCGGGGACCCTGCTCTTCCCCCATTTTTCTCTCCTTTCCAGAGGAAGGATCCCGCGCTCGAGTGCGCGAAGATTACGACAGCGTCGAGCAGGACGGGGACGAGCCAGGGCCACAGAGATGTGAGGGGGGACACTGGGGACCTGGAGGGGTTCATGAGGGCTCTGTAGCTCAGGGCCAGGGCTCCCTTCCCCTCCCTCATTCCCAGGATTTATTTTAGGGCAAACCCCAGCTCCATATCCCCTTCCCAAGGGTGGAAATGGGGGAATTTGGGGGAGCAGCTCCTTCCTGAGAACCCCACAGCCTCCAAGTGTCGCCAGGGGCACTTTCCCCATGGAAGGGAGGGGGAATGAGGGTGGGGGGAGGGGTGTCCTGGGCTCTGGATTGGGGCTGAGCCCTGCTGGGATGAGCTTTCCCCAACCTCACCCAGGATTTATGGACTCTGGGCCTCCATCTCCCTTTCCTAGCTGTGAAAAAGGAGTGATTCTGAGTGACAGACCCTTTCCTGGGGACCCCCCATGGGAAGGAGAAGGAATTGGGGCCATGCTGGGATAATTCTTCCCCACCTTCCCAGGATCACTTTTGGGTCAACCCCCAAATCTCAGCCTTGGGGGATCCATGTCCCCTCCCCAAGACAAGGGATTTTGGGGGGGAAAGCTCTGTTCCCAGCTCTGTGACCCCCCTGTTCCTGCCCAGCCGTGGAGGGCTGGATCCTGTTTGTGACAGGGGTGCACGAGGAGGCCACAGAGGAGGACGTGCATGACCGATTTGCCGAATTTGGCGAGATCAAGAACATCCACCTGAACCTGGACCGGCGCACGGGATACCTCAAGGTGGGGGAGGGTGGGGCTCGTGGGGAACCCCTGGGCTCCATCTCAGCTTGGGGGAGGCTGTGGGCTGGGAGGTGCAATGGACTAAGCCAATTCTGGGGGTCATGGGGGCCCCTGCACCTCAAAATTGACTTATTGGGAGGTCTCTGCATCCCAAAACTAAAATGAGGGGGTGGGGCTGTGAGCTGGATTCCCCTAGTGCCTGGGGTCATTCCCATTCCTGGTCCTGATCCCAGGGTGAGCTGGAGGTTCCCGCAGTGCCCAGGCTCGTTCCCATTCCCAAACCCGGGGTGTCAGGGGGTCCATGCATCCCAAACCTGAGCTGGGAGTTCCCCTGGTGTCCGGGCTTATTCCCAATCCCATTCCCAATCCAATCCCATCCCAGGGCTACACGCTGGTGGAGTACGAGACATACAAGGAGGCGCAGGCGGCCATGGAGGGGCTCAACGGGCAGGAGCTCATGGGGCAGCCGGTCAGCGTGGACTGGTGCTTCGTCAGGGGACCCCCCAAGGGCAAGCGGAGGTGAGGGAGTTCCTGGGAATTCTAGGAGCTGGGAATGGGAGGGGACCTGTGGGAGCATTGGAACCCTCAGCTAGGGGAATGGGGGCATTCCATGCCCTGTCATGAGGGTGGTGGGGTTAAAGTAGGGATGAACACCCCAAAATGCACTTCTCGTAGACTCCTTCCTTCCCTCTCCTTTCCCCCATTTACTGCCCCCTTTTTGACGTCTTTCCTCCCCTTTTCCTCCTCCTTTTTTTCCTTTCCCCTTTCCCTTATCCTCTTTTCCCTTACCTCCTTTTCCTTCACCCCCTTTTCC
>NW_008237220.1:272383-273608 GCF_000691975.1 Corvus brachyrhynchos | reverse complement strand
CCCCCCCTTTCCCCCTTTCCTCTTTTCCTCTTCCCCTTCCCCACCTCTTCCCTGTTTTACAGGGGCGGGCGCCGGCGGAGCCGCAGTCCGGACCGGCGCCGCCGATGATGGATCCAGACTTCCCATTTGTGTTCTGAGTCCAAACTGGGGGAAACTGGGAAAACTGGGCTTTGTACACAGCCCTGAGGAGCCAAACCAGCTCCATCCCTGGGGAAATTGGGGTTTTATGGGATTTTATTGTTTTGAAAGGACAAATATGAGGGAAGCAGCAGTCTCTGAGGGTTGGGGGGGTTTCCCTCAGGTTTGGGGGGATCCCTCCCAGTCCCCCCATCCCAGTACGTCCCAGGAGATTTTTCCATGCCCCAGGCAAATGGTTCCTAAACCTCCCATGGTATTTATCCAACCAGGAATTCCTTGTTTTCTGTTAAATAACAAGATTTTGTCTAAATTTGTCTTCTTGTTCTTTGTCCTTCATTAAAGATCCCCAGCCCCTCCCATGCCCCCTTCCCTAAAAATCCCTCCCCATCCAGGCTGCTGGATCCCCAAGGGATCCCTCCCAGCCTGGCAGTAGAATAACTGAGGTCTTGGAAAACCATTTTTTTCCCCTTAAAACTGGCATTGGGAAGCAACAGCTGTGCAGCTTGGTAGGACCCAGTGGGGTCTCCGTGCTCAGATGTGCTGGCATCTGGCTGTGCCAGCATCCAGCTGTGCCCCCGGCTGTCCTCTTCTGTCCCCAATGCCACAGATGTGCCCACCCCCCCACTCAGAGCCACTGAGGTACACTGGGGCCTTTATTGCCAGACCCTGGGGACCCCCAGCCACGGGTCTGGGGGAAAAAGCTGCCAGGAGGACGAGGCAGGAGCAGGAGGAAGATGCTGGGGGCGGGCCTGGGGAGTTGGGGATGCACCCACCAGCTCCCCGAATTTGGGGTCGTGCAGAGTTTGTGCTGAGAGAGGGATGGAAGAGTTGACCCTCAGTAGGGTTCAGAGCAAAGGGTGTCACCAGCCAGGGTGAGGCCTTTCCAAAGGGGTCCTGGGCTTGAGGGGGCCGCCAGACCCCTGGGGGGTGCCTAAGAGCCAGGCTCAGGACCCAGCCCCCCGCAGAAGGCACCGAGATGCCGCAGGGCCTCCGGCTGCATGGAATGCCGGCGGAACAGTGCTCGGGGGGGCAGCGGGGGGAGCAGCCCGGCCCTGCCCGGCCCGGGGGGCTCCAGGGGCGTTCCAGA
>NW_008237220.1:270984-271512 GCF_000691975.1 Corvus brachyrhynchos | reverse complement strand
CCCCCGGCCAGCAGCGGCGTGGTCCCCGCGGCATTGCCTTCGTTGATGTAGGCTCCCCCCTCCAGCAGCAGCCGGGTCAGGCGGAATTTCCCTTGGGATACGGCGCGCAGCAGCGCCGAACCCTCCGCTGGGATCATGGGGAACCCCAGTGGCACCACGGCGCTGGGAGGGTGGTGGACAGGGCTGGGCATGGCCGGGCTCACAGGACGGAGTGCAGGGACAGGGGTGGCACTCGCTCACTGCAAGGGGAGAGGATGCGGGATGAAACCCCCGAGTCCCCCGGGATGGGCACAGGGTGAGACCCTGGAGTCCCCCAGGATGGGGTACCCCCACTCCCTGCCTCAGTTTCCCCAGTAAGGGAGGGTTTCTGCGAGGCCAAGTCCCCCAGCCTGTGTCCCTCACCCATGTCCACCCTGCCTGCACCCACAAAACCCACCTGCCCCTGCTGGCAGTTCCTCTCACATTCTTCAAATCCCTTCCTGCACCCCCTCCTCATCCTCCTGCCCTACTCCCTTTGCCCCCCCTCCT
>NW_008237220.1:269972-270336 GCF_000691975.1 Corvus brachyrhynchos | reverse complement strand
GAGGGGGTGGGGGGCAGAGGAGGCTGTCGGGGGGCCCGTGGGGCAGCGGAACTGGGGGTCACAGTCCAGCAGGACTGAGGGCCATGGTACAGCGGGGCTGGGGGTCGCCGTGTAGGGGGGCTGAGGGCCATGGAGCATCGGAGATTGGGGGAGGCCAGGGGGCAGCGGGCCTGGGGGTTCGAAAACAGTAGGGCTGGAGGCCGTGGGACAGCGGGACTGAGGGGCACAGCACAGCGGGGCTGGGGGCTAGGGTGACCCTAGTACCGGGAGGCTGAGCTACCCCAGGGCAGAGGGGCTGGGGGGATCCGGGCGTGGCGGCCCGAGGGACCTTTTGATCCCCTTTTTTGCCCCTTTTCACCCCCGT
>NW_008237220.1:266666-269361 GCF_000691975.1 Corvus brachyrhynchos | reverse complement strand
ACCGGGACCGGTTCTCGGGAGGGGAAAGAACCGGCACCGGGGAGCACCGGGGAGCACCGGGACCGAGAACGGGGTGGAACCGGGACTGTGGGGGAACGCCGGGACCGGGAGCCGGGACGGGGGATTATCAGGCCCGGGGGGAGCACCGGGACCGGGATCAAGTGAGTGAGAGAGGCACCGTGACTGGACGGAGGGAGGAACGGGGTTGGGGAGCAGGACCGCGGGTAGGAGGGAAGGGACGGGGACGGGACTTGGGGGGCCAACGGGAGGGGGAAACTGTGGGGTATCACCGGGACCGGGTAGAGGAGAGCTGGATGGAGGTGTCACCGTGCCCTCCTTGTCCCCAGCGGCCCCCGGGGCTCAGCATGGCGGGCCGGGGCCGCGGCCGGGGCCGGGGGCAGATGACATTCAACGTGGAGGCCGTGGGGATCGGGAAGGGGGACGCGCTGCCCCCGCCCACGCTGCAGCCCTCGCCCCTCTTCCCGGTGAGTCCTGCGGGGATCTGGGGGTCCGGAGGCCCCCCCAAGGGCTGAGCACAGACATGCTCATCACATCCGTGCCCCCCGACCCAGGCCCTGGAGCGCCGCGCCGCGCCCCTGCCCGGGGGCGAGGAGGGCGAGTACATGCTGGCCCTGAAGCAGGAGCTGCGCAGGGCGATGAGGGGGCTCCCCTACTTCGTCAAACCGGGAGCACCTCGCAGAGGTACCGGAAGGGGGGGGAGTGTGTGTGTGTGGATCCCGACCCTCCTGTATGCCCCTGTGAGGAGGAGGGGCGGGAATGGGTTTAAAAGTTATTTTCCTATCCCAATCCCCGTTGTCCCCTCCATCCTGCTGCTCTATGGCCTTTCCAGCACTCTCAGCCCCCTCATCCCCCACCCCACCACTTTGGGACCCCTCCCAGCCCCCCAATTTTGTTTCTCCCTCCCCCATTTTATTCCCCCCAGCTGCACCACCTTGTGCCATCAACCATCCCCATGTGGGTCCCACAGGTGTTCCTGGGGTGGGTGTTTCCTAAGTCCCCCCAGAGTGTCCCCCCATAGTCCCCCCGCTGCCCCTGCAGACATTGAGCGCTACTCAGACAAGTACCAGCTCTCCAGCCCCGTGGACAGCGCCATCGACTGGAACCCAGGTGTGGAGACATGAGAGGGGACCTGAGGGTGACATGGGGACTTGGGGTTGACTGAGGGGCTGACCGACCTCCCATTTTGCCCCCCAGACTGGAGGCGGCTCCCACGGGAACTGAAGATCCGGGTGCGGCGGCTACGGAAAGGCAGTGAGTGACCCCTTCCTGCCCTAACCCCATGTGTCCCCTCTTTTCCCCCGGGCGCTGACAGTCTCCTGTGCCCCCCCCAGGGACCACTCCTCTCGTCCCTAAGCAACACGTGGCGCTCGACAAGGAAGAGACTATTAAAAAGCTGGAGGTAGCGAGGTGAAGGTGGGGGTGTCCCTACTGGCTGCATTTTGGGGTGTCTCCCCCTGGTAACACTCCCCTGACCCACTCAGACCCTGGAGAAGAAGGAGGAGGAGGTGACATCAGAGGAGGAAGAGGAGAAGGAGGAGGAAGAAGAGGGGAAGGAGGAGGAGGAGGAGGAGTACGATGAGGAGGAGCACGAAGAGGTGGAAATCGGGGAACCCTGGAGAGGTTGGTGGGGTGGGGACGTCCCCAGGTGCCACCGTGTTCCCCCTGTGTCCCCCCACAGGAGACCGACTACGTCCTGTCCTACTTTGACAATGGGGAGAGCTTTGGCCCTGACAGTGATGATAATGGCGACGAGGCAGTGTACTGACCCCGAGAAGACCACAACAGTGGGGACCCCCTCACCCCACCACCTGGAAGCAGAGACTCTCTTACTTCTCGGGGGCATTGGGGTTCCCTGTCACCCCACCTTGGGGCATCAGGGTCCGCTGTCCTCCTCCGTATCACCACCAGGTGGCGCCGGTGGTCCAGGCCCGGCGGGTGGGGTGGGACCCTCCAATTTTGGGACCTCCTGAGAGGAGCGGAGGGAGGGGAATCGCGCTTTTTGGGGTGATGGGCAGTCCCCAAAAGTGCCCTGGCCTCCCTCTGACCACCCCCACCCCCCGTTTTACAGCAGCTTTTTGACTTTTGTGCTTTTTCTTAAACAAATTTTGCGTGGATTAAAGTGGATTTTGGTATTTCTGGCTCAGCTCTGGGTGCTTTTTCGCGTGGGGGGTTGGATAAGGGTGTTACCAGGTGGGAAAAGAGGGACTATAAGGGGTGAAAGGGTTTTTTTGCGGGGGAAAGGTTGTTTTTTGAGGAGGAAAACGTGTTTCTTTGAAGAAGGAAAAGTGGTATTTTGGTAGAAAAGGTTTTATGGGGAGGGGAAGGTGGTTTTCAGGAGATAAAGGTTTTTTGGGGGAGAAAAGTTTATTTTTTTAAAGAGTTTTTTTGGGTGGAAAGGTGGATTTTTTGGGAGTAAAGGTATGGTTTTGGGAAGGGAAAAGTATCTTTTTTTCGGTGAAGATGTATTTTTGGGAAGGGAAAGGTATAGTTTAGGTGGAAGGTGCATTTTTGAGGGAGGAAAGTTGGGTTTATTGTGGGGGAAGTTTTTTTTTGAGGGGGAAGGTGTATTTTTTGAATAACGTGGGTTTTAGGGGGAAAGATTTTGGGGGAGGGAAGGGGGCTTTTTTTCAGGGACGTGTTTTTGGAGTGAGGAAAGGTGAATTTGGGGGGGGGA
>NW_008237220.1:265743-266391 GCF_000691975.1 Corvus brachyrhynchos | reverse complement strand
CATGAACCTCACATGATGGGCCCCTCTTCCCCCTCCCCCGCCCCGGCCCGAGTTCCTGTTTGAGGCCACAAACATTCCAGTAGTTGTTGACTTCCAGCTGCTCCCATGCCATCCCCCTTTTTGTCCCCGTTTCCCTCTTTGTCCCCTCTTTCCAGGTGTCTGTGGGAACCCCCAAAACCAAGGAGGGTCAGGCTGAACTCCCAGATCTGTGCGGATCCTGCTCCACAGCTGCTCTGACACAAAGGCCGGGCAAAGGAATGGTGGGGGAAGTTTATGGCGTTAATTAGTTTAATTGGAGCTGTAAACTGGGGAGGGGGGGCAGGGTGAGTGCAGGGTGCAGCTCCCGCGGGTGGGAAGGGGGCATTTTCCAGAGGGGAAAATCAACTCTTTCAGGGGAGTGTTACTGTAGGGTCTCCAGCAGGGGACTGACAACTTCTCCGTAACTTTGGGGGAGGCCCTGGGCTGCCTGTGCCCTCCCCTTCCCGCAGCCCTCTCGGCCCAGCCCAGCCCTGGCGCGGAGTAGGATGACCCTTTGCCTCCTTGGCCGGCAGCCGGAATGGCTCCAGCTCCAAAGGAAAACTGAGGCACGGACGGGGATAAGGCTGGGGGGGCCAGCGGGGGAGGCACAGCAGGTTTGGGGGGGCTCCA
>NW_008237220.1:254499-265717 GCF_000691975.1 Corvus brachyrhynchos | reverse complement strand
CTCCCCTGCCTGCCTCAGTTTCCCCACACTGCACCCTCCCCCCCCCGACCTGTTTTATCTCTCTGTAAAAACAGAAAATAGGAGAATAGGGTCAGTCCCCACCCCAAGGGGGTTTCTGCCATCCTCCCACCCCCCAGAAGGACACAAGATAAAGGCACCGTTTCACTCGTTTATTACAAATTTTGCCCCCCAGGGGCCATAAAAAGGTACAAAATTTGCATTTTTGTGCTTCTTCCCCCCCCAAACACCCCATACTATGTACAAAACTGAAGAGTACAAAAGGCATCGGTCGCGGTAACGGGTTTGTGTCGCGACAGGACGGATTCATGATGTCACAGCGTCCCCCTCCCTCGGCAGGGGGGGAGGGCAGCCAGAGCAGCACCCAGAGTTACAGAATTAGGATGGAATTAGTTAAAACCACAGTTTCCTGCCTGTCATCACATGTCGTGACAGGGCAAAGACAGGCACTGTGTCCCAACTGCCACGACAGCCAAGCATTTCCAGCTCTCTTCCAGCTGGATCCGCCTCGTCCCCGCCCCAGTCCGTGAGGATTCTCTGCTGGCTCAGAGTGCCGGGGTTTTCCACAAGATTCTGGTGCCCGGGATGGCCCTGGAACAGTGGTTCCTCGAGAATGCAGCAGCTCCTCGGAAATGTGGCAGTTCCTCGGGAGCACTGCCCCTGCAGGTGTATGGGGCCAGACGTGCTGCAGGCGCGTGGCACACGGAGCCGAGTCCAGAAAAGCGGGAGCGACCCACCAGGTGTGGTGCTCACTGGACATTGTTGTTGGCGACACAGGGATCCACCTGGGCGACGGAGCAGGAAGCGGGTGAGGGATCCAGGCAGGTGATCCCAGATCCACCCGGCCCATCCCGTGCTGGTGCCGCGCTCACCTCCGTGTAGGTGGGGGGGGGCATGAACTTGAACTCGGGCGCGTACATGAAGATGGGGCTGTCAAATCCATCGGGATCATCCAGGAGTGGGGTGGTGGGGCTTTCCAGCCGGTGATCCTCAGGAACAATGTCCAGGTAGCACGGAGGGGCTGTGGGGACACAGGGAGAGATCAGTGAGCTCACCTATGCGCGGCCCCCAAGCCACTGACGGGGTCCCCACACAGTGATCCCACCCTGTGGATCCCACTCCACTCACCCTCTGGAGCGTCCGGGAGGTTCAGGTCCACCCAGCTCATCTCAGAACTCGTCTGACTGGCCATGCTGGAGCTGCGGCTCCCGATGCCCGAGCGACTCCCAATGACCAGCGGCAGCTCCAGGATGATTTTCTTGGAGCCTGGGACACTGACGTAGATCTGCAGGAGAGCCAGGATTTAGGGGTGTTGGGACGGGCTGAAGATACCCATGATAAGGAGCAAGATTAGGAGGAGAATGAGGGGATTCCCCACTCACCTGCAGGAAATACTCCACACGCAGGATGTTGCAGCCCAGGATAGAGGGTTTGAGCTTCCGCACGCGGATGGTTTTGCCACGCCAGGATTCAGAGGTGCCAGAGATTATGTGATTGCCACGAACACAGGAGAGTTTCTGGGAGAAGACCTTGGTCTGTCCATTGGCCAGGTATGTGTGCTTGGCCACGATGGCCGCCTTGGGCACCACGATGCGTGAGCAGGTGTTCTCAAAGTCTGCATTGATACAGATCTCGTCGCCTGCCAAGGAAAGGACCCAGATGTTAGGGATGTCAGGAGTTTCCTTACTGGTTCTCCCACTCCCAGTTCCCTGTTCCCAGCAATCCTCACCTTCACAGAAGCCCTTCCTGTCAATCTGGGCACTGACAGACACACGTCCATCTGGGATGAACATACACGACACTTTTTTCTCCTTCTTGGCTGCAACTGGAGACTGCCGAGAGAGGGAACGGTCACACGCTGGCCCCATCCTGTCCTTCCCACCCTCCTCCCTTCCTTCCTCCCTTCCTTCCCTTTTTGCAACCAACCCTCAAATTCCCCTAGGGTACAGAACCCACCCCAGCCAGTGTCAATTTCTGGAATTATCCAGAAGTCCTTAATCCCACCCTTAATCCCGCTCAGCCCAGATCTGATTAAAGACGCTTGGATGCCACAGGGTTGGGCTGACCCTCCCCAAGGGCTTTCCTCCCAAGCCTTTGGACCACTCAGGGCTCACCAGCAATTCCGGGGTGTTCACATCCACAGGATCCATCACCTCAAAGCGTTTTTTGACCTGCTGTGTGGGGCAGGCCGGACGCTCCAGAGACGCCTTCACCCAGTAATCCACAGAGCCGTACTTCCCCTTGAACGTGGTGCCCAGTGGCCTACAGACATGCAGAGGGTCACTCCAGAGCCAAAACACGGATTTTCCAATTTAATTCCATCCCCAGAGGCAGGTGTTGCCTCATACTCACCCCTGGGGCAGCTCGAAGCCAAATTTGTACTCATACTTGTTCCCAGGCCTGAGGATGACGGACCCGTCCTCATCTGCAGGAGGGAAAGGGGAGGGAAACATCAGATGGAGCTCCAGGGCAATCCTCGGTTCTGAGGGCGTTGGGTAACACCTGTCCCTGCCCCAGGAACCCCATGTCCTCTCCGTGCTGCTCCCTCCACCTCACCAACACCCCAAGCCTCCAGGGCAGAACACAGTGTCCCACTGGCTCCACCCCACCTCCAGCTCCTTCTTATCTCCCTGCTCCAGCCCCAAGGTGTGATCCTGTGACCCTCCCTGAGTGTGCCACCAATGTTACCAACTCCTCTGGTGTCAAAACACACCACAGGAACTCCCCAGGCTCTGATTTTGTCCTTTAGCTCACAAACTTCGACTTGACTTGGCCAAAGCTTCCAATATTCTTAAGTTTTGCTGGATTTGGTCATTCTTCCAGACTCCAGACTTCCATCAACTCTGTGTTGGTGATCAAGGGGCTCCACTGGGACCCACTACAGCACCCATGTGGCCAATCCCAGGGGTGCCTCTATCTCTTTGTCCCCTCCCAAGCCCTCTGCCCCCATCCAGCCCCACCCCATGTGGCCAAGCCCTGGGTCAGGGCTGGGCTGGGGTTATGAACCGGTGTTTAAGGGAACCGTTGCCCTCCCTCCAGCCCCATGCCCTCACCCGTGGGCTGCTCCTCAAGCGCCAGCACGTCCTCGAAACGCAGGTACTCCATCTCCTGCCGGCACTGGGCTGGGCCCTTGGCCCAGGTCACCCTGGCCACGCCGCATGCCAACACCTTGACGGCGCTGACACGGGTCACCTCGGCCACCTCCACCAGCACACGCCCAGCCACCTTGTCCCCGCTGCAGTAGATCTTGTCGGGCTCGCTGAAGGCCACCATGAAGCTCTTCACCTTCTTGAACATCACCATAGCTGGGGCAGCACGGGGACGCACAAAACAACGGCAGCGGGGCTTTATCCCCGTGGAGCAACAAAAGCCGCCCGAATCAGGCGAGTTCGGAGCAAAAGGGCGACTGAACGCTTTGTTTTGAGGCGCTGAGGGATGCCCACACGCTCTCCCGCCCTGGGCCCTCAGCCGTCTGCGAGCTCCCCTACCGCCGCTGCCTTTTATAGGCTCGGGAACCCCTCCCCCCCCCGCCCGCGCCAGTTGCTGCCGGGGGCGCCACGCCGAGGGCGCGTGGCCAGGCGTGCTGCTCGCGTGATCAGCGCGCCCATTGGCTGCCCCTGCCTTGTTTACAGCAGCGGCGACCAATCAGAGAAGCGGCGGCGGAGCGTGGACAGCGTGTGAAGGAAAGCCGCGCGTGTTCAATGGGGCGGGCAAGGAGGGAGGCGGAGGGACAGCGCGGAGGGCCAATGGGAAGCGAGAACGGGCGGCTGCCGTGGCCAATGGCGAGCGCGGAATAGGATGGCATGTTCCCCGGCTCAGGGTGGGCGGGGGCGCTGGTCCCAGTTTGGGACGGGCCGTGTTGTACGGGCGAACTGGGAGCGGCCAGGCTGAGCCGGGAGGGGGGGGGGGGGGGCGTGGGGGCTTCACCCCCTTCCTCAGACTCCTTCTCCCCACCCAGGGCAGCCGGGGGGCGTCTCCACTGCCCACCCTCCGGGGTACCTTCAACCCTCCCCTGTTATTTCGGGTAAATAAGGGCGGATTTGGGGTATGGGATCGAACGTGACTGATCGAACTCCTCTGGGGAGGATTTTCCTCTCTCTGCTGCTTTCCACAGCCCCCTTCCCCAGGAATCTCTTCAACTGGTTCTGAGGGGTTTCCTCGGCCCCCTCAGTGGTATTCTCACCCCACACACACTTCCCCCCATTATCTGGGGTAAATAAGGGTGAGTTTGGGGGTTTAGGATCAAAGCCTGACCTCGGGGGGTTCCTCCCTCCTTTTGGTGTGTTTGTGGGAGTGTTTCCACCATCTCTGCTGCTTCCCACTCTGTTTTGGGGACACTTCCCACTCCTTCTTCCCCAAAATATCCCTCCCAAACATTGATCCAAGGTGCAGCAAACACCTACATCCATTCCAGAAACCGTGGCCCTGAGGGATTCAAGGAGTGGGACAGCATTTCGCCTCTCCCCCAACCCCTCCAGGAGACTTTACTCCCTGGATCAGCATTACTCCAGGACAGGCACTGGCTCTTTCCTCCTCTTTTCCCAGCCCTTAGTGCTTTCCCAGCTCAGGAAAATGCTGGGAGCAGAGGAAACAGGAGAACAATGTTCATGGAGCCACCCAGCAGTGGAGCAATGGAAATGGGGGGCTCCCCACCCCAAAGAGGAACAGGGAGGTTGTTTTTGTTGGGAGCTGTCCTTCAGAGGTTGTTTGTCCGAGTGTTCCTGGCACTTTTCCTGCCCTTCCATTGCCTCCTTCCCCCGGAGTTAATTCACACCTGATCGTATAAACCGATAAAGCGCCGGATAAACCGTGGGGCATAAACTGTTCTCCTGCCAAACCACAGGACAGAATTCCTCCTTGAGAGGGAATTATTCTGTGGTTTGGTGTGGAATGGAGGAATTGCACCTTTATTCCTCTGGTCCCCATTGTTTCCCACTAGGAAAAAGGTGATGAGTTAATGGAGAATTAGGGATTTGCTCTAATTCGGTGAAAGGTGGGGGAGCTTTTTCCAGCCTTTCCTGACATGGGATATTCGACCCCTTCAATTTGTGCTGGCCTTCCCGTCAGAGCCATGTTTAGGCTCTCCCTCTCCAGTTCCCACTGGTGTGTGCCTTTCCAAGGAAACCATCCCCAGCCTAGGGCTGCTTAGACACATTCCAGTAAAGCCAAAGGGCCTTGGAGCCCCATGCCAAGGAACTTGTCAAGGATATGATCCAAGGCATGTTCCACATCCCGAATCCTCTCTAAATTCCTCTAGACTTGTCAATCAGTGCTGCCCTTTCCCCTCCTGACCTCCATCTGATGGCAATCCACACACACACCCCCCCCACACCCCCCCACTCTCTGCTGCTGGAATTCCCTCGGAGGTCGGACTTGCTCCAGGAAATGTTCTCACACCAGCAGCACCCCTGGATGGATCTAGCGGGTCGGGAACACTGCAGGATTTTCACTTGTAAAAAGCAGTTTCCCAATGTCAAATCTCCTTCAAAAACAAGAAAATCAGGAAAGAAATCACCAGGAGTTCTGGGCAGGGACAACCTCCTGCTCTCACTAAACTGTTATTTAAGGCATTCACCCCCCATCTGAGCTGCTTTCCCGTGGGATTGTGGTGCTCAGAGGATCCCCCACCTTCATTTCCACTGCTGGATGGAATGGGGAGAGTGTCTGGATGGACAGGGAGAGTGGCTGGGTCCATTGCTTTTCCCAGAACTCCTGGCCAGGGGCGAAGGATGGCCAGGACAGCATGACTAACAGTCTCGGAATAACCCACTTCCAAAGCCATAGAGAAAATGGGCCCTGAGGTGACTCACTGATCTCCGGGTGGGTCCCGGGGAAGGAAGTGGGCATGGCACAGACTTGTTTTCGCCAGCACAGCTCCTGGTGCTGATAAGATCCGTGTTTTTCTGCTCCAGGTTATCGGGATTGGTTGCCAGGAGAAGCCACGCTGCTCCTGTGACAGCCTGGCCTTTGTCCTTTCTATCAGACGAGCAATATCCAGCTGGGATCACTGGGAAGCTGGAGGGTGCTGGCAGCCCCGCAGCTTCTGTGGGCTGTTTGCTCCATGTTTCTCACCTTATATGGTCCCTTCCAGCATATTCCAGGCTGGGAGGGGGGAGAGAGGGCCAGACAATGGCTGGAGCATGGGGACAGAGTGTTCTGGGTGTGCGATTGGGAGCTGGGGCGGAAAAGGCATTTCCTCTGGTTGTTTGTGTACAGGGAACATTGGGAATAGAGCCCAGCTGGAAAACAAGGGGCTATGGGACTGGGGCGGCTCCTGGAAAGCAACTGCTTGTCCCAAGCCCAGGATTTTCAAGAGTGGAGGCTCCAGAACAGGGCCAGGTCAGTTCCTAAATCCCAGCAGTGGTTTGGGGGTGGAAGGCAAGGTCTCCAGTGCCTGGCTGGAGGCAGAGAATGCTCAGCTATGCAGGATTTTCCCCCTGAAGTCCCACTTTTCTAGCTCTCACTGGGGACTGGGATGTGGAAGCTCCCCCCTGCCTGGCGGTTCTTTGTCCATGTGGGATTTCTTCCCCTGTTTTCTGCCCAGGAGGGGCAGGGAGGTGTTTGGAGCAGGGAGGGGGAGATAAGGCTCCAGAAGAGCTCAGCCATCCATAAACAAGGAGGAATTCAGATCTTGGGTCTGGAAAGCCTCGTGTTAGTCATCTGCTCTGGCAGGAAGAGGCTCTGGAGCTCTGACTGTGCTGGAGCCCTTCCCATGGGCTGGGTTCTGCGGACATCTAGAGGCTTTTCCTGGAATGGCAGATGAGAGTTATCCATCCATCCATCCATCCATCCATCCATCCATCCATCCATCCATCCACGTCTCTCTGGAGACTTCTGTTCCCCAGGCTGGATTTCTCACTCACAGCCTTGGAGCAGTCTTGGCTGCTGAAAAGGAGGAAAATTTATTTATTTATTTGCTGTTGTGCACTTTCCTGGCTGTGAACACCTCCAGGGATGGTGTCCCAGGTGTGTTCTGAGCGTCTGCACCTCAGATGGACCCTGTGACACAGAGTCTTGTCTCCTGGAGAAGGGGACTTTGGCCAACGCTCCCTGGGCAAGGTGACCTGGGCCACCCGAAGCAGCTCATGGTGAGGCTGCAGCTCTGGCTCTGGTCAGGGCAGGTATGGGGGTGTCACAGCAGGTCACAGGGCCACTACCTCCCTCTGTCGCAGGGCCACCACCTCCCTCCATCACAGGGCCACCACCTCCCTCCATCACAGGGCCACCATCTCCCTCTCTCACAGGGACACCACCTCCTCTGGACACCCTGCAGAGGCTCAAACCTGAGCCGTAGCCAGGCAGGGGTCCGGCTAAGTGGGGGGAATGTGCCAAGTTTGGGCTGATCTTGGCCCATTCCCAAATTAATCCACACTGCTCCTCCTCAGCGTGAGGGAGACATGAGGCCTCTCAGAGTCACGCTGAGGCAGAGAACAGATCTTTTCCCCTGCCCCGAATAAAGGAGCAGAACATCGGCGCCAATCCAAGTTGTTGATGTCAACAAGCGTGTTTCCATTGACGTCAGTGGACTTTGGATCGACCCCTTCCCTCCCTGGCTGATGTCACCTGCTAAAAACCACCTCAGCCACTACATCCAGCTCCAACGGGAGCCCACTTTGGGTGGTTCAGCATCCAATGCCCAGCCTGGGTGGCTGGAGCTGGAGGGGTGTCAGGGTCATCTCCCAAGGGACCGGACCGGAGGAAGAGACCTCGAGGGAAGGTTTAGGTCAGATATTTGGGAAATTGTGTTCGTGGGAAGGGAGGTCAGGCACTGGAACAGAGCAATGGTGGAGGTACCATCCTGGATGTGTTCAAAAACAAGTGGATGGGGTATCTGAGGACATGGGTCACTGGTGTGCTACAGGAAAGTTAATGATTAATAATCTCAGAGGTTTCTCCAACCTTAATGATTCCATAATTCATCAGCAACAGCTTCCACATGTTGTAATCCAGTTGTCAGAGGTGTCCATGTTGGGCAGCTCCTGGTGTAATTCTGGGTCAGGTGGAGCTGCCGAGCCTCAAATCTGGAACCAGAGCTCTCCAAATCAGGGGTAGGTCTCCAGAATTCCTGGATATTTTCCATTTGGGAGCTGCGCTCTAAATTTCAGAGGTGACTCCTGAGAAAGGGTTGGCAAGGAAAGCACCAGGCCCAGTCCTGGTGGTGCAGGTGATGGGCTGTTCAGGAGGAGGGAAATTCCATTTCCATTGGGAACCCTCCTTTTCCCCTGGAATTCTTGTTGATTGGCTCCACTGGCCAAGAACTAAGGGACAATTAGGTTCTGCATCATCAAATCAGTTCCATTTCTACCAGGAACTCCAGCACTACCAGCCTTGCTCTTGAGGATTTTACCCCAACAGAGGATTTTAGCTCCATGGAGAACTTTCTCCCCACAGAGGATTTTCTCCCCACGGAGGATTTTATCCCCCCACAGAGGATTTTATTCCTCCCCAGATGATTTTCTTCCCACAGGGACATGTGGAGCACATCAGGAAGCAACCTGCTTTCCTTTCCTCACTCCTGCTTTATTTCATCCACCCAAAGTTCCAGAGTCGAAGGAGCAGGGGAGGAAGGAGTTATTATTATCCGCATGTGCCACTGCCACCCAAAGACATGGAGAGACAGATGACAGGAAATGGGGACTCAAAAATAGACCCCTTTAATGTCAAACCCATCGGGGATTACTGGGAGCAGGGTAAAAGACATGGAGCAGATCTCCCGCTCGTCACTGTGTGCTCTGAGCACCCATCCAAGAGGGAATTTACCCTGATACCCATGAAATGTTTTCCTATGTATTCTTTGTGCTCTTGGCACAAAAGAATAAAGACAAAGAAAACCCCATGGATGTATTGAAATGTGAATTGTAGAACCTCCCTTGATGGAGGGGTTGCAACCATGCCTGGAGGGGCTGCAATTCCCTTTACCCCATCTCCACAAGCCCTTCCTGCAATTCTGTGGGACAGGGATGGCCAAGTTTTTAATACTTTATGAAAAATAAAAGAAAGTCTTCCCTATGGAAAACATTTCTCCTGTAGAACTCCATCTGGTTTACTGAAATCCTCTGAAATATGTGAAATTTGCCCTCCCCTCTGCAGTTCTGCACCTTCCACGGGGCAATACCCTGCCCATCTGTGTGCCCAGCTGGCTCTTTGCCATCAGGAATTCTGTTTTCCAAGCAAAAGCTCCAGATTGGGTTGGATTTGAGCAGTGACAGAGAATCTGGGCCCAAGGGAGAGAATTCCCGAGGGGTGTTTTGTCCTCCCTGAAACCTGACACTGGTCCCAAGTCCAGACCCGGCTAAATTGAGTCCACAACAGGTGCCAAGAAAACAAGGAAAAATAGCAACAGTGGCCTGGGATATAGGAGGCCTGAAGCTCCACAGCTCCCACTGCTGGAGATCCACTTGTTATTTATCCTGGAAGAGCAGCATAGGGACAAAACCAGCCGATTTCCATTTCTACTCAGAAGTCTCCCTCCTGGTCACAATGCTCCCCAGACTGATTTGTGGCCTTGCTCTGCTTTGGGAGCAGCTGAGTGAAGGGTCCCAAATCCATAAAAAAACCATTTTTTTCACTGCTAAAAATTGGGCTTTGGGCTTTCAGTCCATTATTTCTGGATGTGTAAGGTTCCTGAGTGGAATTTTGCTGGATTAGGGGAGAAAGGTGGGAAGTGAGTTATGGAAAGGCTCTGAGGGACAGAGGGGGTTTCTAACCCAGGGGGTTTATTTTTCTTTGATGCACTGCAATGTCACATCCTTAGGGAAAAAGGAACACATCAGAATTAACAGAAAGATTTGGATCTGCCTTCAGGAGAGGAGCTGGGAAGAGCTGCACCATCCATGTGAGACCAGTGGGCACAAACCAGGGTTCATCTCTCCCCTCTCCTGGGTCTCCAATTCCTTGTGGCTGTGGAGATGCCTCCTCCAAGGTGAGGCATCTCTCCTGACTGCAGCAACAGATTTGGAGCCAGCAGGTCTCACAGGTTCCCCACAGAGCCAGCAGGGGTTAAAAGTGCAACAAAACAGCCCAAAGTCCACACGGGAGGAGGAAGAGGAGGAGGAGAAACGACGGAGAGATGAGTGGGCAGCCTCCCCCAACCTGGAAGATGTGGAGCTTCTCAGCATCAGGCAGGAAGAGCCGGGCATCCTCCAGTGCCCCATGTGCTGCCATGGTGAAGTTGGTGTCCCCTGAGGTCACCACATCGAAGACACACGACTGGAAGTAGACATCCTCCACGGGCAGCATCTCCCGGCAGAGCGCTCGCGCTGTCTCCGCAGGGACACGGCCGCGCCCGCGGGGGCTGCGGGACATGCGCTGGCTGTGGGGGCAACCACCCACGCACAGCTGCAGGTCCTGCTCCTCCGTGAAGGCCCGGGCCACCTCCTCGGCAGCACGGATGGAGAAGGAGAGTTGGCGGCCGGCCTGGCGCACAGCGATGGTGGTGCCGATGTAGTCGGCACGGATCTCCACGTGCCGGCCAGGGCTGCGCTCCCAGATCACGAGGCTGCTTCCACCCGGACGCATGCCCCCATTCACGGAGCCATCCTGGAAGGCCGCCGGGACGTTGTCCAGCTCGGCCTGGTAGACCTTCTGGTCAATGCATTCCTTCATGTTCTTGAATATGATGGTGAGCTGTGGGGAGCAGGGCAGGAGGGGGATGTCCCCATCCCAGGTGTTCAGGGTATGCAGGTCCCACCCCACCTATCCATCTCCAAACCATCCCTGCCACAGTCCTTTTGGGATAACAACAATCCTTCCTTTTTTCCTTCATTTTCTAGCACCATTTAAGCAATGGAAAACTCAGGTGGAGCCAAACCCAGCAAGATTCCTCCAGGTACCCCATGGACCACACGGTCACCTGACAGCAACAGGAGTGTTTGAAGGTCCCCTCAACAACCTTCCCCACTGTTGTCCCTCCTTCTTCATCCCCCCTGGGTTTCGTTGAAGTAGTTCCAAGGATTTGGGGAAGTGTAGGAGGTGCCCTGACTCTGGATTTGCTGCCCAGCCTGTGCACCAATGTTACCTTGCTGGTGACTGTTGCGTTGGACCCCTTGGCCACTGGTGAACTGGTGGCTTGCACGAACAGGTAGTCGTTGTCCAGGAGTGGCCAGGAGCCCTCCACCCGGCATGTGTGGAAGTCATCGTGGAAGGTGCGGATGTGGGGGTCCCCAAAGGCAGCGCAGTGCTGGAAACCGGGGGGGCGGCC
>NW_008237220.1:253600-254219 GCF_000691975.1 Corvus brachyrhynchos | reverse complement strand
GGGATGGGGTGGGGAAGGGCAGCCTCTCCTCCTCCCACCACCTCCCACCATGCAGCCTGCTCCAGATTCCCATGGAGATTTGGAAGCACTTTTCTCCTGGTATATACAGAGAACAGCTCTGCCCATGCGGATCCTTACCATGCCTGCAGAGAAGAAGGAGCAGGAAAGCTTGGAGGAAGAGGCCGGAGTTTTCCAACTGCCCTGGGCTCCTACTGCGGGCAGGTCTCCCCATTCCCATCCATGCAGAGCTTGGGGGGTCTCTCACCCGCCAGCAGCTCCCAGCTTCATTCGGCAGCTCCCCTGGAACCAGAGCTGGGATTGGAGAGAGACCGGCAGACGGGACTAAGAGGGGCCCTGCAGCCGCCAGCAGGTCCAACCCAGCACTTCCAAGGCCACCACTTGTCCCCAAGTGGCACATCCACACGGCTTTGAACACTCCCAGGGATGTGACTCCACCACTGCCCTCGGCAGCCTGTGCCAGGGCCTGACCACCCTTTTCATGAGGAAATTTTCCCTGATATCCAACCTAAACCTCCCCTGGTGCTGCTTGAGCTGTTTCCTCATGGTGTTGTTGAGCCCTCCGCTCCTCCCTCACTTTGGGGACACCACATGTGGGATC
>NW_008237220.1:251297-253571 GCF_000691975.1 Corvus brachyrhynchos | reverse complement strand
CCTGCTTTCCCACTGCCCCACTCACCTGTATCAGCCTCCTCAGGAAAGGCTCTGGCTCCCAGCACTGGGAGCTCCTTCCCTGTGGGACACATGGGTGTCCTTGTCACAAGCTCTGCCCCAAATGACAGCCAGAGAGACCCATGGGATGACCCAGGAAAATTCCAGCCTCCCTGGGCTCCTCCATGGCCTCACAGCTGGATAAAATCCGGGGTTCTGGAAGCCTGTCCAGGGGCCAGGGAATGGAGCCCCCCGTGGCTCTTCGTCCCTGGCCACCTTTGCTCCGTCCTTTCCCCTGCAGGGCAGAGGCGGGGGTTGAAATCGATCCTCCTAAATTTAGCCAGGCTCTGATCCAGCCGGGAACAACAGCCGGAGTGTGGAGAAGGTAGGGTACTGGAGCTCCAGGAGGAGGTGGGAGCCCCTAAACCCTGGGGACTGTGGGGTCACGTCACCCATGGGAGCTTCCCTGGAGCTCCATGGGTTTTCCTCCTTGGAAACCCTCTGCCTGCACCCCTGGGAGTGAGTCCCTGTGGAAAAGCACCGTGCTTTTCCCTGTGGGATATATCCAATAGCGAATGGGGTATTTTACAGCATTTTCTCTCACAGCTTCCCCTCCTGGGGCACAGCCAAGTCCGGAACACAAACATGGCATGGGCCAAAGCTGGCCAATGTCCCCAGGGATCGATGACCAGTGTCCCCAGGGATTGGTGGCCAGTGTCCCCAGGGATCGATGACCTCCAGACCATGCTGGCTGCATTGCTGAAATCCCACCTGCACAGGTGCAGGAAGTAGGTGCACCAGCCCGTTCCCTGCAGGGAGGAGGAATGGTCAGGAATGTCCACACCAGGATTTTCCAGGTCTATTCCAGAGGCCATGGAGGAGGACAGGGATGGGAAGTTGGTCCCTCAGCATTCCAGCACCCACAAATCCCTTTGGGAACACATTCAGGAAAGCCTTCTGCCTCCTAAACCAAGTTCCTGCTGTTTCCCACTCCTGGGTCTGCCCTGCAGGGAGCAAAGCCTTGTGCCCGCCTGAGCCCAGGAGAGCTACAGCACTGGGATTGGGGCAGGAAGAGAAGTATTTGGGGAAAGCAGCATTTGCCAGAGAGCTGGAAGAGTGGATCCCACTTCTTTCCAGGATGGGCCATGTGCACAATCAGTCCCAAAGGATGCACTCTTCCCTCCACACCATGCTTGGCATAAATGCCATCCCTCCATCCCCACACCTCTGCCAAGGATCCCAGCACTCCACTTACCCCGATAAATGTCACGGGATGGGCACCAAATCCCCCTAGACCCTCCAGAGGAAAATCCTGGTCCCTAGCCTGGGTCTAGCTCCGGGTGGGAATGAGGAGGGAATCCTGGCTGTTGCCACCCGGGCTTGGAGTAGAGGGAGAAAAAACAGCTGAAGATTCTGACAGCCGGATCTGTCACTGGGAGCGGGAGCCGAGTGGGCTCCGACAGCACTTTAAAAATAGCCGGTAGGATTTTTGATCCCAAAAGGCAAATTCCAGTGGGGAGGGGAAGGGAGAAGGCAAGGGAGAGCCAAGACTTCCCAACCGCATGCACAGGCAGGGGGTGAGGTGGGCATGGAGTCCTGGATGGACCACTCAGAGCTGCCCGTCCTGAGGTTTCTCCAGGGTCTGGGAGGAACAAGCAGGTTGGGAGTGCAAAGTGCTGCTGGAAATCCAAGGAGGCTCCCATTCCAGCAGCTCCTGGCAGCGTGCACCCCAGCAGGTGAACACTCTCCTCCTGGCTCTGTGAGCAGAGAGATGGGAAAACCCATGGAGATGAGAGTGGTGTCCAGTGACACTTCTCCTCTGGGATTCTCATTCCAGGGCTTTCCCTCCCCCTCCCTTGGAGAGCTTGGGAAGTCCTGGAGAGGGACTGATTTTGGGAGAACCGGGTCTCTTATTCCCACACCTGGAAAGAGAAAACCTTGAGAGGGCTGGGGAAGGAACCACCTGGCTCAAAGGTGCAACCGCAATCCCACAGGATCCCACCGCTCTGAGCCGCTCCCAGGATACTGGCACAGGGATAAATCCCATTCCCAAACACCTGCTCCGGGACCAGGCAGCTGGGGGCTAAAAAAATCCGGGAGCAGGTGGAGACGGACACTCCTGAGCTCTGTGGGGAGACCCCGAGAGGTCTCCAATGGTGCCATGCTGGGTGGTGGATCCCACGGGATACTCGGGCCAGCAGCAGCCCCCTCCCCCGCCTCTTTGGGTTAACGGGGACAGCGGGGACGCAACACCACGAGGTGGCAACGGCACGGCGG
>NW_008237220.1:250619-251213 GCF_000691975.1 Corvus brachyrhynchos | reverse complement strand
TCCCCACTGACAAAAAAAAAAAAAAAAAAAAAAAAAAAAAGACAAAAAAATTCTAAACCAAACCTTCTTTTAGTTTTTAGGAAAACTAATAAAGGTGAACCTGGAAAAATAAGGATGATCTGGGAAAAATCAGGTTGAAACTAGGAAAAGAATAAGGGCGAACCTGGAAAAAATCAGGAGGAACATGTAAAATGAGAGTGAGTCTGGAAAATATGAGGGCGATGCTGGAAAAATCTGGGCGAATATGGAAAAATAAGGGTGAATATGGAAGAATTAGGGCGAATATGGAAAAATCAGGATAAAACTAGGAAAGTCATGATGAACCTGGAAAAACTGGGGCACTATCTGGTGAGAACCCCGACCTCCAGTTCCTCTTTGGCAATTGCATCCCTCCAGTCCCCGAGAGTGACGTCTTCCTGCCCTTACTGTATAGAAGTTTTATGCATTTCCTGTAATCTGCCTCTCTGCCTTTTGCTGAAGGTTAACTTGGGATTTTAAATAGATGGAATGATTCCAACTGGATTGAAATCCAAGGCGTCAAGGCGCATTCCCACGCGGAGGCACTCGCGGAGCCGGCAGTGATGGCAGCGGGTG
>NW_008237220.1:247804-248778 GCF_000691975.1 Corvus brachyrhynchos | reverse complement strand
AAACTCCAGGTTTGGAGGGGACACAGCACTGGGACCCCCCTGAACCCCGATTTCTTTTGAGGAGGGCACAGCACTGGGGACCCCTTGTACCCCAAATTTTTGGGGGGTAGGGGCTGTTTGTGCTTTGCAAACCGCTGGTGGTTTTGGGCTGGGGGGAGGTAAAACGGGGTGCAGGGGAATATTGTGGTGGAGGCGTCAAAAGGGGAGGTGGGGGGGGACACGGGGATGCAGGGAGGGAAGGGGGCTGGGAGGAGGAAAAGAGGGTGCAAGGAGCCACCCACGCCCCCCCTCACCCACACCAGCCTCCCTCTCATAGGGAAAATCCTTTAAAAATCAGTTAAAAATCACTAACTGGCAGTTTTGGGGGTCCCCTGCTGCTGCACCCCAAATGAGACCAAGGGCTGGGGCTGTGGCTGGGGGGGCTGTGCTTTACACCCTGAAAGTTGGGCACCCTAAAGTGGGGGCATCCTGGGGGAAGGGGAACATGTGCTTTAAGGGGGGGCACCCTAAAATTATCAGGCAGCCCCCGAGGGGATTCTGCACCCCCAACTGCACCCCCCAAAGGGACCTGCACCCCAATATCCTGTGCCCCCCGAGGCATTGCTGAGGCACTCCAAGGGCTCTTGCTCCCCAGTAGGCCACCCCCAAGTGCCCCCCCAAATCTGTGGATGTTTTGGGGACCCTGCTGGGTGCCCTCCATAGGGATGGGGAAAATGAGGCACAGGGGTCTCCCCACACCCAGAGATTTCATCCTCCTCCTTCTCGGCTCCGCAGGGATTTGGGGGATGCACAGAGATACGGGGGTGCAGAGGGCCTGTGTCATTCCCCCCTCGATGCCAGGGCCCCCCTAAATCCTGCCCCACAGCCCCCCAGGAACGAGCAGCAACTCACATAGGGGGTGACACCAAGAAAAGAAACTGGGGGGGCTGAAGGGGTATTGGAGGTTGAGGGAGGCTGGGGAGTCAGGGGGGGCA
>NW_008237220.1:247445-247687 GCF_000691975.1 Corvus brachyrhynchos | reverse complement strand
GGGGGAGGGGGGGGTCCAAGTGCAAATGAAAAAGATCCCAAATGCTCCAAGAAGACGTTTCACAGTGTCTAACGCGACTAATCCCAGGGGCATGAGGGGGGGAAACGCTGGGTTTAGGGGGTGCCCCGGGGAGGGGGGTCCCTCTCCCCCAGCCCCCCATCACTGCAGGACCTGCCCCCGTGTCTCGGGCAGTTTGAGGGCCAGGGAGCTGCCGAGGGCCAGCGCGGCTGAGGCCAACAGGC
>NW_008237220.1:239755-247429 GCF_000691975.1 Corvus brachyrhynchos | reverse complement strand
AGCCTCGGGGGGCACCTGCAGAGGGCAGGTGGCACCCCAAAACAGGCACCTGGAAGCCTGAAATGGGCACCTGGAGGCCTGAAACAGGCACCCGGCACTCCAAAATGGCAACTCAAAACCCTTAAATGTGCATCCAGCACCCCAAAATGAGTACCCGGCAGCCTGGGGCTGGCAGGCAGCACCCAGAAACAGGTACCGAGCAGCTGGTAACCCACACCTGGCACCCAGCACCCCAAAACCTGTACCCAGCAGCTGGTACCTCCAAAACTTCCTGAGCAGGACTTCCCGTGTCACCCAGAACCCAAACTCTCCCACCTGGCACCCAAAACCTCCCACCTGGCCCCCAAAACATTGCCCCCAGCACCCAAAACCTCCCACTTGGCACCCAAAAACCTCCACACCTAAATGCTCCCACCCTGCACCCAGAACCTCCCACCTGGCAATCGAAACTTCCCACCCAAAACCAGTTTTTTGTTTTGCACCCAAAACCTCCATTCCAGGCCCCCACCTCTTGTCAGAGGGGTACAGCTCCACGGTGAGCACGTCGAGCGCGTTCCAGGAGGCAATGCTGACCCCCCCAAAGAGGCAGAGTAGCGCAATCATGGCAGACTCGCTGTTCCCAAAGGACAGGAAGAAGCAGCTGACGCAGGACATGACACTGGAGCCGGCTGGGGGACACGTGCACACGTCAGAGCACAGGGAAACTGAGACAGGAGATGGGACTGGGGGGGCTGGCAGTCCCCAAAGGGGGAAGGAGATGGGGGTGACCCACTGGGAGGGACAGAGAAGTCCCCAAGAGATCAACAGAGATGGAGGTGACCCAGCAGGTGGGAGGAGGATCAGGAAGGTCCCCGAAGGGGTGACGGAGGTGGGGTCACCTAGAGGGGTAGTCCCCTAAAGGTGATGGTGATGGAGTGACCCAGCAGGTGGGAGGTGGGTCAAGAAGATCGAGAGCCTGGTTTGGGCTGGAAGGCACCTCCAGGATCCCCCTGCCCACCCCCCTGCCAAAGGCAGACCAGGCCGCCCCGAGCCCGCCCCGCTGCCCACCCAGCATGCGCAGGCGGCCGATCTTGTCCATGAGCAGGGCCGAGACGATGTTCCCAGGGAGCACAGCCAGAGTGCCCAGGAAGCTGACGAAGTAGATCATGTAGGCATTGTTGTCATCACTGAAGTCCAGCTGGCAGCCCTCCTTGTTGTGCAGGAACGTGCTGTTCACCACCCGGCTGTTGATGAACTTGTACTCGAAGAGATCTGGGAGGAGAGGGGGCCATGGGGTCACCCCGTCTCCTTGGGGACCTGCCTGGCCCTCCACCACCCTCTTGGGGACCACCCTGGTGGGTCACATTACCTCTACCACCCCAACTCCATCATCCCACTGGGGACTTTCCTGACCCTCCTCCAACCTGGTGTCTCACCCCCATCTCCATCAACACCCTGGGGGCCACCCTGGTGGGTCACTCCCTCCATCCACCCGGGATCCCGTGCCCCCACCTGTGTTGTAGAAGACGGTGGAGATGAAGGTGCAGTTCTTGAAGAATGTGTTGCTGGAGGTGATGTCCTCAAAATAGCACTCCTCAAAGAGCGAGTCCTCAAATGTCACTGACTTCATCTTCAGCCCTATGAACCTGTAGAGGGAGACAGGAGGGAGGCCCTGGCTGCCCCCTACCCCTGTGCTGAGCAGCCCCAGGCTCAGCACCCCCAGGCTCAGCCCCCCCTCACTCACTTGTCATTGAAATACTCCCCGCCACGGTGCACCTGGTTCTCCAGGGTGAAGTTGAAGGTGAAGTGCCGAACCTTCTCGCGCGTGAAGAGCTTTGTGCGCGATGCATACTCAATGCTCTGCAGGTGCTTGATCATGTCCGGGAACCACACAGTGAGCCCGTAGTAGCTGCGGAGACAGGGGTGAGCGGGCACCACACACCTGGGGTTCCCAGTGCCAGCCCAGGGCTCCCAGAGCCAGCCCTGAACTCCTAGGGCCAGCCTGTGCTATCCCACTGATACTTGTTCCATTTCATCCCACCCACTGCTGCCAGGGTCCATCTCAGTCCTGTCCCAGTGCTCCCAGTCCCTGCCCAGTGCCGCCTAGCTCCATCCCTTCCTAACCTGGTCCCATCCCATCCCATCCAGTGCCGTCCATCCCAGTCCCAGCCCAGTGCTGCCAGTTCCATCCCGGTCCCACCCCGCAGCACCTGAAAGACATGGTGAACCACACCGCCATCATCATTAGCGTCACCCGCCGGTACTCAGGCACGAAGCACTGCTGGAAGTTGCTCCAGACCTGCGGAGGGACAAGGGACATGACAGGGACATGGGAGGTGACAGGGGGCACATGGGGCACAGGGACCCCTGGGCAGCTCTGGCCACACCTGTTGGGACAGGTTGAGGCATCGGACCAGCCAGCGCCGGTACCATGTCCCGGTGTCTGACTGAATCTCGATGAGCTCGTCCTCCCGCTTGATGGTCTTGATGTGGGTGACCTGTGGGGGGAACAGTTTGGGGACACCAGGAAGCACCAAGGCCCCACCTTGTGCCTCCGTTTTCCCACCTGTTACAACAGCGCTGCATCCCTCGGGTGGTGCTTTTCCTGGAGGTGGGAAGTGCACCCCTGCTCCTGGAGGCCACCCCACCCTCCCTCGGGTTGCTGGGGACCCCAGGGCTCAGCCCTGGGGGATCCTTACCGAGAAGACCCTCTCGGGGTGGCCCTTGGCCCTCATGTTGGTGTCATGGACCTGCTTCAGCACCATCCAGGCCTCGTCGTGCTTCCCATTCTGTTAAGGGCAGGGACAGGTCACCCTGGGACACCCCGGACCTGGACCCCGACCGCCCCATCAGCGGTCCCTGCCTGGGTTCCACCCCCCACCTGGGTCCTGCCACCCACCTGGGGATCCCTCCACAATCTTCATCACCTCCTCAGGGTCTCTCCTCCCTCTGGGGTCCCTGGCTGGGTCCCATCACCCACTTGGGGGTTCCTGCCCAGTTCCACCCTCTCCAACACCATCTGGGGCTTCCTGTCCAGGCCCCACCACTCCCCCTGGGGATCCCTGTCTGGGTTGCCCCATCTCCGTCCCCCACCTGGGTGTCCCTTCCTGGGTCACGCCACCCTCCACTCCAGGTCCCTGATGCACTCCAGATTCCCCTCAGGACACAGCCATGCCCTCCCAGACCCCCACCTCAAGGTAGAAGCGTGGGCTCTCGGGCATTGTGGTGAGCGCCCCAATGGCAAAGACCGAGGGGAAGGCGCAGACGAGGACAAAGACCCTCCAGCTGTGGAATTGGTATGCGGAGCCCATCTGGAAGCTCCAGCCTGGACAGGGACAGGACATGGTGGTGGGGCCGAGCCCCGGCACACCCCCTGTGCGCCGCCGGCCCAGGCCTCCTACCGTAGTGGGGGATGATGGCCCAGGCCATAGCGGAAGCGTAGATGCCCCCGATCATCCAGAACATGCAGAGCCAGCTCAGGTGCTCCCCGCGCTTCTCCTGTGCCAGGAACTCCGAGAAGTAGGAGAAGACGATGGGGATGGAGCCGCCGATGCTGGGGACGGAGGGGAGGGAGCCGCATCACCCCCCCGCCCCACGCCCCACCACACACAGGGGGAGATCAGCCCCTGCTCTGGGGGTCCCTCCGTGGCTGGGCCCCCCTTACCCCACGCCCGAGAGCAGGCGGCAGAAGAGGAAGGTGCCGTAGCCCTGGACGAAGGAGGAGAAGAAGGCGAAGACGCTGTTGACGGAGAGGGAGATGAGGAGGCACTGCCTTCGGCCCAGCCGGTCGGCCAGCCCGCCCCACACGAACGCGCCCACCATCATGCCCAGGTACACGATGAGTCCTGGGGAGGGGGACACACAGCGAGGTCAGTCCCGGGGGACCCAAGGACCTGCACCCCGAGTCACCTGGCGGAGGGAGGGCATCGTTGGCACTGGGGGTGGGGTGTAGGCAGGGACCCTCTCCTCAAGACGCTGGGTCCCCTTGAAGGAAGGGGACAGAATCCCATGTGAATGGGTGGTGGGGGTTGTCCCCCTGCTCTGCTCAGGGACTGTGGGACATGGGGGGCCCCCAGGACCCCCACACCCAGCCCTTCCCCCTGTCCCAAGTTTGCCAGATCTCAAGGATGGGGGGCACTGGTACCCCCTGGGATTTGGGGGGGTGTCAAGCTCCAGTGGGCATCACAGAGAAGGGGGGAAAGCCATCAAACAAAGCCACCCACAGCCCCCCAAACCCAGTCTCAGCATCCACTAATCAGCCCATGTTTCTGAGCTCGCTCCCTGCAGCTGCCCCTCGCCATTGCTCACTTGGGAAGCAGTGTGGGACTGGGAGGAGGACGGTGGGAGCCCTGTGCCCAGGGGGTCCTGCATCCCTCCTTGTCCCCACATCCCTTCCTGGACCCCATACCTCATGGCCTCATCGCCCCCCAATTCTTCCTGTGTTCTTCCATAGACCCTGTAACCCCCCACATCTCCCTGAGCCCCCACGTCGTTCTCCATCCCCAACTCCCTGTGCCCCCACCCTCCTGTGCTTCTCTGGCCCCTCAACATGTCCCTGTGCCTCCCTACATCCCACATGTCTCTCTGCATCCCCATATCCCTCATGGGACACCCCCCACATCTCTCCACATCTCCCAGTGCCCCCTCCGTGTCGCCCTGATCCTCCTGTCCCCATGACT
This sequence comes from Corvus brachyrhynchos, assembly GCF_000691975.1. Taxonomy (NCBI): domain Eukaryota; kingdom Metazoa; phylum Chordata; class Aves; order Passeriformes; family Corvidae; genus Corvus; species Corvus brachyrhynchos. The sequence continues at coordinate 242,771 of NW_008237220.1, read as the reverse complement.
GTCCCCTATCCCGTGACTCTCCCCTGTCTATGACTCCCATATCCCCCTACCTGCACCCCGTGCCCCTCTCCTCACCCAGCATGCCCTTGTTGGAGTCGGAGAGGCACATGTCCTTCTCGGCGCTGGGCAGGACAAAGCCCACCACAAAGACCTCGACGCCGTCAGCCATGAGGGCCAGGCCCAGGACAAAGTAGAGGGTCCACTGGAAGCGGCCGTGGCCACATTCCTGCAGGAGGAGCTCGTACTGCTGCGCCAGCTCCTCCCTGTCCTTCCTCCGCTGCCCCTCGCTGTCGTCAAAGGCGCCGGCGGCCGCCGCGGCCCCCAGGCGCTCCCCCCCCTTCAGCGACTCCTGCCGGGGGATCCCTTGGTACTCGCCCTCGTAGATCTCATCCTCCTCGTCGTGGCCCTCAGTGGCGTCGCTGGACACGCCCTCCTCCTCGTTGGCCCCCTCGCCCCCCCGGTAGTAGCCATCCTGGGGCGCGTAGTCTTCGTCGTCCTCCTCCTCCTCGAAGCGGGAGTAGGAGCGCCGGGTGTACTCGTCCTGCACTCGGTCCATGCCCCGGCTCACCTTCTTGGCCGCGTGCTTCTTCACCTCCTTGGCAATGTCCTTGGCGCCGCGGATGAACGCGGTCCGGTCCCGGAACGACTCGTCCATGGTGCCGGCGGGACGGGACGGGGCTCCGGGGCTGAGGGGGGGAGGTCTCTGCGTCGGAGGCTGCGCCCTCAGGCCCGGGGTGCGGGGAGAGGGGTGACGGCGCTACCCATCCGTGGGAGGGGATGTGGGAGGACCCTGGATGCCGGCCTGGACCTGGGAAGCCCAGAGACAACCAGGGCTGAGTTTCGATGGGAGTGGCCCTGCATCCCACCTTGCACTTTGTCTCAGATGGAAACAGGAGGATTTGGAGACCCCCCGGTGAAGTGGCAGGCGGGTCACCACGGGGCACAGTGCGGGCTGGGGACAGGCTGAGAGACACTGGCTCCACGCCAGGCCCCTTCCCCTCACTTGGAGGACCGCAGCTCCCACAGCTCACTGGGGCCCTCCCAGCCCCCCTGGATCCATCCCTTCTGCATTCATCCCAAAGGACAGAGGGAGCTGGGGGCACACCAGGGGCATGGCTGCCCCCGAGTGTCCCCAGTCCATCCCGCCAGGACTGCGAGTCACCCCAAAAAACAAGGCCATCAGCAGGTCTGGACTGAAGCCCCCCATTTCCTTGGGCACCACAGGGACGATGAGGGGATCAGCGCCCAAGGGCATGGAGGTCCCCAAACCCTCCCAGCACTGCCAGTGCCCCGGGTGGGTGGCTCAAGGTTTGGTCCCTCAGGGGATCCCTCAGGGGGGTCCCTTGAGTGACAGTGACCCATGTGTGCCAGGCCACGCTCACTGCGGAAGCTCCCAGGCAGGATTTACTGTGGGAGATGCCAGCGCCAGCAGATGCTGACCCGGCCGACGGGGGCTGAGGATGCCACAACTGCCCTGGGGTTCAGCCCTGGGGAAGGAGAGGGGCATCCAGATACCTGGGGGTAGCATCTCCTTGTCCCCTCACATCAAAGCATCCCGCTCCCTCTTCCCCAGCCCAGCATCCCTGCACCCACTGCACAGAGCCCAGCTCAGCTCGTGACAGGGATGGACCCGCAGCCCCCAGCCCGATGCTGCTGCTCCACCCGCAGGGGCCGTCGTGACCCCCCCAGCGCTATTTTTATCTCCGGCGAGGCGGGAAGGAGCTGCGGGCAGAGGGACACAGCCGGCGATGTATCCCCCCCTGCCCAAGCAAGGGGACAGGGCACGCGAGGAGGCTAAATTTAGCCCTTTGGAAACCCTGGAAGGAGGGGGGCTGCGGCACGGCATGGGCCCCCATTCCTGAGTGGAGCCAGGCAGGTGATTTCACAGGATAAAATGGCAAATTCCCCCCATATCCTCCCCTCCGGCTGGGGACAGACCCCAGTTCCCTCCCTGGGGGTCCCGTGGGCCTGTGAGGCCCCTGGAAGGGGCCGATCCATGACCAAGGTCATTTTGCTCCAGCCAGGCTTGCAGCTCCCTTCAGAACCTCCCAATGTGGGGCCGGCATGCCACAGACCAGGAGGTATTCGGGGCCAGGAGAAGGAATGGGGGAGCAGGGAGAGAGGCTGGGTGCACGGTGAGGAAGAGGATGGGCTGGGGAGCAAGGTCACTGCTGGCTCCATGACAGAGAGCGGCCGTACAAACCAGGGAGCCTTGAGCGGCCGAGCTGATGCCAGGAGCCAGCACTGGATGAGATCAGGGGTTTGATCCCACAAGAAATCCAGAAATCCCACAGACCACAGTCCCTGAAATGCGGGAGCCAGGGGGGTCCCCAAAAATGCCCATCGGGGGGCTGAACATGCTGCTGGCCCTGCAGCCCCGTCGTGGCGTTGGACAGCCCTGGACAAGGTTATCGGGTATGGATCCGTCTCCTCCTGCCACGCATCCAAGCAGAGCCAGGGATCTATGCAACCACGCACCTCAAAACCCCCGGGGGTCCCATGCTGGGGGTCTGCCTGCTCCCCCCCCGCAGCCCCCAGCCTCCCTGCGGAATGCCAGGAACATGGCGACAAGGGGGAAGAGTGGGAAATCGCTCGTACCCAAGGTCACCCCCCAACACCCCTCTGCTACCTCTTCCCCAAAAGCCCCCGGTTCCCCCCTCCCATCCCTGCGGCGAATTCCCGATCCCCTCCGGCTGCTCTGCGGCCACAGGACGGCGCGGGGGGATGACAGGAGCCCCCAAAAACGCACATCCAAAGGCAGAGCCTTTGGCTCCAGAGAAGGTTTTCCAGGACAAAATGGCCACAGCAAGTGGGAAGGGGAAGCCGAACCCCGAATCCATCAGCGGCTCCGAGGATGCCGATTAACGCCGCGGGGAGGAGAGATGCGGGGTATAAACACGTTTTGTTCCCCCTTACCTGGCTCAGCCGTCGCCTCGCTCCAGCTCCAGCTCCAGCTCCTTCCCGGCGCCGGCGAGGGGGATGCTCCGGCGAGGAAGGATGCTCGGGAAGGGATACG
>NW_008237220.1:237195-239450 GCF_000691975.1 Corvus brachyrhynchos | reverse complement strand
CGCGGGGCTGGACTGGGATTTTTTGGGATCAAATCGTCCCTGCCTGGGCTGGCCAGACCCGGCCCCTAGGCTGCAACACGACACAAAAGCCCCCGATGAATTTTTTAGGGGGGTTACGGCTGGGGAGGCACATCGCAAAATGGGGTGTCCAAACCAAGCCCCATTTCCCATGGATCCCATCCCGAGGGTGGGAAACCGGGAGCCGCAGTTCTCCAGCCCCAGGGCTATGGCTGAGTTCGGAGTGGGGGGTCCCCACTGTGGGCAGGGCTGGGGGTGCTCGCAGAAGCAAGATCTTCCCTGAGCCCTCTTCACTGGCATTCCAATGTTCCCAGAGCCCCTTCATCCTGCATCCCAACATTCCCAGAGCCCCAACCTTCCCTGAACCCCCCCTCCTCCTGCATCCCCTGCAATGAGTTGACCCAGTCTCAGCTTCCAGGGTGTCAACCCCAGAGCCCCACAATCGGTCAGGATTCATCAAGATTAGCACTTCACCCCTCAGACTAGAAAACAGGGATGGGGGACCAGTCTGCATGGGTGGTGCCAGCGCAGGGAAGGATTCAGAAACCCGGGAGTTGAGAAGAAATTGTGACATTCATTGTTGGAAAAAAACCCAAAAGGGGGATGGAACTGCAGGACAAGGCTGGCAGTCGAGGAGCATCCCCGAGAAGTGGGCAGCACCGGGATCCAGGCTGTGCCCTCCGGAGATGATGTGCTCGGTGAGCCCCAGCCCTGGGGGGGAGTGAGTGCCACATCCTCAGGCACCCGGTGACTCATGTGCCACTGTCACCGCAGAGCTCCTATCCCCTGCCTCGGTCTGCTTGGCCCCGGGGTTTTTTTGTGGATCATCAGAGGGAACAGGCTTGGCAGCAGGACAGAGAATGGCTCCTCCTGTCCCGAGGGCCCCTTTTGTATCTGCCAGGGCCTAAAACCCGGGGTGGGGTGGGGGGTGGGATAGAGCTGAGGGGAATGGGATAAAAACAGGGGGATGATGAGATAAAGGAGGGGGGGGGAGTGGGATAAAATGGAAGGAAAAGGGAGAAAATCAGGGCTGACAATAGAATACAATCGGGGAAGATAGGATGTAACTGGGAATGACAGGATTAACACCAGGGATGATGGGATAAAACTGGGGGTGACAGCGGATAACTCCAGGGAGAAAGGGATGATGACTGTCCACGCAGGGAGACTGGCTGCCCCAGGTGGATCCTGGTGGCTTCCATGAGTGAGGAGCAGAGAAATGCCACCCTGGCGCTCCCTGGATCCAGACGGGAATCACCGGATTCTTCAGATACTGGAGATGTCCTAAGCCCCTTGGCTCTCAGCACCACAGGGAACCCCCATTCCCACACCACACATCCCACCCCTCTCCCCCTAAATCCACTCTACCAGTCCACGTGGGATTCTCCCCACATTTCTGGAAATGAAGGATCAGGAGTGGGTTCCAACCTCGTCCCTCCCTCCCTAGCCCATCCATACCCTAGGAATTCCCACCTGGATGACAAGGCGAAGCGCAGCCTCGGCACAGAAGACGCTGGGATGTAGAAGGGAGCAGCATATTCCCACCTCCATGTCCCCCCCCCAAACTCCCAGCTCTTGGAGGCTCTCGCACTGCCCAGGGGCAGGAGAAGCCTCTTGGAGATTCCCCAGGGGAATGTTGGACTTTAGTTAAACCTTGGCACCAAAACATTCCAGAGTCAAACCTCAGCTCCCTGGATTTGGGCAGCGATGGCTCAAGAACGGGAATCCAGACATTCCTATGGGGCAGCCGAAGAGAGCACACAGCTCTTCCAGGCTTACAGGTGGAGTAGGGATCAGACCATGGATCAGCTCTGCCACTCCTCAGGCCCCAAATCCCTCCAGCCTGGTTCTTCCCAACGACCCAGGGAGGGAAGAGATCTCAGCTGGTGACAAACAGGCAGAGCCTCATCCCCAATCTGGGGACCCTCTTGGCTCCCAAATCCTTTATTTGCAAGTGGGCGGCCACTGCTTTCCATACAAAACCAACAAATCCAGCAAAAAGGAGCTTGGAAAAGCTTCCAGGGCAAGAGAAATGGGAGGAGGCAGGGAGAATGAGGAAAAACACTATAAAAAGAAATGGGGGGAAGAAATGGAGAGGGAAGGGAGGAGTAGGGGATGTCCCCCAGCCCTTTGCAGGAATGGGAATGTTGATACAAGGGGCTGTGGAAGGCTGAGGAGGGAGAGCAGAGAGTCCCCCACCTCTCAGGGCAGGGGTCCCCGCAGGGGCCCGCGGGGGG
>NW_008237220.1:233962-237082 GCF_000691975.1 Corvus brachyrhynchos | reverse complement strand
CCATGGTGCGGCAGTGGGCCAGGATGACCTGTGGGGGACAGGGGGGTCAGTGCCAGGGGGAAAGGACAGAGGCCCCCCCAAGCCCCCTGGAGGGGCATGGCCCACTGTCCCCAACCCTCCTCCCAAACATCCCATGAGGTGCCCACCACACCCCCACCCAGGGGTGCCACATCCAGCAGGTGCCCCCAGCTTGGCCAAAACTCCCTCTGTGTGGGGGTCCCAGAAACGGGAATGTCTCCCAGGACCCCTGTGGGCAGAGCAGGCCTCCAGAACCATCCCAAAGCCGTGGATATTCTAATGGGGGTTTGCAGGGTCCCCGTCACAATGAGAAAACTCCGCCAAGACCCCAGAATGGGGGGGTGCCAGGTCCCCCAGGTCTTGCCTCACGCCCAGCTGCACGTCCCCTCCTCCCACCCCTGGAGCAGAGCCCCCCCCAGAACTGATCCCACTCACCCATTGGAGATCCGAAGTGTGGCCCCCGGGGTGGGTCCCGGGTGGTGCTGCCCCATCCCAGGTGGCCCATGGTGCACCTGCATCGGTGGCATTCCTAGGGGGATGATGGAGTTAGGGGTGCCAGGAAGCAGGGAAACAGCTCCGGGCACCCCCAGGGACTGAAATTCCAGCTGGGTCTGGAATTCCAGCTGGATCTGGAAAGCATGGGTGCAGAGGGGCTTCTGCTGCCAAAAAAGGGGCTTAAAGACGAGGGAACGCAGAGCTTTTTGGCAAGAGGAAAGGGCTTGGATGCAAGTGTGTGGGAAAAGAGATGGGATAGTGACTGTGTACAGCCCGGGGACAGTGAGGAATCCCCATTCCTGGAGATTTTGGACAAGCTCCCAGAGTGATCCAGAGCTGGAAGCTGCCCTGCTCCAATTAGAGCAGCCAGGGTCTCCCCAAACCTCCTTTTTCCCAATTATCCCATTTTGTCCCATTAAAAAAAAAAAAAAACAAAAAACCATCCCAAACAAATGATTCTTTCCTTCCCCTGGGAAGCTCCTGAGCCTGGTTTTCCCTGCCTGGGTGTAATTGGCTCCGCTCAGGCCCTGCAGCATCTGCTCCTGGCGTGGCCAGAGTAGGATCACACAAAGCTCCCTAATCAGGGTGGCTCTGGAGCCACAGGATCAAACAAATCCCAGAGAATCATTAAATTGCACATTTCACGAAGTTTGTGCTTTTGAACCTGGAGCTGAGATGCAAACACAGCTCCTTCCCAGGACCACAGGGCCAAAATGTGGGGAATCAGGGAAAAAAATTGGTTTCATTGAATTAATAATGCCAAAATTAGCTCCTGCCTTCCTTCTCTGTATCACTGCCTTCGCACGTGCCTTCCTTCCTTCCCGCCTCCCTGCCTCCTGCACCTTCCCAACCCAAGGCAACCAACACCTCTCCCTGCTCAGGTGCCTCCCAGACAGCAAGGACTTCCTGAATTCCCCAAATCCTTCAGCAATCACATCTCCCCCCAACCCCCCCCAAGACCGGGGAAGGCGAGAGGAGGAGGATCCCCTCAGGCAGCCCCCAGCAGCGGAAGCCAAGACGCACCCCCAGCCCCGTTCCCGGCCGGCTCCGTACCTGGGTGGTGCATCCCTCCCGGTGGGAAGGGGTGTGGGTGGGGAGGGTGTCCCCCAGCAGGGGCGGCTCCTGAGGGGGGTCCGGGGGCTCCAGCGCCTGGTGGCATCGGCGGGGGGGGCATGGCCGGGGGCATCCCGGGGGGCAGAGCTCCGGGCGGCGGCCCCGGCGGCGGGAAGGAGCCAGGGGGAGGCAGGCCTGGAACACACAGCGAGAATGCGGGCGAGGGAGAAACAGCCCAGCAGAAAAACACGGGAAAGGAGGTGGGAATTGGGAGGGGCAATGTGGAAACAGGGCATCACAGCAGGATGCTGGGACAGCCCCGCCCCAGACAGGTCACCCACCTGGGGGGGTGACCCCAGGCCCCAGCGCGGTGACCACGGGTGTGGGCACGGACGGGGGTGGGGGGGCGTCTGCAAAGAGCTGGTGGGGCCGGTCGGCCTGGGAGAGGGGGTTCTGAGCTGCCAGCAGTCGCTCGGCCGCTGAGCCATGCCGCTCGCCCTTGGAGTCCTTCTTGAAGGCGTAGGACACGGTGATGGGGCGGTTGCACAGGTACTGCCCGTTCATGGCCTCGATGGCCGCGTCCGACGCGTCGAAGCTGGCAAAGTTGATGAAGGCGTAGCCCTTGGAGTTGCCCGTGTCGGGGTCCCGCATGATCTTGGGGGTCTGCAGGATGACCCCAAAGGCGCTGAAGGTGTCGTAGAGCAGCTTCTCGTCGATCTCAGGGTCCAGGTTGCCGATGAAGATGTTGGCACCCACGTCCAGGTTCTTGTTGTGAGCCGAGGCCTTGTTCACCCGGATGGGTTTCCCGTAGAGCTTGATCATGTTCATGATCTTGATGGCGTAGTCGGCGTCCTCCTCGCTCAGGAACTCCACGAAGCCGTACCCTGGGGGACCCCAAAGGGGCTCAGGGGGACGCCAAGGGGGGTTCAGGGGAAAGGCAAGAGACCTCAAAGGGACTTCATGGGGGACCTCAAAAGGACTTCAGGACAGAAAGAGACCCCCCACACCCCCTGACTTGATCTAAACCTCACCTGATTTAAAACCCAAGCTGATTGAAAACCCCATTTAATTATTGACTGAAACCCCCTCGATTTCATTTAAACCGCACGTAATACTTGATTCGATCCCCACTTAATTTAAACCCTGGGGCCCCGACACCTCCCGAGGGACGGAGCATGATCCCTCGCTTCCATACCCCGATCCCACCCCCAGCTCTGCCCCTCGTTGGGATTTGGGGGTCCCTCACCCTGGTGCTGGCCCGTGACCCGGTCCTTGGGCATGTGCGTGTTGACCACGGGCCCGGCCTGCAGGAAGAGCTCCCAGAGCAGGGGCTCGCTGACCTTCTCGTCCAGTCCCCCCACGTACACCGTAGCATCTGCGGGGAATCGAGGTCAGAGCCGGGACACGCGCGGGATAACGGGGGGCTCAGGGCTGACACCACTCAAGTAAAGCCCCCCGAACCCGAAGCCCCCCCAGTCAGTCCTTAACCCAGGAGGCGGCCCCTCAGCCCTCCTTTTTCCTTCGGGAAACCAGAGCCCCCCATGGCCCCAGCAC
>NW_008237220.1:231656-233227 GCF_000691975.1 Corvus brachyrhynchos | reverse complement strand
CCGCACCCCCATCCCACCCCATCCCATCCCCGTCCCAGTCCCATCCCATCCCAGTCCCATCCCATCCCATCCCATCCCCGTCCCAGTCCCATCCCATCCCATCCCAGTCCCATCCCAGTCCCATCCCATCCCATCCCACCCCATCCCCACTGCCATCCCCATTCTAGTCCCATCCCAGCTCCTCCAATCCCCATCCCTGAGCTCCTCGAGCCTCATGGAGGCAGCATAAATTTAATGGAAAGCCGTGACCACGCAGTGTCCGTGCAGCATCGGGGACACCTCGGGACCCGCCGCTCTGCCCTTCCTGGCACCCCCAGGCACCCAGAGAAGAGCCAGGAGCAGCTGGAGGCACTGGGCTCTTCCAGAGTGATCCTGGCAGTGTCCCAAAGCTGGGGTGGGGCCAGGTGCCCTCTGGGGTCTCAGTGGGGTCTCCGCATGTTCCAGGTGCGGAGCCGCTCCTGGAGCAGCTCCAGCTCCTCAGCCAGCCCGGCCAGGGATGGGGCCAAGCGCCCGCGCTGCCAAGAGACCATGTCCGGCATGGGATGGGGACATGGGGTGGGGACACAGGACACGGGACACGAGGATGGGACAGAGACACGGGGCACGGATAGGACAGGAACCCAGGGACAAGCGCACGGACAGGGTGGAGTGTTCATTGTTGGACAGGGACACAAGGATGGTTACACAGGACAGAATGTCCAGCACAAGACAGGGACACACAGGGACAGGGTGGGATGGATGGACCTGGGGTCCATCCATCCGTCCATCCATCCATCCATCCATCCATCCGTCCATCCCTCCCTCCATCCATCCATCCATCCATCTCCCCTGCTGGACACACAGAGAGGGTTACTTGGATGGACACAAATTGAGTCCAGCCTCACCCCCAGCCCAAGCAGCAGGACAAGCTGGGACCCCCCAAACCGGGACCCCCCAAACCAGGACTCCCCAGTCCCCAGTCTTTCCCCGTGCCTCAGTTTCCCCAGTACCTGTTCCTGGGGCAGCCCCCTGAGGTAGCAGCGGTGCCAGAGCCGGATGCAGGGCCCGGCGGTGCAGGGCAGGAGCAGCCCCGGGGAGCGGCAGCAGCCCCCCAAGAGCCCCCCCTGCATCCCCCGGCTCTCTGGGGGGAACACCCGGTGTGGCGGGGGCAAGGGGGGGCGGCTCCACCAGGGCAGGGGGTGGGGGCACAACGAGCCCTTAGCCAGCATCAGCACCAGCCCGGCTCCCCCCCATGGGCAGGGGTCTCCAGGCTGGGAAAGGGGGAAAACAGGGATTAGGAAAAATGGAGGGAAATCCAGAAGGGCTGAGGGATGAGAGGGAGTAGGGATTAGGGGGAAACAAAAAGGGGAGAAATCCGTTGTGAAGGGAAAACAGGGGAGGAAAAGTGGGGTGAAAAAATAGGCGTTAGGAATAAGAGGGGCTGAAAGAGGAAATGGGGGGAAACAACAGGGATTAAAGAAAAACGGGAGGGAAAAGCCAGCCAGGAGGACAAAGGGGAGGCAAAAGAAGGGTGCAGCCCCCCCCAGCCCAGGCACACTCACCCTGCCTGGGGCCGGGGGCTCAGCGGGGGC
>NW_008237220.1:230261-231490 GCF_000691975.1 Corvus brachyrhynchos | reverse complement strand
GTCAGTCCCCCATTTGGGATGGGGAAACTGAGGCACAGAGGGGAAAAGAAGGGGTAAAATGGGAGATCTGGGGGTGCCCATCCCCAGTTTGGAATTGGGGTGGAGAAACTGAGGCAGGGTAAGGAGAAGAAGGGGTGAAATGGGAAGGTTTGGGGATGCAGCAATGTGCCCCTGCCCCTCACCATGCTGCCATGGTCCCGCTGGCGCTGGCAGCTGAAGCGGAAGGTGCTGAAGTAGGGGCTGAAGCTGCTGTCGTGGAGCGCCAGGAGAAAAGCCTCAGTGAAGCCAAAATCTGCTGGGAATTGCCGCAGGAGCTGCCACGTGCAGTCCAGGAAGAGCAGGAACACGGGGGCCTGGGGGGATATGGGATGGGGTGGCCTCACCTCCTCCCAAGCAGGGTCCCAACTCCTGTCACCCTGGTGGGATGGGAATAGGGGACTCTCACCTCCTCTCTCGGGGTGTCCCGGCAGAGCAGCCCCAGCCGGTGCGGGAAGGGGTGTCCGGCTGCCACCCACTGCTGCTGCACCAGGCTCTGGAAGCCAGGCAGGGAGCGGGCGTGGGGGTCCCCCAGGAGCTGCACCAGAGAGGCCAGGAGGCAGTTCAGGTCCCGGTCCGAGGGTTCTGGGGGGGCGAGGTGGTGAGAGGGGTTCCCTTTCCAGCCCCCTCCATCCCTCCCATCCCTCTCCATCCCCCATCTCGATGCCCCCACCTTGCAAGACCACAGAGCAGCGCTTCCCTGCCAACAGCGACACCACCTCCACAGCTTTTCTCAGGCAGGTGCTGGGGGGCAAAAGCAGGGGTTCAGTGCATCCCAAGATGCCACAGTCGCCCATTCGGGCGGCTCACGCACCCACCACAATGCCCCCCTCACCCCACAGCGCCAGGTGGCCTGGGCAAACATCCCACTGTTGGATTTAGGGTGAATTTCCCCCCTACACCCCAAAATACCTCCCTACACCCCAAAGAGCCCCCCTTGTCTCCTGCTCACCGGACGTGGTCCAGCCAGCGTGTTCCCTCCAGGGCCGAGAGCCACTTCTCCTCTGCTGCCGCACCTGGATCCCATGGGATGGGGTTTCAGTGGGGGGGAAGGCCCAGCCCCCCCGGGGGCTTGGGGGTCCCCAGGGTCTGCCTGGTTCCACTTACCAGGCAGGCAGAGTGCCCGCAGCCTCAGGTGGGCGAGCTGGATGTCGGCGAGCGTGGGCAGCTCGGCCCAGTCGGGCCACACCACA
>NW_008237220.1:228648-229849 GCF_000691975.1 Corvus brachyrhynchos | reverse complement strand
CACAGGCGCTGCAAGAGAAACGGGGTGATGCCCCCACATCCCCCTCCCAGTGCCCCCCACCCCACCAGGGACTGCACAGGCACTCACAGGCACCCGTCGCTCCTGAAAGTGGGCAAAGGTTCGCTTGAGGTCGTGGTCCAGAAGCCCGCTGGGCACCCACAGGTACTGGGGGAGGCTGTGGGAAGGGGGGGCACAGAGTGGGGTCCCCCAAATCACACGTGCCATTTCCAGTGGCTCAGGCAGTGTTGGGGGGCTGGTGGGGCTGTACCTGGGTGCCATGTCGAAGCGCTCGTTGACGGCACTCACCCTCCAGCCCGCAGCGCCGAGACGCTGCAGCTCCTTCTCCCAGTCCTGTGGGCTCTCGAAGAACAGTGTGGCAGATGAGCCTTCTTCCTCATCCTCCTCCTCCTCCTCCACCTCCTCTGGGGGGGCCCCACCAGGGCAGGACCAGCCATCGTGTCCCTCGGCAGCGTCCCCCAGCCACACAGCCGCCTCCCGTGCCCGTGCGATGGCATTGGCCAACTGCAGGGGCAGCCAGGGTGGGGTGTGAGCCCCCCAGGCTTCCCCAGAACCGCGGGGTACCCCAGAGTGAGGGTACAACACTTCTGCATCTCCCTGGCTTACCCGGAATGCCTGAGGAGCCAACCCGTTCTCAGGGAAGTAGAAGCGGAGCAGGCGGAAATCCCGACAGAAGACGACGAGTTCCTCGGGGATGAACTTGAGGGTGGAGGCGGCCGTCAGCACCTTGGGCTTGGAGAAGCTGCTGGCTGGGGTCAGGGGGATGAGACTGTCAGGGCCAGCTGAGACCTGCCCAACTCATCACATGGGGCTGAGACCCGAGACCTGCCCAGCTCATCCCTCGTGCGCCCAGATATCCCCATTACCTGCCACCAGTTTGCGGATGCAGGGCAGGGCCACCTCGTCCTCAGAGTGGAGGAGGCCACGGGAGCCAGGGGCCTGTGGGAGAGCGGGCAGAGCTGGAGTGTCCCCCCAGTCCCAGGAAGGGTGGTGGGGATGGATCTGGACCCAGCTGTCCCATGTCCCTTGAGCCTTGTGCCTTGTCCCCCACTATGTCCCGCAGTGAGGAGTTCCCGGGGTGAACACGGCGGGTTCTGCAATCAACGAGCCGGGATGGGCTGGGATGGGGCTGGGATGGGGCCGGGATGTGGCTGAGTGGGGTTGGGATATCACTGGCTGGGGG
>NW_008237220.1:211533-227759 GCF_000691975.1 Corvus brachyrhynchos | reverse complement strand
CCGCGGGCCCCCCCGGGGCTAACGGCAGTAAAAGCCGCTCGGTTACTCACGGCCGAAGCACGGAGCCTTCTCCTCCCAGCCCAACACCGGCTCCCAAAAGCCAAGCCGGCCCCGCTCCCGCCGGCCCCCGACCCCGCATCGGGAAGCAGGTGGATGATGGCCCTGGGGCTACCCCCCCTTCTCAGTGCCACGAGACCTCCGGGCACCCCAAAACCCAAAGCCCGAGGCAGCCGAGGTAGCAGTGCCGGCATGTGCCGGGATAAATCCTGACACAACCCAGGCACATGGAAAACTCACCAGAACTCCACCTCCAACTCTGATTTTCGATGCATTTCCCCCCAGATTTTTGGGGCAGCCCCAGCGTTGAGGGGCTGCAACTCATGCACCCCAATTTTCCTCCTGCAGGAGAATCACCTGGCAGAGGTTCCTGGGGGCTTGGATAGGCTTTTGGCTCCAGCACCTGGCAGATGAGAGGAATTTCCTGGAGGCTTTGAGCCTGGAGCTGCTCCAAGCCAGGACGGGGTCAGTCTGGGCCATGGCAGGAGGAAAGATCCTGGAAGAAAATCATCCGGCACAGACATGGCACTGGGCACGGACTGTCACTCACAATGCCGGCAGGAAGGAAAAACACCAGGAGCTGGGAGAGAAAATCCCAGTGACAGAAATCCCACGGGAAACTGCTCGTGGGGTCCCACCTTCCGTGATCCATCTCCAACCACCCCCAAACCTCTTTTTCCTCTTTCATTTAAAGCTTCAGCATCCATATGGGCCGTGCTGGATTTTATCCCTAATTTTGTCCTGAGACTCAGGTACCAAAGGGAGCATCCCTCTGGGGTGGCCTTGGGACGCAGCTCGGGAAAAGGCCCCAAGACCAGCGAGGATGGCAGAAAACAGGGAGGGAAGGGTGGCTGAGGATGTTCTTTTTTAAAGGAAAGACAAGAATTAGTACCAAAATGGAATCACACAATAAATGGAATAGACAGAAGGAAAGTTTACCCACTCTCCAGGAGAGAAGGCACTGTTCTCCTCAGTGGAGAAAAAAACCCCCAAAATAACCCCAAAATCCCAATAACTGGATGGAGAAGGGGATGAGGAACAGCCCTAGGAGGGAATTGGGGACCCCCAGAGCCCTTGGGGCGAGGGGATGAAGGAGCCTCAGGTGCATCAGCTGAAGGTTTTTATTGTCAATGAGTCCGTGGTGCCACAACGAGGCCACAGGTACAGCCCGAGCGCAACGCTTCAGTCCTGTTCACCTGGAGGCCAAATATCACCAATCAATCCGGAATTAGTTTTTTTAAAAAAGGGGGTTTTTGTGAATAAACCACTGCAGAATTAATTCAGGTCACTCGGCGTTGCGTTAGTGAGACCCAAATCTGCCCCGGCCTCCCCCGCCGAGGGGCCAGGGAATGGCGAAGGTGAATCTCATTTAATAAAATCAAATCAAATCAAATCTCATTAACGGGTTTTACACACACTGAAAGACAAAGTTTTCCTCCACCAGGATCCGATGGCAGCAATTTGAATTCCAACCACACCAGTAAGTGCACTTAGTTTGACCTTGGGGTCACACCACAGCCTCCCCGTCCCCATCCCCATGGAAAAATCCCTCCTGGGGTCAGGTTTGGTGCTCCTCCTCCAGTTTTGGAGTTTTCCCTCCAGGATTGGTGCTTTTCCTACAGGTTTCCTGCCTTCTTCCCTCTCTCCTCCCACAACCCACCAAACCAGCGAGCAGGTCTGCGGACTTCCCATCCCCACCCAAGTCCAGCATCCACTGGGATGGAGCTAACCAAACCAGAGAGAAATTCCCCCAAAACCCGAGGAACAAGTGGTGAAGCACCACCTCCCGCCTTTCCTCCCGTGCCATGGGGCATCCCGCTCCCGGTGCTTCGGGCACAGCTGAAGGATATTCCCAACCTCAAAATAAAGCTGCTGCTCCGATTTTGGGAAAAATAAACAGCAGAAACTGAAATTTAAACCAAGTGCCCACAAATAGTGAAGGGTTTGGGTTGGGTTTTAATCATTTCAGCTTAAAATTTGGGGTGAATTTCAAGCGGAGGCAGAGCCTGTGCCGCTTAGCCAGCGCTGCATGTCCCTGCCCCAGGGTTAGAGTTCACTGGAATTCCTGCAGTTTGAGGGAGAAATGTGGAATTTGTTCCAAGCTAAGAGGAGCCAGCTGGAGTGGGTGCCACACCCTCCCCTTCCCACAGCTTCAGCCATTCTTGGGGATTTTATAAAACCAGGGAAAACAACTTACACTGGAGTCAAACCATCCCTGGGGTGTTTGAAATTTGGAAGTGAAAATCTGTGGACAAGGAGCATTGCTGGCTGGACTCAAAAGTGTTGGGATCCCACTAGGAAAGGCCTTATTTTGGGGCATTTAGGTGTAGGAAGGCCTTAATTTGGGGCAGGGGCTTAGGTCTAAGTTAATGTTTTTAGGGCCAAGTGTAAGGTGTCGGGTGATCCCCCGAGCTCAGCACACTTCCAGCTCCTCTGCCCAGGCCCTCATCCCTTCTGCTGGAAATGGCCATGGGCAGGAAGGGGTTGCATAGTTTGGTGCCTTCTGGAAAATCAACCCCAAAATAAAACCAAGGGAATGTTGTAAAGCTCTGGCTGAAGGAAATAACTCCTGTTTTATTTCCGTGTGATAGGAAATGCTGCACCTCACTCCGTGCAGGATCGGGCCTGGTTTGGGAGCTGCACTTACCAAAAAACCCAAGAAATTCTGTGCAAACATCGCAGTGCTAAAGTGAATCCCACCCTGGGAGCCAGGGGGCCGGGATGGGGTCAGGAATGGCGCGGGACATTAGTCATGGGAGGATTTTACCTTATTGTTCTGCTTTTTAGCCCTGTTATCAAAAATATGGATTAATTCCGCAGCCTAAAGGTCAGTTGGTGGCTCAGCACAACGGAGCCGAGTTAATCAGGATCAGAGGTAGTACAGAGTAGCTGTGCTCAAGTAGGAGTTACATGGGGCTGTGACCCCCCGGCTCCACCCCAGGACTGGGGGTGCTCTGGGGCCCCTTTCCAGTGGGTATTCATGGGGGATTTGCCCCACGCCACTGGGAATTCCTGGCAGGAGACGCTGACCCAGGATCTCCCCTCGGCTCTCCCGTGGGCTGGGGGCTCCGCACAGGAAGAGAAACCTCCGATCCCTCGAGCGCTGGGAGGCCCCCCCTGGCTCCCCCTGCCTCAGAAAGAGTTTAAAAACAACATTTTTAAAACCAGAGTTGAGCTTGTCGGTCAGGCAGGGGGGGACAGAGCCCTGAGCCCATCCTGGTGCTCGGAGCCATCTGGGACTGGGCGGGGGGAGTCCAACCCACCCCCACCTCACCAATGTCCAACTCCAGCGTGGTGTCGCTCAGTACCAGCAAGAAGAAATACAGAATAAAACCAGTGTTAAAAAACTCCATTAAAAGGTTTGTGACGCTCAAAATGGGGCGTTTTTGCTCCGTCCCAGGTAGTCAGGGAAGCGGGAAGGACCTGGTGGGAGCTGCTCCCCCTGCCCGCTCCCAAAGCTTTGGTCTGGTTTATTGAGTTTTTGAGGAATTCTCCCCTCTCACCCTGTGCTCCGACCCGAGCAGCCCCCACTGTCCCCAGGCACCCCCGGGAATCCTCCTCCTCCCTTGCAGGGGCTCTGGGAAAGCAGGGGCTGGTTTTCCCCCCTCTCTCCCTCCTGCACCCCCTCAATCCCACCAGCCCCATGCCATTCCCAGCCCATCCAGCCTAACGCCTGCTCCCACCTCCTGCAGAGCGGGAGGGGAGCATGGGTGGGTGTAAAACCAAAATGGATCTCTGTTATTGCATTCCCCATGTTCCATGGGTCCGGATCCGCGCAGGGGGAGCATCAGAACCTGTGCACCAGCGCCTCCCGCTCCCTGCGCCGCAGCTCTTCCTTGTAACAGCAGGAGCAGAAATTCCCAGTCTCTGGGTGTCCATAAAAGCTGCAGTTGGGCTGTTTGCACTTGGTCTGCTGGATGTTGTAGAGGGCTTGGCTTCTCATTTTATCCGCTGTTCCTCCCTTGTCCTGATCGAGGAATTCCCGGCAGCCGTTGCTGTGCGGGGGGAGGCAGCCGGAGCCCTCGCACTCTGAAGGGAAGGGAGGCTGGATGTCCATGTCCGTGGGGGAGAACCGGCCCAGGTGGGCAGGGCCAGGGGGGCAGAGGCCGAGCCGGCCCTGGTGGTGCCGGGGCAGGGTGGCGTAGGGGGGGAGGCTCCCACAGGGCCCCCCCGCCAGCTGCCGCCGGCCCTCGGGGCAGCCGGGTGGGTGCAGCCCCTCAGCACTGCCCATGGAGGGCCTGGGGAAGGTGAAAACGCCGGAATAGCTGGCGGGAAAAGCGGCAATTTTAGCACCCACGGCCGGTTCCAGGGGCTGTGGGGGGTAGGTGGGAGGCGGCTGGGAGAACACGGGGCTCGGCATCGCCTCCTCGCTCCGCTGGGCACCCGCCTCCCCTTCTGGCCTCTTGGCCGGGGCAGCGCTGCCCAGCGCCTTCTTCTCTGCCTCCTTCTGCCTCTGCTCTGCCAGGAAACGCTCCTCGGCATCCAGGAGGTACCTCTGGATCATCTCCTCCTGGAACTGGTGCCGGGTGCTGGTCTTGAGGTGGCCGGCAAAGATGAACTTGCGCTCGCCCTGCATGGCCGCACGCAGGATGCTCAGGCTCAGCCGCACGTCGCTGCTGTACTTGCAGGGATCCGATGGCTTCTCCGGGGCTGCTTTACCTGGACACGGTTTCTCTGCAGGAGCTAAGTCTCCTGGGGAACATTCCTCTTTGCTGCCTTTCCGTGCCTTCAGTGATCCTTTCTTCTTCTTCTCCAGGGTGTCTCCCTGCCCATTGCTCACACCACCCTTCACGGCTTTGCTGTGCATCAAGCCCCCCATGTTCTTTTTTAGTTTGCTGCCCAGAGTCTTCCCAAAGCTTCCCAGCTTGTTGGCCACTGAGTCTGCCCGTTTTTTATCCTTTTCCTTCTCCTTTTCCCGCTCTTTCTTTGGCTTCTCCCTGTCCTTGCCCGCCCTGGTGCCCCCGTTGCTGGCAGAGCTGCTGCACACCGACTCCTTGTCTGACTCGCCTGACTCCGCTGCCGAGCGAGCGTCATCACCCGCGGAGGCCGTGGGGGATTCTGGCTGAGCCAGAGGTGCCTGGGGAGGAAGAAAAGACAAATATCAAAGTCTAGAAACTCCTCAAGTAAAGATTTTCAGGTGGAAGATGAAGCAAAGGAGGTGGCATTGCTTGGAACACTGAGGGGATGGCATCCAGAGGCCCTCAGAAAGATGCATCCCCAGTGCATCCTGCACATCCCTAAATGTCCCCGTGGCACCCTTCCAAACTGAGATATCCCAGGATTTTATGATCCTATTTTGTGATTCTATAATAGCTCCACTTGCTCGAGGTTTCAGGGGTAAAGCCAGGGAGGGGGTGAGACTTGTCCCAGCCTCGAGGTGGACATAAACCAACAGCTCCCGTTTGTTTAGAGCATGGGGCGTCCCCTCAGGGGCATTGGGCCTCCAGGTCGTGTGAAGATTGAAAATGGGCATAGAAAGCTCTAGGGAAAAGGTGCCCACCTGCAAAACTGAGTCACTTCCCTGCTCTCTGAGCAGAATCAGCCACAATTCCTGCAGGCTCAGAACCCCATATGAGGCAGAGCCCCCAGGTGAGGCCCTCCACGAGCTTCCCTTTAGAAAGGAGGGTTAAATAATTCATAAGTAAAGAAGATCCCCCTGGTCCCTTTACCTGCATGTCACAAGGCAACGTGATCCATCGGACATTCATGTAGCTGTGCAGCAGGTGCAGTTTGGCCTCCAGCGACAGCGTCACACTGGGGCAAAACCACGAGTTAGAGTGATTGCAATTTCCCACCTGGAAATATCTCCCCCCACGTTTACATTATTCCCTGTGTTACGTGTTTAAAGGGGTGTTTTCCTACAGCAGATCCAACAGCACAAAAAGGGACAATGATGCAGCTTTCCAACTTTTCAATGAAAACCCAAAGGGAGAAATCAGATTCCTGTGTCGGAATCAAAACGCTTCTGCCTCAGCCACAGGACCTGCTGGGACCAAACCATGGTGAGACCTGCCCAAAGCTTCACCCAAACCAGGCATGGTCTGGTGGCCACCACCCTTCCCACTCCAGGGCCCACAACACAGGGATTCGGTGGCGCATGGAAAAACAGACTTTTTTTTGTGCTACTATGACAGAAGATCGTCCACTGCTGCTGGTGTCCGAGCTACACCCAACCCAGACCTCCAGGATCTGGAGCATCATCTACTTACTGTGTGGGAACGAAGCTCATGAGATGTCACAGCCCCACCCAAAACATACCAACATGAAGGAAAAGTTGCTCCATCCCCATGAACAGTGTCATTTTCTGGGCACAGTTTTCACCCAGCACAAGAAATTCCAGCTGGGGTCAGGACTGACCCCTTCATCTGTGACCTCTCTGCTCTGCGGATGACCCAGACCCCCAGCAGAGCCTCACCCTGGATCACCAACCTGGCCAGCTTGACATTGTCACTGTCGTCCTTCCCCCACTGCCACTCCTTCCCGGGATCCACAGCGAAGTGCACGGGGAGCAGCTTGTGCTCAGAGTCCGTCAGGGGGATCACAGCTGCCCCGGGACAGAAATGTCATGTTTACAGCCCAAAAGGACAAATACTCCACACTTGGAGCCAACTCTGAGCACCCACCAGGAATATCATCACCTCTGATTGGAATGGCCTCATGGCACATCCCAGTGACTGCCAGCGCTTGGGATCATGGAATCGTCAGAGCGCCATGGAATGCCTCACGATCCTCACAGGGAAGAATTTCTTCACAATATCCCATCTAACCCTGCCCTGTGTCAGTGGGAAGCCATTCCCCCTTGTCTTGTCTCTCTCCAGCTCTTGGAGCCCCTTCAGGAAGGGCTCCAAGGTCAGGACACTGTTGGGTTTCTGGGTTGCCAGTGCACATTGACGGGTCCTGGCCAGCTTCTCCCCCCCAGCACTCCCAAGTCCTCCTCCTCAGTGCTTTGTTCACCTGAATCTCATCACTCACCTTGATCCTTTGTGTTTTCCTTCTGCTCCATGGAGACCAGGGCAGAAAAATGGGCTTGGTCATAAGCCAGAACCAATGGAGACCGGTGGCATTTGTTGGCTGGAACTTCCAGGGGCAGATAGATCCCTCCAAAGGGAATTGGGGCAAATGCTGGGAAGAAACGAGGGCGGTTAGTTCTGATCACAGGTTCAAGAGTTCAGAGTTGTTTGTGCTGCAGTTGCTCCAGAATGAGCCGTTTGCCTCAGTCGAGGGCTCACCTGCAATTTTCTGTCATCTCAAGGGACATTAAACAAAACCACAACCCAAAATAGATGTTTATTTTACATCGGGAGGATGTAAAATGTAGAATGAACTGGTATTTTCTATAAAAAGCCCTCCTCTTCACACCCCCACAAGACAAACTTTGCCCACAGAACGATGGAAATTGATTAACCTTCTCTGACAGGAAATTGAAGCTGATGGTGGAAAATCTGCCACCCAGGGAACGGAATTTCCCATCTCTAGATGGGGGGGGGGAGGGGAGGGGCAAAAGAGGCAGAAAGAAAAAAAACCCTCGTGTGGATGCTCTTAAAGCAGCAGAAGTCGAGTTGGGAGCCAAGCCTGGCGCTGGCCCCTCCTTGGGTTCGCCTGCAGCAGCTCAATTCTCCCTCCTGTGCTGCTCCCAATTCCAGGTCCAGGCTTGGGGGCAAAGAGCCCCCGGGAAAACATGGGGTAGAAAGGAAAGGTGGACAGGTCAGAGAGACTTTGGAAAGAGAGGGCAGGTCTCACCTTCGCCGCCCGAGTCCCGCAGCATCGTGTCTGCCACCACCACGATGGGTCTCTTCAGCACGTGGGCCAGGACAAAGACGTGGAACTCCTCCAGGCTCTCGTACACTGGCTCCTCTGAGCTCTCCACCCTTGGGGAAAGGAGAAGTTCAATGTCATCCCTTGGATATTCAACCATTTGCTTTGTGACACCAGGAGGAGGTTTCACAGGCAGCCACGTACAGGTGGGTGGACAGCACTAAGGCTGATCTCAGCACTAATTTGAGGGTTTAGGTGTGGATCCCCAAAATGTCCTGCTCCAAGACAAGGGTTTGTGCCCAGGGAACGCCCAGATGCTGCCTGGCATTGCTGGGAGTCCCTTATCTAAGGAGCTGGACAGCTGTGGCAGGGAAGTGTCCTTGAAACAGAAGTGAGATGGCAGAAACTCTCAGCTCTGGGTTATTCTCTCATTTTGGAGCCAGCAACACAAGGAAACACAAGGGAAGCATTTATTCCCTGCTCAGTCCATGTGCTACCCCACAGAAGAGGCTGTGCAGCACCAAAATCCTTTCCTGGGATGCTTTATGTGCCTTGTGTTTCCTCAGGATCCTTTGTCCTTCCCCTGAAACCCCAAGGAGACAGACCAACACAGAGCCCCTGCCCTGCCCTGGAGCACCATGAGAGCTGTGCCCGGAGGGAAGGCATTCCCTGTTCTACACCTGGATGTGTTCTCTGCTCCGTACCCGCCGCAGCCGCCGCCATTGGTGCTGTAGTGCACACGGGGCTCGCTGGACGCCAACTTGATCAGCTCGTTCCACTCCTTCTGCCACTCCTCCTCCGTGTAAACCAGGCCAGACTGAAAAACAGCAAAGAGAACCCAAAATCCTCCAAGTGAACCTCTTCCAGTTGCTCCAGCACAGGTTTATACCCACAGCACAGCTTTTCTCTATGGATTTACGCAAAAATAATCAACATACTCTGTACCACCTCCTTGAAAGTGCTTCCCAATATTCATCCAAACTTCCCCCTTTAGTTTAAACCCATTCCCCTCGTCCTATCACTTGTCCCAAGCCCCTTTCAGTTTGCTGCAGTTCTGACTGCAGGACACCCCTTACCTCAGCACAGTCCAGTGGCACAGCAGGGAGCTGCCCAGAATTCCAGACCCAAAAGGAAGCACCTCCCAAACCCACGGGATGTTTTCCCAGGACATTCCCCTCGGCAAAGAGGGCCCAAACCAACATTCAGTTGGCTCCCACCTCCTTGTTCTGCTGCGTCTGCTGCCAGCGCCATCTCCGCCTCAGCGCTTCCCGCTCCACTCCCTTGTCCATCAGGGTGTAGAGGGACTTCCGGAGCATGAGATCCCGGTCGTGGAAGCCCCACATACCTGCAGTGAGAAGGAACGGAGTGGAAGGTCAGGAGGGGCTGGTGTCACTCCCTGACCCACTGAGGTCCCTGCACAGACGCACCAGAGGAGGGAAGGGGCTGCTCCATTATCCCACATTTCCTTCAGGAATCCAGGGAAGCTTGCCAGATGGACGGGGAGAGGGATTTCAGAAGCATACAAGCTGCTGGCAGCCCCTTCCCTTGGAGCCGTCCCACTCCCACAGAGCCCGAGCACTGCGACTGCTCTTGCACACCAACACTGCCTCAGCCGCACGCTGCTCCGGGAGGAGCAGCAGCACCCTGCTTTCCCACCAGAATGGACGGATCCTGCTCCCAAAGGGGGATCGTGGGCTCTTGCTCAGGGACTGGTTGGCTGTTTCCCGAGGATTAAGCCAAGCCTTACCCAGGGAGGCAGCGTGGAGCAGGCAATTCCCGTCGCCAGTGGTGGCCGGGGGCAGCAGCCGCTGGCAGCTCGGATCCACCGTCACCCACCAGTTCAGGCGCCCTGGGGAAATTTGGGAGAGCGTGAAACCACGGCATAGCACGGGACTGGGGGGGCACTGTGGGGCTCAGCCCTTCCGAAACCACAGCCAAGGATAAAACCAGCTGAACAAGCGGGGGAGCACCTGGACAGGTGGGAAGGTACAGACCCATCCCAGGACTGGGGGAAGAGTAAGGACAGTGACAAAGCAACAGAAAGAGAAGGCTGGAGCTGCAAAACTCCCCAAGGATGCCAGGAAAAGGCCGGGCTGAATTTGGGGTCACACAAACCAGAATTACACACAAATAGGAGCAAGGGCTTCCACACAGACCAGTTCTCCTCTATCTGTTTTTCCCCCACTCCCCTTATTTCCCTCCTCAAAGCCCATCAGTCTGAAAATGCCTCCAGGAGTGCCCAGCACAAACAACTTCTCCAGGGAAAACCAGCCTTTTGCTGCTTCTTGGAACCAAATCCCTCCAGTTTCAACTCTCTCATGGCCAGGTTTCCCTGCTCACTGGTTTTTAGGCAGAATATGCCAGGATTTCTGCTGATCCCAGCAGCTTTCCTGCTGCAAACGCAAACCCACGGCACTTTAGACCAGGAGTTTTAGGTCATTGTGGTGATTCAAGTCAAGAGAAGCTAAAAATAGAAGGTAGGAAAAAATGCCCAGTAAGCCCAGTGTGGCTGGAGGTTCAGCCCTTCCCGAAGGAGAAAGCTGAGCTGGATCAGGACTCTGAACCCCCGTCTGTGCCTTGCCCTGCCCTGCCCTCAACACCCCTCCTCTGCCACCGTATTTTCCAGGAGTTTTTGGATCCTGTGCAACAGGCAGGTTTTTGGCTGGATGAGCCTGTTTAGGCTTCCAACAAGTTGTATTTAAATCGCCCCTGCAGGAAACCAGCCCTTTCCCAGTGTTTCCAAAGAGCCTCTCCTTCCTCTGGAGCATGATCCCTGCCAGGGATCCCAGTACACAGGCATAGGATTGCTGGAAATGCTTTGTACAACCTCAGGGAGACCAGCTGGAGAGGAACTAAAGGCAGAAAGCAGGGCTTTAAACATCCCCAAACACTAGAAAACAAAACACCATGAAGCTCAGTGTGCCACAGGCAGGTCGTTCCTGTCCCCAGCGCCGCGACAGGGACCCGCCAGAGCTGGAAGCGTTCCGCACTGAGCCCGGGGACAATGGCTCTGCACGGAGCAGCCGGCTGCTCCCTCAATATGGCTCCTGGCACGGCACAATCGGGAGCTTGGCCAAGTGGCCCAGGGCCAGGGGAGCGAACGTGGCGCCTCACAGGAGCTGTCCCACACATAACGCTGCTAGGGGCAGCGCCGAGAGCTCGGTTCTGTCCATTTTCCCTTGTTCCTGCAGGATTTGATGCTCTTTTCCATGGAGTTTGCATCTCCGGTTGGTGCTTCGGAGGTTGTGCAACCTCTGCCCAAGTCGGATCTGAGGAGACACACCTTGGAGAGGTATTTCTGTGCCTGAGTGTTTGCACTGACTCCAGTTACGCAAGAGAAGTTGTCTCCAAAGGAACCGCCTGCCCAACCCTCCTCCCGACGTTTTGCTCCCGTCGAGGCGGCGGAAAGGCCAAGAGGCTGCCCAGAAGTATTGAAAACAACACACTTCTCTGTGTGTGGCTCTTAAGAGCCAGCCCTGAGAGCTCTGCAGGGAAGTCAACTGGATTCAGGAGCATGAGGGATCTTCCCACAACGGCCGTGGTGGCAACAGATCTTATGCACACAGAGAAAGTCCACTGGCATCCAGCACCATGACCCTATGCTATCCCACAGAACACCTGTTTGTCCCCACAGGGTGTTTGGGGAAATCTCATCGTATCTTCCAGCAGGAGCCACCTGAACAGGTCACGGCAATGGGAAGGAACAGATGAAGGGAGGATTGCCTCATCCAACCACAAATGGCTTTCCTAAGGCTACTGGGAATCCACTCTCACTGCGTGACACAGGGAATGTCCCAGGGATTGCTCCCTCGGCCCTGTGCTCCTGAGGCCGACGCAAGGGATCCAACATGGACACGGACTTGAACATCCTTTGCCACCCTGTGTGGCAATGAGAAACCAACGGGGGTTTCCCCCTGGCAGAGGTGAAGGACCAGGATCAGGATCTTCAGTTCTTCATTATTTTTTTCCCCAATATCCTCAGGTGAGGCACCATGGACTACTCCTCCCCGTGTGCCGCGAGCAAACTCACTCTGCAGCTTCCCAACTCGGAGCAAGGCCTGATTCCTGATCCACAAGGGTTTGTGTCAAAGGACGTCAAGGCTCCGTTGAGGGCCGAGGTCTCAGCTCCACCAAGACCTTTCCATACCACTCCGAGCACATTCAAAGCATTCCCAGAGGATCTCATTGAAGTTTACAGCCACTTTGAAAGCGCTTACTCTGCCACAATGGTGTAACAGGACCTCTGAATACACAGGGAAGAGGATCTGAACATTTATTGGGCTATAAAATATTTCCTTAATCCCCTAAGGATGGTGTGGACTAAATTCATAATGGGAGTCTCTGTAGATCACAGCACCATGCTCAAAACCCTACTTGGAATCCAGCTTGGAATATTTCATAGCTGCACTACAGCCCTTTGTTACAGACAAAACACTCATTTATAGCAACCCACAGACACTCGAGTCTCCGAAAGGCATTTTCTAAAACTCTGAATTCCTAAATTCCTTCCCATTAATGGCATCTCAGCAGACCTGGAAGTGCCCCCAGCCCACAGATGAAGCACCCGGCAACCCCCAGCCCCGCACTCCATTTGTGTTGGGACACAGGAACCCAAGCCCTGGCTCTGCTGGGATGAGATCTGGGGTTTATCTGCACCAGAGCCAGCAGCTCTGCTGTCACTGCACGGCATCACCGTGTAATGGGATCGCTGGGATCAAGTGCTCATTCCCAAAACATGAGAATATTTCTTACAGCAACTCCTGAGCAGGAGAGGGAGAAGTTGGGCCCTTGGAGTGGCTGTTATCCCTACGGATAATGTGTTCTCTGGTAAGTGCAGCACCACAGAAACAGTGGGGGGGGGTGTAAACCCTCCTGAGACCCCTTGCAGTGTCCTGCCCCTGCCCATGGGAACCTTCCTGGTGCCAGGGATGAGGTTTTCCCTGCCAGCACGGATGTCCCCGTCATTCCCTGGCTCAACCTCATTTACAGATCCCCTGGCACTCTTCAGGAACCTGATGGAAAGCAAAGCAGGGGGTTCCTCCCCAGGCACCCAGCAGGCACTGGAGCAGCAGCATCGACCTCCAGGGTCTGTAATCAACGCAGAATTTGTCAGCAGGATGTGTTACACAGGAATTCCCTTTTCCCTGTCTCTCCATGGGACTGGCAGGACGGAGCATTGGGATGATCCAGGGCTGAGACAATGACAGTTTTGGGGTGTTTTCCCTCTCAACTGTGCACAGTGGTAACAACCCTGGGTTATTTACACTCAGTGTCCATGGCTGAAGGGAAGCGGCTCCTACTCAGCCCTTGCACCAGGTCATAAAAACGAGGGAATGATTCCCTGTTGGGTACGAATCCATGTGACATCCTGGGGTGTTCCTGTGGGTGACACTCCCCACCTGCCCATGGCACATGCCACCAGCATGGAGCCAGCACTCACCGGCCTGCTCCAGTGCTACCAGCATGGACTGCTCGATGAGATCCCGCTCGATGAAGCTGCGGAAATCCTCGGAGTACACGGTGAGGTCGGGCAGCTGGAAGGTGCAGATGGGCATCTCCAGCAGGTGCTCGCTGCTGCTGCCGTTGCTGGAGACATGGGAACGTGCCAGGGACACGATGGTGGAGCTGGCATGGGAGATGCCTCGGGACAGACGCTTCTCTGTGGGAATGAAGGAAGAGCAAACAGCAAAGTGGGGCAGGAGCAGCAAATCCCACAGCAGCCACCACCAGACTGCCGCGGTTCGGGCAGCGAGCAGCCTGATCACTCTGGCACAGGAGAAGAGCTGACAGATCCCACTGGCTCTTGGACACTGACCTTGCACGACATCATCCTGGCGCTGCAGCGGGGGCCTCCCGGGCCGCGCCAGCTCCCGCTCCGGGGGCCGGGCCCCGCGGCCCTCGTTGAAGGAGGGCGGGAGGTTCCCGGCGTGCACCTGCCGGAGCTGCTCGAAGTCGCTCAGCGCCGCGCTCAGGTCCCAGTTCTTGCCTGGATGGGAAGGGAGCAGCGCTGGTCACCCTCACCCAGCACGGAAGCTGAGGCAGTTCCCGAACATCTGTGTTGGAAACTACTCCCCATCAGCCCCCCTGAGCACTTCCCCCATTATTCCCAGTTTTCCATACCTTCAAGGAGGTCTCTGGCCAGCCCCGGCTCTGCCCCTGTTGAGCGAACAAAATCCGACAGGACGATGTCCATAGCCAAGGCCGGGCGGAATCAGCGGCACCAGATTGGCTCCTTGGCATCAATCTGGGAATGACACCAACAGCACACGTGGATCGCATGTCCCCATCGGGAATGGGCTGAGCGGGATGTAAACCTCCCCCTAAAATCAACTGTGCTCCGGGACTGCCAGTTCATTCCTTGGGAACTGGGAGAACAGCACCCACTTTGCTGTAACCAACAATGGGCATTTCCTTGGAAAATTCATGAACTAAACCCAATTCTCATCTCAGAGATGGTGGAGCGTCTCTTTCCAAATCAGTAATAAGGATCCAGGAATAAATTATATAACAAATGAATATTTGGGAGCACAGAGAAAGCAGAAAGTTTCTCTCGTGCATTTACAGGGAGCAAATCCCTGCTGTATCCCACTCCAAGCACCCCAGCTGTGAGCCAGGGAAAGGGGAGCAAGGACAAAATGCTAGAATTAGGAGATGCGTCCTATGGAAAATACATTTTAAAAACCCCCTTTCAGACAAAAAACCAAACCAAACCAAAAAAATCACTGTCCAGACAGAGCTCCTTCCCACTCCAGAGCCCCCTGCCAGGCTCCTTTGACTCCAGAGCTCATTCCCAGAAGGGAACAAAACCACAGACCTATTCTGTAAATCTGGATTTTGTCAGGTTCTGAGCCTGTGGAAGGCGTGTGCTCCTGCCATGCCTTCAAATCCTGATTTTCCGCATTCCTTGGGGCAGAGAGGGAAAGGGAGAGCAGCCTCATCCGTGAGAGTCCGGATCGGCAAAGTGCTCCACAGAATTTGGTGCTTTGCAGTTAAAGGCTGGGCTAAAAATTCTGCCATCAAGGAACAGAAAAGACTGGGAAAATAATTTATCCCGAGCTGAAAATCTGGAAGAAAAGGGGAAAATCTGGGAAGGCTGGCAGAGGGAGGTGCTGGTGTATTGGGCATAAAAGAGCAAATTTCAGGATTGTGTGGAAGATGAACAAACCTGGTTGTTTTCCTGGTGCCCAGGGAAAAAAGTCTCTTTTTCAGGATTATCCCTAAAGATGGGTAAAACCCCCCTGATGCCTTGAAATGTTTTTTTCCAAGATTATCCTTAAAGGTGGGTGAAATTCCCTAACAGCACAACTCCCCACGAGCAACCGTTACATCCAGTCTTTGGCCTGGAATTTCTTGGCTTTGCTGGAGAAACACCATTCCCACTCTCGCAACCGTGTCGTTATTAACTTCCTGCTCCCAAAAAAACTCCGTATTCCTTCGCTGCCGGAGCAATCCAGGAGCTGCGTCGGAAGTGATGCCAAAGCCCAGCGCATTCCGGGAGCAGGATTTGGCAGGGATTCCTGCTCTTACTCCACCGATTTAGGGAACATCCCTAATTAGGAGCCACACGTTTGGATCCTCTAATCCCTGGCAAAGGTTGCAGGAACAAGGAGCAGCTCCAGGACGAAACTGGCTGTGATAACGGGTAAAACTTCCTTCAGGTGGGTGTGGAATTCCAATGAAAATGAAAACTCAGCGCACGCAGCGGAGGTTTGGGGAGGGAACGAGCAGCACATCCCACCCCCTCGTCCACGGCATTCCGAACTCCCGCGCGCACAAAAACGCCAGGGAAAACACAGATGGAAAACTCCGGGCCTGACGAGGCAGTGATGGATTGCTGGAGATTTATCGAGGAATTGGAGGGAGAAATGTCCCCACCCCAGAGTTACTGATTATTTCCTCTCCATGTGGAAGGGAAGTGCTCTCTCCTCTTCCCTCCTTCCAGAATAGGTCAGAAATATGAGCCCAGGTAGGAAATCCAAGCCCCAGGAGATCCACAACTTCAAATCCATCCCCCAACAATGGGACAGGCACTGAGCACACCCCAAAGCCCCTGGGAGCACACGGAGATGCAGCACAGCTGGATGTAATCCAAAGTGAGCGTTCCTGGCACATTCCAACCCGAAATATGCGGAAAACACGTATTTAGGACTAAGCCCAGTTGTTCCTGTGATCCCGGCGATCCCAGCAGCTCTTTGCAGAGCACACCAGCAGGTTTCTCAGCAAATGTTTAACAAATATCCCCCCGCACTTCCACAGGGCCTGAGCACAGCAACGTTCCTGACGAAGTGAGGAGCGATCAGCCGTGCTGGAGTCGCACCTTGCTCGGACCAGAAGGAGCTGGAGCTTCACGCAAACAGCATTCCATGGTCACACGCCCCTGGGAACCGAGTGAAAGCCCCATCCCCACGTGCCAA
>NW_008237220.1:208278-211495 GCF_000691975.1 Corvus brachyrhynchos | reverse complement strand
AGCAGGAATCTGCCCAGTTTGGGAATGGGGCAAAGCTGGGTTTAGTCAATCCCAGCAGCCTGCAAATCCTTCCTAACGGGAATTCAGACCTTTAACATCAAATGTTCATCCAAAATAAGGGGAAAGTCATAAAACCCCCCGGAGCCTCCTCTCTCTTGCTGCCTACAGCCTCTCCCAGGGCAACTCCAATGGTCACATACCAGGTTTGGGAAGGGACTCACCAGGAGCAGGCGGAGCACCTCGGCCCTCCGCAGGCAGGACTGCGCTCCCTGCCCCGACATCATCAGGGAAGTTGGGAAACTGAGGGAGGAATTCAAGAGGACACAAGGTCCAAGAGCTCAGTGTCTCTTGGCTCCATCCTGGGGGGAAATAAACCATCGGGAACACTGAGCTGAAGTATTTCACCAGAACCAACTGTGAAGCAGCAAAACTGGATCCATTCAAAGTTCCAGACTGGAATTTATGGGGTTTTAATTCCCTTATCTTGTTAGATTTCAATTGTGCTGAACATGCTGCAGAAACAGGAAATAAATCTCTTTGCAAGGGTCAAATCCTGACCCAAGGTTGGCCACGACCGGTGGCTCCAGTGTGTTTATAAAGGTACTTCCAGAAATATTTTAGGAGCAGCAAACTCTGACGTCTCTCCCCTGGATCTGCCACGTGATGTTTTGCTGAGGGCAGGAACCAAGCTGGGAGCCAGGACTCCACTCCCAGGGTTCTGCTCCTGGCCCAGCCCCTCCGCCACATCCTGTTCCCACAGGGACATGGGGAACCCCAGGCCTGACCCCCGGAGCCCTCAGGGACCTGCAGGTGAGGCCGGAGGTGCCCAAATCCACGGGAAATTTAATCCTGCCAGACCCGCATGGATGTTTTTGCTCCCAGCATCGGGGAGCTGCAGGAGCACAGCGGCAAACCAGCACATATCAAACTCCTAACCCCAAATCCTCCAAGACCCTGGAATTTGGCAGCACTCAGGGCTAAGCAGGGGGGTCCCAAGGGGAAAGGCCACGCTGGGACCTACAGGTGGGACATGGGAGCAGCTCCAACCTGAACACTTATCGGAGCAACGATGAGAAAAATGAGCTTCTCCATGAGCTCCAAGCAAGCATGTCCTGATGCTGCTGGAGGAGTTTTGTGGCTTCCTCCTGCTCCCCAGAACAGTGGGGGCTGCCTCCATCCCATCCCACATCCCTGTCCTGGCCCGGCAGGTTACCTAATGCCGCCGGAACAGCCGCCGGGATTAACGGCACCCGTCCTGACCTGACACCTGTGCTGGGGTCACTGAGCTCCGTCTAGAAGTGCTGGATGGGACGCAGACTGTGCAGCTCCTGCCTCTTCCAGGATGGGAATCAACCCGATTCATCATCATCATCAACAAAAAACAGTTATTCCTGATAAAACTGATGGTGCAGGACACCCTTGGAGCTCGTCAGCCCCTCAGCCCAAGGGAGGGGTGCTGTGAGTGCAGAAGGAAGTCAGTCCGAGAGGGAGGAACAGGGATGTTTGGGAACAGATGGCACAGGCAGCTGTGGCTGTGCTGGATGCGGCTCTGCGGTTGCACCTCATGCTTGGTACAAGCAGCTCTCCAAGATTTACCATTCTGGGAACCACAGGCTCTGGAACCTCTGGCAGAGTTTTAGCACGATCCAAAAGGACAGCACATGATCCCTGCAAACGAGCTTTCCTAGCAGGGAAAAGGGGCTCCTAAAACCACACTGGTGCTCAGGAGCTGGAGCAGGAGTGAAACGACAGTTACGGAAATCATCCCATTTTTATAAAGCTCCAGCACTTCAGTGAACAGCTTTACCCCTTTTTTTCCAGAGCTCCAACTGCTTCCCAGTGCTCCAGACACAGCTGGGCTCTTCCCAATACCCAGGTCATCCTGAACCTTGGGCCGAAAAACCCACCAGAATGACACCTCCAAGACAGATAAAAGCCAAAAAAGTCTCCAACACAAACACAGCAGCTCCATCAAATCCAGGTTCTGTCCCATCATCATGATCCCTCCTAGTTATCAATTCCTTTCTCTCACAAAATTATAGGATTCTCTAATGAAGCACTGACAACAAACTCAGTTCCCTTGGTGTCTGCACTAAAGAAATTCCCTTTGAGCCAAGTTCTCCTTAAACCAGGCCGTGACTATTTCCAGCCTGACCCTGGTTCTCTAAAAGAGCTGGGCCCGGCACGCGCTGTCCTTGCCCGTATCCCTGGGGATGCTCCAAGTGTCCCCTCTGCAATCGAGGCCACAGCAGCTTCATCACCGATTCCACGCATTTTCTCCCCAGAATATGTCAACCCAGTGCTCCTTCTGCAAGGAAAATCCATTTTCAGTCATTTGCAGGGATGAGTTCAGAGTGTTACTCAGGACTGTGGGAGCTGATGCACCACTTGAGGGGCCAGAGCATCTCCCACCGCTCCCCCATGGACAGCAGAGCCACATCCCGGCACCGAGTGACACGGATTCACCACAAACACCAGCAGAAAATTAAATAAATTCCAACAGAAAACCGAACCAACCGATACTAAGGCAGCAGGAAGAGCAGAGTCCTGAATTTTAAGTAATTTGGGCACACAGCTCCTCTTCCCATCCCCAACCGTGCTCCATCCTGGTGGGATTTGGATGCTCCTGCCCACACCAGGGGCTGACAAGGGTCTCACACCTGAAACACAGACGGGGGATGCCCGGATCCATCTCCAGGATCTTCCCAGCTTCGTATCCTGATAGCCGCCCCTCCAGACACATCCAACACTGCATCCACAAGTGACCACGCCATTTCCACTCCAGAAGTTTCTTTAGCACAAAACCATCTTTAAGTAGCTTAAACGTCCCATTTCCCCAAAAAAAGACCCAGCAAGACATGTGCCGGGTTAGGAAGATAAAAACCAACGGTGTCAGTGATTCGGTGCAGAGAATCCCGGCTGGAAGTTCGGACTTTCCAGCTCCATGACCTCAGCGGACAAGAGGGCCTTTAGGAACCCGGAGATGCCCGGTCCCGGCTACCGCCCCGGAGCCAGCCCGTGTACGCATTTCACAGACGGGAAAGCCGAGGGGCCCCGCAGCATTCCCGGTGCTCTGAGACCCAACCCAGCTCCCGGGAGGCTCCGTCCCGTTACCGCGAGTGACTCCCAAGGCCTCGGAACAGAGTTTCCCTGGAGCTGGGGATCGTCCGGGGCTGGGGCCGGGAGCTGCTCCTCGCCCACAGCGACATCAAGGAGA
>NW_008237220.1:204657-207431 GCF_000691975.1 Corvus brachyrhynchos | reverse complement strand
TGAGCGGGACCCCCCCGAGACCCCGGAGAGGGATCGAGGGCCCGTGAGGGGCCCGTGAGCCTCTGTGTGCGGCCTGAGACTCCTTGTATGGAGCCTGGGACCCTGGTGAGGAGTCTGGGACCGTGCTGAGGGGCTTGAAACCCGTCTATGGAGTCGGAAACCCCTTTTATGGGGCCTGAGACCCCCCTTAAGGGGTCCGTAACCCCTCCCAGTGTGGGGCCTGAGACCTTGAGTGGCATCCCCGTCCGTGGAGTCTGTGCCCCCTGTGTGGGGCTGGAACACTGACCCCGGAGGCTGAGGGGTCAGCATCCGCTCCCCTGAGCCTGATTCCCACTGGGAATCACTTTCCATACCAGGGAAGGCTGTCTGCTCCTTGCCCACGGCACGGGAACACCGGCGAGTGGGGCACCAGCTGCAGGGCTGGTGGGATGGCACAGCCCTCGGCCAAGCGCCCCACGTTCCCTGTGCCGAGGGCCTGATGGTCTCCGTGCCAAGGGCCTGGCATTCCCGGTGCTGTGGGTGCCCGCAGAAGGACACAGTGTGTCCCAGCACTGTGCCAGACCCGGGGGCCTGGTGGCCAGACCCGGGGGCCTGGTGGCCAGAGCAGGGGGCTGGTGATGCCATCAGCTGTGCCGGGGTGTGCCGGGAGGTGCTGGCACAGCTCCCATGGAGCCATTGCTGGTGTATTTGCCCCTGGTCCATCTCCCACTCAGCCTTCCTGGTTTTCTCTAAGGAAAAATACAGGTGGGCCAGGCCCTGGGCTGGAGCGGTGGCCATCGGGGGCCAGGGGCTGGTGGCAAACAGGCCGCGTCATGCGCACAGCTCAGCTGATCCCGACGTTGAATCCATTCTTTGTGTCCTGCCCTTGTTTGTGTCCTGCACAAAGGGATTGTTTGTGTGTCTGGGCAGGGAAATGTCCAGCACAGAGAGGACCGGCCCAGGGCTTGTCCCTGCTGGCTGCACTGTTTGTCCACACAGTGGATCCTGCCCGGTGTCCCTGGTGTCCCTGTGCTCCAGAGTGATCCGTGCCCCTCCCATCCCACCCTGTTCCCACCCTGCTCCCACCCTGCTCCCGCTGGAGCTGTGGCGAGGGGCCGGCACAGTGTTAAATAGCCATTTCTCCTTGGAATCGGGAGTGGAGAATCCGTTGCTTTTGAAATAATCGAGATCAAATTCGAGCCCTTAAAATAGCAGTGCCGTAATCCTGGACAATCCTATTGCCTCAATTTAGGGACCAACGTCTGTGCTCGTGCTGGGCCAATGGTGACAGGCCCAGGGCAGGTATTGATGAGGTTAAATCAGGGTTATTTACAGATATTATGCTTGAATAAATTCCTAAGGAAGGTTTAAATTAGAAATTACGGCAAATGCAGAGGTCTTTTCCAGCCTCAACAATTCAATGATTCCGACCACTCTCAGGACATGGAACTGCTCTGCTACCCCCCCCTCCCCCCATCAGCCTGTGGGGAAGGAAAAGTGTAAAATTTCTGCAGAATAAAAGTTGTTTAAAATGCTTTACCTGCAAACCAGGGATAAACATCCCACCAAGAAGCCTCAGAGATTTGGTTTGTGATTCATTTCACTAAAATGGCACAAGAAAGGGTTTGTCTTCCCTAAGGATAAGGACAAAGATGGATTTAAAGAGGAGATGGCACCCTGGATTTGGTTAGTTCACAAATAAAACCCTCACTGGCCTCATCCAAAAGCATTTCCAAGGAAACTGGACAATAACTAAACAAGCATTTTACAGACACTGAATCATTTAATGTCTAAATAAGGCCAGAAAACAATCACATGCAATTAAATCCTAGTTTTTATTTCATTTCCCATTATTCTGTGTATCCTTTGGCCAGGAGCACCTACACACTCCTTAAGGCATCCGTTTGGATATGAGAAACAAAACCATGTGAGAAATAAAAAATGTAAAAAAGAAAATACTTGGGTTGTAATTTTCTAGGTAAATCCCTATTTAAACCACTCAAATCTTTGGGGTTTGTATGAAGATCCGTACATGTGCAAAACTCCCCAGCTTCCAGGAAAGAAGACCCAAAGTGTTTGGAAATGAAAAGTAAAATCTCGTCAGGAAATGGAAGGATTAAAGATGACAAAGGTGTCCGTCACTCCGAGAGGAAGAGGGGAGCTGCTTAATTGGAAGTGAAAGGCAGGACATAATCCTTAGTTAATTGTTATCCCCTGCTATAAGTAGGGCTTTGGCGGCGGGGGAGCACCTGGTCCCGGGTCAGCTCTGTCACGCCCAGAATAGCACCGAATCCCGGTGTCCGGCTCCCGGTGATGAGCGGGACCGGGCTGGTCCCGGGGCGCCAGCGTCGCCCACCCCTCGCCCACCCCGGGGTTCCAGGAGCAGCTTTGCCTCATGTTCAGTGAAACCGAGTCACGTCCTTTGTCCTTGGGGACCCTCGGGTGTGCCGAGCCTTCCTGGGGGCTTGGGGTGGGTCTGGGAGGATTTGGGGATGTTTGGAGTGGGTTTGTGTGTGTTTGGGGTGGGCTTAGGTGTGGATTTGGGTGGGTTCGGGTGGATTTGGTTTGTTTCAGGGCGGATTTAGCTGAGGTGGGTTTGTGTTGTTTTAAGGTAGGTTTGGGTTTAAGTGTGTCTGGGGTGAGTCTGGGTGGGTTCAGTCTCAAACTGCTTCGCTCTTGGAGCCATTTCCACTGCTCGGGTCCCCTCGGGAGGGGAAGGCCGGGCCGGGGCTGCGCTGCTGGCGGGGGCCGGTCCCACTGCCGGACTACAGCTCCCAGGAGGCGGCGGGGCCGGG
>NW_008237220.1:197617-204454 GCF_000691975.1 Corvus brachyrhynchos | reverse complement strand
CCGTGAGCGTGGTGTACACCCAGTCCGAGATCCTGCAGCGCGAGGTTTATCTCTTCGAGCGCCTCGACTCGCCCAACAGGGAGCCCATGAAGCACCTCAAGGCCATCTGCTTCCTGCGGCCCACCAAGGTGCGGAGCCCAGAGGGGGAGGAAACGGCCTCAGATCGTGCTGAGGGGGTTTAGGTTGGATATTCAGGAAAATTCCTTCATGGAAAGGGTTGTTCAGCCCTGGCACAGGGCAGTGGTGGAGCTACCATCCCTGGAATTGTTCAGATGTGTGTGATGTGGCACTTGGGGACAGGGGTCGGTGGTGGCCTTGGCAGTGCTGGGGGAATGGCTGGACACCAGGATCTCAGAAGCTTTCCCAACCTTAACGATTCCATGATTTCATATTCCTTAACTCTGCTCTCCCTGGTGCTGTTTCCATCCAGGAGAACGTGGAGCTCCTGGTGCAGGAGCTGCGAAGGCCCAAGTACAGCGTCTACTTCATCTGTGAGTATGAAGAGTCCAAGGGTGTTGGAGGTCCATAAATCTGGAACAGGCTCTGCATCCCAGTGTGGATGGGACAGGCTCCACACCTCGGTGTGGATCACATGGCACCTTCCTGTGCTGGGTGTATCAGGCAGGTGCTTCCCACGTGTCCTGCTCATGCCATGGAATGTTCCATGGGTTTGGGAATGAAGCAGAACGACTCCAGCTGGTTTGGAGTCGAAGCCCAGTCCTCCAGCCCAGGAATTAGTCAGTAGGATCCCAGGAATTGGGTGAAGTGGCCTCTAGATGTCATTGTGGCTCTGCAGGACACAGCAGGACCAGGCACCGGGGAGATGGGCAGGGAATGAGTTCGGAGCATCCCTGGGAGGTGGCTCAGGATTCCAACACCTGCGGGTGCAGGGTTAGAGGGTCTCTGTGGGATCTGCTCCTGCTCCAGAGGGGATCAGACTATGCCATCCCACAGGCTCTGCATGGTGCCCAACTGTCCCTTCTCTGTTTCCTCACAGATTTCAGCAACGTCATCAGCAAGAGTGATGTGAAGGCCTTGGCTGAGGCCGATGAGCAGGAGGTCGTGGCTGAAGTCCAGGTGAAGTTTGGATGTTTTAGGTAGATCCAAACCCAAAAGCAAAGGGAAGGTCCAGGCTGCCAGACACTGGGAGCAGAAAGGGCTGTTGTTCCCAAATGGTGCGTGACAGGCCTGTGTGGGAGGAGGGATGGACACAAATGTGGGATGAAGAGGTAAAAGATTTCTCTGTGCCCTGCGCTCTCATCATAGCTGCTGCTGTTCTTGATGTCTCACAAAGTGCTGCCGAGGCCAAATCCACATGGATGTGGCACGTGGGGACATGGGTTAGTGGTGGCCTTGGCAGTGCTGGAGGGATGGTTGGACTTGATGGCCTTAAAGGGCTTTTCCAGCATCAGTGATTCCATGATTCCATGTTTGATGAAGAGCTGGGCTCTGAGCAATGCACAGTACAAATGGGAGGGGAGTTGTCAGCGGGACTGTGGGGCTTGGAGGGGTTTGGGGCGGAGGAAGGAGGGATGGTCCGAGCCAATGTGTCCAGGTGGTGGTTGGGGCTGGGTGGCCAGTGCTGGCACATGGCTCTGGCTGGGGTCAGGGTTAGAGACACGGGACTGTCCTGCTCCCCTCCCCAGGAGTTCTACGGCGACTACATTGCGGTGAACCCACATGTCTTCTCCCTCAACCTCCTGGGCTGCTGCCGGGTAGGAACATGGCGAGTTGTCCTTGGGTAACGAGTAGCCCTCATAAACTGGGGCCATGGGGGGCTGCCAGAGGGGCCAGCGGGGGGAATGGTCCTTGGCGAGGAGAGGAACACCGGGGAGCCCGGGTTCAGCCCCTGGGTACCTGCTGCTCCAGTGCAGCTGTGCTTTCCTGTGAGACTTCAGGACTTAGAAACAAGGATGTGGGAAAGTTTGGGACCAGTGCATCCATGTGAGGTGCAGCCTTTCCTTCCAGGGCCACAGCTGGGACCCGGCTCAGCTCACCAGGACAACCCAGGGGCTCACTGCTCTGCTGCTGTCCCTGAAGAAGTGCCCCATGATCCGGTACCAGCTCTCCTCAGAGCCAGCGAAGCGCTTGGCCGAGTGCGTGAAGGTGAGGGGAGCGCACAGCAGGTCCCTTTGGGATGAATCCAGTCTTGGCTAGTTTTTCACACGTGGATCCACAGGAGGGAAACACCTGTTTTCAGTCAATTCCTGTAAA
Source organism: Corvus brachyrhynchos (assembly GCF_000691975.1). Classification (NCBI taxonomy): domain Eukaryota; kingdom Metazoa; phylum Chordata; class Aves; order Passeriformes; family Corvidae; genus Corvus; species Corvus brachyrhynchos. The sequence continues at coordinate 202,240 of NW_008237220.1, read as the reverse complement.
TTCCATCATTTACTTCGAGGCCCAGTGCTGGGCAGGTCTTGTCCCACTCTGCTCCCAAAACAGCTGCTGGAGTACAGCATTCCTGGGAGCAGTGTCCCAGTTCCCTGGGGCCTTCAGCTCCTCCCTGGCAGTGCAGGCAAAGCAGCACTGTTGGGGTTTCACCCTCCCTTCCCTCTGTGCCTAAGCCCACACTGAGAGGGAGTCTTTCCCAGGTGTTCAAGTAGGATTTTTCCCATTTCTCCACAGCAAGTGATCACGAAGGAGTATGAGCTGTTTGACTTCCGGCGCACCGAGGTCCCTCCCCTGCTCCTCATCCTGGACCGGTCGGATGATGCCATCACCCCGCTCCTGAACCAGGTGAGTCACACCCAGGTGTGCCGGGCAGGGGCGGGAGTCCTGCAGCAGCTGGAGTTCTACCCCTGGCAGGTCATGGGTTGGATATAGGAGAGAAGTGTTGCTCCCCACCCCCTTTCCCTGCAAAATCCCTCTTTTATCCCCTGGCCGGGTTTTCCAGACCTGAGTGGGGGTTGTTCGTGCTGGCTTCAGTGGCAGATGGACCCAGCACCCTGGAAAACAGGGCCACTGGCTCTTCCGTGTGGCTTCTGGAGCCCCAGTGCTCTGGCAGAGCCTTTCCCAAGGAGTTGTGTGTTGGGCTGCGGGCAGCACACGGTTATCGAGTGACCTTGCCCTGCTGAGTCTCCCTCTGTTATCGATGGCTGCTGGATTTGCTCAGAGTTGTTGGATTTATTTGTTCCATGCTGTGCTGCGGATCCTGGCAGGATCTGTTGGTCTCCCTTCATTTCTGTGGGGTTCCCTTGGAACCTGGGGATCAGGAGCCGCACCTGGGCGGGATCAGCAGCCCCAGAGCTGCTGTAACACCGGTTCTGCAAGAGCTGGAGGTGACGTGTGTCAGGGAGGGGTGTGGCTGTCACAGCCCAGCTCACACCTGGTTTGGGGTGTTCTGGACTGTGCTCAGCATTGGGCGTTATCTGCTGTTTCAGGATTTCCTATCCCAAAGAGATTCCCAGGGATGTAAATGGAGTGCTGGGCACGGCAGGGCTCTTATCAGCTGTCACTGTTCTCTCTGGGTTATTATTAGACTCCTCAGGATAAAAATAGAAACTCCTGATGTGCAGAAATGCTCCTGCCAGTGGAGCACATAGGGAATTCTGCAGTGGAACTGTGGGACCTCTCCCTGCCTGGGCAGAGGGGTGGGGGGTTTGGTGGCCAACAGAGGTTTTGGAACAGGAATGTTAGTCCCCATCCCTCTTTGGTCTCTTCTGAAGATACCTGCAAGAATTCTTGATCTGGTGGGAGGTGTCCCTGCCATGAACAGGATGGGTTTAATGTCCCTTCCAACCCAAACCGTCCCATGATACTGTGATTCTGGAATGGCCCTGGAGGGGGGTGGTTTCCCTCTGCACTGTCTCCCCATCTGATTATTTATCAGTGATGTTTATCTTCACTGGAATGTCCTGGCTGGTTTGAGGGATGCACTCCCAGACTCTGCTGTGTGTCCTGGGGTAGCAGGAGTGGCTCTGGCTGGGTTCAGCTGAAATCTATTGATTTCCCAGTGCTGTGTCTCACCAAGGTCATCCCTTTGCCTTCCTCTGTCCCCTGGCAGTGGACGTACCAGGCCATGGTCCACGAGCTGCTGGGGATCAACAACAACCGCATCGACCTGTCCCGGGTGCCGGGGATCAGCAAGGACCTGCGGGAGGTCGTCCTGTCAGCCGAGAACGATGAATTCTACGCCAACGTAGGTGTCCCAGGGGGGCTTCACCAGCACCCAAATTTGGGGGTTTGCCACGGGAAAGGAGCTTCCCGATGACTTTGAGGCTCAGGGTGGGGATGTGCCATTTGTGACCTCAGCGTGCAGCACCAGTGGCATCTGACTTAACGGGTCCTGTTTGTAGTTGGATTTCAAGCCCTGCTCCAGGTTTTGGGGGAGGGAGCCACGTTTTCCCAGCTGCTCAAGGCTCTTCCTTGGTCGAGACTCTCTCAGGTGAGTTTCCCTCTGCTTCCCGCCTTGTTCCCTACAGAACATGTACCTGAACTTCGCCGAGATTGGCACCAACATCAAGAACCTGATGGAGGATTTCCAGAGGAGGAAGCCAAAGGAGCAGCAGAAGCTGGAGTCCATCGCGGATATGAAGGTACAGACAAAGCCCATCCCACTGTGTCCCATCCTTTCATGCTAGGAATAAATAAAAAGTACATCCCTCCCAGAAATCTCCTGGTAATGGGAGAAATCGTGTGGGCTCCTGGGACCAAGGTGTCTGATCCTCTGCCCACCTGCACAGGGCTTGGATTGCTGGGAATTTGTACAATTTATGGCTGGCTGCACCCACCCTCTATCTCCTGCTTTTCCCTGGAAGCACGCACTGCCTCAGTTTCCCCATCACAGGCCTTTGTGGAGAACTACCCTCAGTTCAAGAAGATGTCAGGCACAGTGTCCAAGCATGTGACAGTGGTGGGGGAACTGTCCCGGCTCGTGGCGGAGCGGAACCTGCTGGAGGTGTCAGAGGTGGAGCAGGAGCTCGCCTGCCAGAGTGACCATTCCAGCGCGCTCCAGGTACACATCCTGGCTCTGGATCCGGGGGGTTCCATCGCGTCACTCCCTTGGGAGTGGGGATTTGAGGCTGGGAGGCAGTGGGAGCTCCATGTGTGGATACCCTGTGCGCAGGGACACTGGGTGTGGAATTGCTTCTCGGTGCTCAGCTCAGATGGGAATGAGTCATCGTTAATAACTGGCTTGAGAAGCATCCTTGCAAATCCTGTCCTTACATCCCACAAGCCAACGTTCTTTCATTATATTCAGCCAGTTGGCTTCTGGCAGGCACCAGGATAAGACAGCCTCAGACACCATGCAGGAGCTGATGTGTTTGTTGGGCAGGAGAAGAGCTGGAATCCCTGGAATTGTCTTTACCTATTTTGTTAAGAAAAACCACTAGAAAGTCTCAGATCCAAGATTTCTTTGGCAGAGAGGCCTGGAAAAGCTGAAGAGAGGTTCTGTGACAGCTGAGCGTGGCCTCTTGTGCCGTGACCGGAGCAGGGTCTGGCAGAGTCAGTGGTGATGGATTCGGGCTGGTGCTCAACAGGAGCTTTGGGATGGGGCTGGCTCAGAGCAGAGCTGGAACAGCCACTCACTTCTGAGAAATGATTCCTTGATTTTCGGTAGTGGAGGGGGAGTCCCACCATGTAACAGAGCATTAGATGGCACTGGGGAAGCAGAGGGACTGGGAAATGAGGAAAAGCGTCTCCAGCAGGTTTGAGATCAGTTTCTTCCCCACCTCTGTGACCCTGAACTCCAGGTGGGGGCTGAGGGGATAACACTGGACTGTCCTCAGAAGTGGGATGTTCTCCCAGCCCCTGGGCTGATGCTTCCCTATGGACCAGCGAGTGTAGGGATGGAATTCCATAGCTGGTGTCTGGCAGGATTTACATGGCTGAGTATGGAACTGGGAACGCAGCCAGAAATGTGTTTGCTGGAAGCAGCCTCTGAGGTCCTCAAGCTGTTTCACTGTCTCCAGCTCAGGTTGTTGCAGTTTAAAAGTCAAATATTCCCAGTCTGCTCCCTCCCTGTGCCGTGAGCCTTGATTTTTGATGGAATATACGTAGCACAGAGCTATGGTGCCAGGTGAATCCTGGGGTTGCTGGGGTCACCTTGGTCCTGCTCTACACAAACAGTGTTTCTGCAGTTTCCTTCCAGCCCTGTGCCTGAAGGGCCCTGTTGTATTTCCAGCAACTGAGGCCACTGGAAGACATGCAGCAGCTCAGAAATAAATGGAAACCCATGTAACTGGGATCTTTGTCCCTGCAGCCACCCCGCCCTGGGCTGTCCCTGCTGCGGCTCCCAATGGCAGAGAGAGGGGCAAGGCCACGGGACAAGAAGCAGCAGCCAGAGCCTGGAATAAGGGTGGAATTGTTCTCCCCTGATGTCACTTCAGGGATTGCTGGATCTCTGGTGGCCTTGGGCCCCCCAGTCTGGGACATTTGGGTTCTTCCTCCCCTGGGCTCTCATTAACCCTGACACAGTGCATGAGCCCTGGGAGCTGAATGGAGGGGTTGGAATCCCAGCTCCTCCCATGGACAATGGCTGTTCTGTTCTCTGCTTCCTGCTGGTCCTGGCACTGCCAGCACAGGAACCTCCCTGGGGCTCCAGCCCTCCCCTCACAGGTGAATTCCTGACCTTGAATGGTGAAATTCCTCTTGATCCTCCTCACAGCCAGGATTTTATGTTGTGTTTCTGTCACTAGTCAGCATGAGTCAAATAGATGCCAACAAACATCTGGGCCAGGTGAATCCAGCAGCGGATCAGGAATGATAACAGATCCCTGCTCTTCCCTCTACCTGGGATCTCTCTTTCCATGCTTTAATTCCTTCCCTCCTTTGCTTCCAAACATGCAGTTTGTTCCTCCACATCTCACATCCAAAGGTTAGCTCAGGTTATGCCACAGCTTTATTTCTCTTGCATTGCTCCTGTGGCAGTATTGTTGCTGGGCAGTGAAACCAGTCTGATAAGTGTCCCCTAAGGCAGTGACCAATGAAACCAGTATGACTGCGTGTCCCTCAGGCTGTGGGCACTGGGGCAGTCCGGTGTGGCCCCCGCGGTCCCTGAGG
>NW_008237220.1:194878-197582 GCF_000691975.1 Corvus brachyrhynchos | reverse complement strand
TGCACTGCGGGAGGACGTGCGCGGCCGCGGGGGCACCGACAGGTACCGCAAGGTAACCCTGGGGTGGGGCAGGATGGGGGAATCGCTGCTCTTTGGGGTGAAACCCGCCTGCTCCGGGTCAGCCCAGGGCTGCATTGTTGCACAGAGCCCTCAGCTCGGCTGGGACCTGCGGGTGTGGTTTTAAAAGGTGTTTTAAATAAGTGACTCGATTTCCATTTCCTAAGTCAGTGATGTTGAGGGTTGGACTCCAGAGGTCCCTTCCACTCCTGACTAGTCTGTGATTCCTTCACGTTATGAAGGATTGAATAAAGAAGGGGTGGCAGGAGCCTGCTGGGAGGGGAGTGTGGCTGTACAGGGGCCTGGGATGTGCTTCCTCTCTTCTTTTCCTCCCCCCCCCCCCTTTCCCCAGCTCCTACTGCACAGGCAGTGGCAGCAGTGAAGGGCTGGGGATGGAGAGGCTGGCAGGGAGGGAACAGGCAGCAGTGCCAGGAGCAGCTGGGGAGGAGGTGGAGGAGCGGGATGATGTCACCTCGTGTGGAGGAGCTGATGTCGCTGCCGCAGGCGCTGGAGATGAAGCTTCTCCTCAAGCAGGAGGGTCAGGGCGGGCTGGGGATGTGGGGGTGCTGCTGCTCTGCCCCCTCACCTCCATGTGCAGTTCCATTGGGATCACCTCCGTGGCTCCTTGTCCCCATTCCAGAACTCCATGAGGTGTCTGCAGTGACTCCTCACCACAGCCTGGAAGGAGTTCCCAGGCTGACAGGGCTCCTGCCCTCTCCCTGCACAGCTGGTGTCCGCCGTGGTGGAGTACGGAGGGAAGCGGGTCCGAGGCAGTGACCTGTTCAGCCCCAAGGATGCCGTGGCCATCACCAAGCAGTTCCTCAAAGGCCTGAAGGTAGTGAGCTGCCCTGGGGAAACGGGGACAGACTGAAGCAAAACTGCAGCCCAGAGGAGCAGGGCTGGCACGAATGCTGGGGGCTGCTGGCTCAGGACTGGGATTTCATGGAGAAGTCCAAGGCTTCAGGGCCTGATTCCATTGAGAACAACGGGAGTGAGTTGCTGGAGAGCCTCTCAATCCCAAATTCAGGGGTAGTACCTGCTGTGCCTCTGCTGATCCTCCTTCCTTGCTGGGCCACTTCCTAAAGAGCTTCTCCCCGGCTGCAGGGCATCGAGAACGTGTACACCCAGCACCAGCCCCTGCTCCAGGAAACCCTGGACCAGCTCATCAAGGGAAAGCTCAAGGACAGCCAGTATCCCTACCTGGGCCCCAACACACTCCGGGACAGGTACATGGGGCCTTTGGGGCAGAGCCTGCACTGGGACACGCCAGCTGCCCCGGCACTGGGACATCCCTGGTGTCCCCGGCGCTGTCCCCATAGCGGGCTTGGACTGATGATGAACAGAACTGGGGCTTGACACAGAAATCTCTTGGATGCAGAGGTCTTGTATCCCCAAGAATGTTCCCTGGAGCAGGCTCCCAGGACTGGGATACGTCTCATCCTGTCTTGCCTTGCTGGCCCAGATGTGCCATTCCCATTGGGAGGCTTGGGTGAAGGATGAAGCCCTCACTCATCAGAGCTGGCTCTGTGATGGCCGTGCCATCTGCTGTTTGGGGACTGCCAAAAATAGTCCCAACTGCAGCTCTCCTGCCTGAGCCAGTGTTGTTCCCAGTGGAAATGGGATCCTGCTGGAGAGGGTCATGCAGCCCTAACCCAGAGTCTGAGGAGATATCAGGCTTTGGGTGGTTATTGGTGATACAGATCACATTGGGAAGGAACTGCACTCACCTTTTCCACGACTTTTCCTTGCTTTCCCGCATCCCCTTGGGCAGGGAGGCAGTGGTGTGGGGATCCATGGAAATCTAGTGGCCAGCATGCTCTCTCTGTGCCTGTGTCCCAACCAGGCAGGAGCAGCTTTGCTCCAGGCCATGCTGTCCATGCAGTGATCCAGGAAAGAAATTCTTGGTGTTGGTCCTTCCGAGGGATTGGGAGGGTGGTTATGGGAGAGGGAAGCAGCAGCTCACTTGAAAGCAGCATGTGCACTGCATACCTGGGTTTGTGTTGGGATGGAGGAAGGCACTGCTCTCCCCCTTTCCTCTTGCTTGGCTTCCCTCTACCATCCCACATTTCCCTGCTGGCTGGGAAATGTCCCCTCAGGTGAACTGAGGCACAAATCCCAGCGGTTCCTGATCAGTCACAAGCGCGAGCTGCTCCGAGCCTGGGAGCTCCAAGGCAGTGCCATGTCCTTGCCTGACTCTGGAATCGATCCTGATTTCCCAGCCCCAGCAGATCATGCGTTAAACATGGGCGTGTGGATCCACAGGGATCAGGGTGGTGCTGTTGGAGGTTGCTCAGGGCTGTGGGTGAAAGTTTGGGAGAGGTGAGGTTTTGGGGGATTCAGTGGGTTGTTTTCAGCTCTGAGCCCAGCACATCACAGGGATGAGGCAGGGTCTAGGAGAGGCACGCTCGGGATCACGGATCACTTCCTCCGAGGTGCAGGATTTATCCTTGGCTTTGTCTGATCCCAACTCAGTATTTGTGGCTGCTCCATCCCAGAAAGTGTCCAAGGCCAGCTGGGACAGGGCAAGGTGTCCCTGCCATGAACAAGATGAGCTTTTAGGTCCCTTCAGCCCAAACCATTCTGTGATTTGTGCCTTTATCCCAGGCCTCAGGATATTATTGTATTCCTCATCGGAGGGGCCACGTAC
>NW_008237220.1:189872-194743 GCF_000691975.1 Corvus brachyrhynchos | reverse complement strand
GAAGGTGGGATGCCGGAGGGATCCCCACATGGAAGGGGCTGTCAGAGCTCTGGATCCAGCTCTGCTCATGGTGGCTCAGGGACAGATCCCTGAGCTGGAGGCTTAATTTGCATTTCCATGAGCTCAAGGGCAAGGAAGTAGAGGTTTCCGTAGAGTTTTTCCAGTTTATAACACTGGGAAGCCAGAGCAGCACACGGGAATTCAGCACTGAATGAACCTGCAGCTGCTTTGCTGAAGGTGGGCAAAGATCCCTGTCAGTATGGAATTCCCAGTGGGAAACATCTGGTTTATAAATACAAGTAACTTTTCCTGAGCCCAAATTACTCACATTGGGCACAGGAAAGAATTGAGGCCACAGTGGGAATTGTTTCCCATCGGCGCAGCTTGCTGCTGGCCAGGGAGGAGAGCAGGAATTGTCTCCAGATTCCCAGTGCTCAGTGTGGGATGGTGGGAAAATCCTGAGCTGCTGCAGAAGCTCAGGATCTGCCGCTCCATCGTGGGCTCCACTTGGATTGGTGCTGCCAGGAGCCACCAGGGCTGGTTTGGGCTCTCCTGCGGTGCAGTCCCTGAATTATTTACAGAAAACCTGGGATTCTGTACCCAAATTTACATTTCAAAGAATGAAGTGGGGAAAAATTTAAAAGAAAATAAAAGGCTGGTGCTTTGAAAGGGCTGGATGCGGCCAGGTCCTGCCTGGGGAGGACAGCAAAGCCCTGCCCCAGATGATCCATTTTCCTTTGGATAAGGTTTCCGTGAGGATGGAAGGACAATAAAGATGTCTCCTGTCCACTGTTATCCACGATGCCAGCACAGTGCCCTAGGATCAGGGATATCTCAGCACATCCCTGCGGTGTCTGATATGAGGGAAGCCAGGCTTTAGTGTGTCCCAGCCCCTCACGTAATCCACGGCCTTTCTGATTCCTGCGGGATTAGGGCAGATATGTCACCAGAAACAAGGGGATTTGGGTGTTAATGCACCGAGCAGCCATGTAAGCACCTAATCCTGGTTCCATTGTTCTTACTCCCTGCTGGAACTGGGACCAACATCTGTGGGCCCAGAGGGGTGGCCCAAAGGATGGAGAATCCGCTCTGCTCCTGGGGATCTGCCCTGCTCCTGGGGTTTCCAGAGCAATTCCGCAGGGTTTGGAGGAGAAAGGGTTACAAAGGATCGATAATCGGCTAAAAAGGGTTGCCAGGAACATCTGGTGCTGGGGCTGACTCATTCTGGGCAGGTTGAGCATGAACCTGCTGGGACTAATCCTAGGATGTGGGGCCTGACCCAGTTACCCAGTTACAGCCGCAGTGGCGGCACCGGATCCTCCTGGGGACCCTCCTGACTGCGGAAAGTTCATTTCTCCTGGGAGTTTCATCTCCAGGCCCTGGTTGGATGGAGCAGCTGTGGAGGTACCTGCAGATGCCTGTGCTGGGTCCTCGCCTGTTCCTGGCAGGATCTGCAGGGTCCTGGGAACAGCAGCCTCAGCAGGGGGGGTGTTTGGCTCTTGCCTCCCATCATTCCAGACCGGGAATGTGCTCGGAGAGGCCGTGCCGAGGGACCCCGAGGTGTCATTGGTCACAGGCACAAGCTGCTCCAGACAGCACGGGACCAGGAGACCCTAAAAACACCAGAGTCATTCCCTGCCAGAGCTCAGTTCTGCCTGGTTCTAGTGCCTAAAAATAACCTGGAGGAGGGAGAGCTCCGGCTGGAACACGGAGCCAGGTGCCAGAGCCTGTGCCAGAGCCATTGCCGCTGTGGGCAGTGCCCTGGCTGTGCCTCCTCCCAGCTGTGTCCAGTGGGACTCAGCTGGGTGTTGCTGCAGGGTTTTGCAGGACATTTTAGGGTTTTACTGTTTCTCAAACCCCTCAAGATTCACAACCTGGGCAAGAAGAGCTGCCCCAGCCCCGGTTTAGGGGAATCCCATTGCTGTAGGATTTGTGGCATATCTTGGTTTGTATTTCTTTATCTTTTGGGGTGTTTTTTAAGCATTGCTGTTGAGATCACCTGATCAGCACATTGAGGGATGAGTCAGCCTGGGAATGGCCGTGGCGTCTCATTGCCAGAGGAATTGTCCTGCGGCTGAGAGCATTCCTGGCTCTGGGAGCTGCTCCCAGCCGCGGGTGTGTGATGCCACCGAGCCTGAGGCTTGTGCTGGGGACAGTCACAGCCCCTCTGGCCTCGGACACCTCGGACAATTATCAGTGTGCCATGAGCAGATCCCTGGCCCTTGTTCCACTGACCTGAACCTTTCCCGGCAGCTTCCTGGAGGAGGTCACAGCCGTGGGGTTCCGCGGGCGAAGCACTGACAGCTCCCAAGTCCCAAGGTCCAGCAGCCGACGGTGAATCCAGAAGGAATTAATCCTTTTTTGCACATTCAGAGGTTTCCCAGACTAGAGCAGAGCAGGATGGTCCTGCCCTGCAGCTGGAGCTTCCCCTCCACACCTGGAATGGCAGCAAGTGCTGGAGCTGGCACGGACCCAATGGCCGGGATCTGCTCCCACTGCAGCTCCTCCTTGTGCCCTCACAAGCAGGGCTGGGACTGGGATTGTCATCTGAGGAGAGCCTGGGGAAGCCCTTGAATCCCTGCAGCTCCTGGCTCTTTACTGGGACAGACGGGATGAGTCCCATGAGGAGCCCAATGATGCAGCCCTGTGCTGGGGGAGCAGCTGTGGGGGTGCAGCTGGTGGGCACAGGAGCCCTTTGCTCTGTTGTCTGTATATGTTGAATCCTATTAAATCCCCCACTTTGGCCGAATCTGTCTGTTGGATGATTCTCACTTTCCCTTTCCCAGTGCCAACAAGGTGCAGTTAACAGCCTGAGCCTCCTCGGGAGCTTTTGCTCCCCTCCAGGACCACACCAAGGAACCTGCAACTGTGTTTCCAGCTCTGCTGCGTGGCCTCTAATCAGCATTTGATTGGGAATTAACAAGCCAGATCAAATGAAATGAGCTCCTAAATCCCTGGGAATTATCTTGGCATCACAACTAAGTCCTGTTGATGTGGGAGAGAGCAAAGCCCTGCAGGGAGGAGGGGACCTGGCCCTGGGGGTCCTGGGCAGCTCTTTGGGGAAGGGTGGGGAGAACACAACCTGTGCTGGGGAGAGGTTTCTCTGCCCACAGCCAGGGGTGGAACTGGGTGGGCACCTTTACGGTGAATTTTTGGTGAATTTTGAGTTGTTGGGACAGGCAAAGCCACAAGTGCATTCTCCCTCACAGGTGGCTCAGGTCTCTGACAGTCTGAGACCCCAACAGAGGAGAGCTGAGTCAGGATGCTGGACAGCCCCCTGCCCCATCCGCCCCTCCAGCAGCCCCTTCTCCAGGCAACAATGCTGTAATTATCGTCAGAGACACAGAAAAGCATGTGTCCTAGTTAAACTCAGCTTGCCTCCCAGACAGCAGCTTCACACTTGATATCCAGAGGCAAAATGCTCTTTGGGGGGGGGGGGGGGTAAGGTGTTAAATACATAAATAAACCAAGAGTTTGCTGATCTGCTCTGCAAGATGAGATTTTGGCAACTGTTTATTATGGATCAGCACAGGGAGCAGCTGCAGCATCAGGGCCAGGGGTAGTGAAGGGCCTGTGTGAACACAGGGAGAGACACAAAAACACCTTGGAGAGGCTTTTCATTGTGCCCACAGCGATGGGGATGGGGACAGGGCTGGGGGTGAGAAGCTGCACAGTCCTCGTCACCTGTCCCACGGGTGAGCAGCCTCTAGGGTTGGCCTCATTGCTGGAAGTGCAGCAGCCTGTTCCTGGTACAGAAATGGGAGACGGGTTCCCTCCTATCTCCTTCCTTCCCTGTTAAATTGTTGATGTTTCCAGCTCTGAATCATTGGTCACATCCTTCACAAACGTGACTCACTGTCGCACTGTCAGAACAGCCCGAGGATTCCAACTGCAGCTGAATTTCTGCTCCCAGGGATGGGGTGGGGTGTGCAGGTGCGTTACCCGCTGTGGTTTCAGGGCAACTCCCCTGGCACCAGAGGACATTTGGGGAGAGCGTGGGCCCTGGATCCAAAGGGCACGACAGAGCTGTCCTGCTGCCACCAGCACTGCCATCTGGCATTGGCCATCAGCCGGTGCTCTGCAGGCCCTGGCCACCAAAAACAGGATGTGAGGAAGGACAAGTCCGGCTGGGAGGCAAAATGTCATTAAATAAACTGGCAGGTTCTGTGGTGTCCCAGGGATACACTGGGGGGTCTGGGCAGCCGGTGTGGCTCATCTGTCCCTCTGCCATCAGCCCTGCCTGGGCCAAGCTTTGGCCACGTGGGGTAGAAGGGAAAACTGAGGCACAGAGATGGCAAATCCTGGTCCTGGGCCCCACGGAGTTCAGGGCTGCACAGGCACAGGACAAAAAGGCAACCCCTGAATTTGGTGTCGGGAGTGACTTGTGTCCCCGTCCTAGGTATTCTCAGGCATCCACAGCTCATGGCAAAAATGCCAGTGCTCAGAATGGGATAGCAACACTCACAGAAGCTCTGCAAATGCTCCATAATCCAAGTACATTCCTAGGACTCTGCGTGCATTAATTCCAGAGCACTGGGGTGAAACTACAACTTGAAATCAGCGGTGGGGGATGTCGTCCAGTGATGGGATGGACTGTAAAGCTGGGATGGGATGGACAGTGTCATTGGAAAGCTGATCCACTGATGGATGATGGATCAATCTATTTCCAGACAGAAAATTTTCTCCTTTCTCTGCTTTTTCCTCTACCGCACCCATTTCTGATCCATAAATCCCATCCGTGACCTCAGTCCCACACTCAGACAGTTCTGCACTTGCAGGACATGAAGGAGATGGACAAAAGCCAAAAAAGGGCATTTTTTTAGGAAGCCAAGTGCCTCCTCACTTTTGGAAGCCATGCTCTGAATCCTGCT
>NW_008237220.1:189432-189859 GCF_000691975.1 Corvus brachyrhynchos | reverse complement strand
CCTGCTGACTCCCGGCTGTCAGACCCTCCGTGCTGGAAGCGACCCCCTTCCCCCAGCCCCCTCCCCAGGAGATCTCCCAGCTCCTCTCTCCAGAGGGATTTGTTCACACTTCCCAACACCTTTCGGGGAGAAAACCCTCCCAGTGCCACCCGGCTGCTTCTCCCTCTCCTAGGAAGTTTCCCGGTGACCCGTGACACCGCCGGGAACGCGGCTGGGCCCCGGTGGGGGACACCAGGCAAGGCACTGCCCTCCCCGCGCCCGCTGCCCCACGGACCCCGTGTCCCCCGGTGAGTCAGAGACAAAGAAGAAAAACCCTCGTGGGCTGCGATTCGCCCCGTGCCGTGAACACCGACGTCACGGGCGCGCGGCTATAGATGGAGCTCGGGAGCCCGGCGCAGCCCAGCGCAGCCCCCCGAGCTGCGGGATG
>NW_008237220.1:186321-189358 GCF_000691975.1 Corvus brachyrhynchos | reverse complement strand
CGAGCGCACCGAGGAAAGATGAAAAAAAATAATTCTGCAAAAAGGGTGAGTAGAGAATCGGTTCTTCGCCGGGGCAAGGCAAGGTGGGGGAGGCTCCGGGATGTTGTGGGGAGGGGGGCTTGTCTCTTTGGGGCCGGTTGTTCGCTTCGCCTCTGCTCCCCCCGCAAAAAGCGCACAGACCCCCGAGCAGATCCAAAGAGACCCAAACCCTGCACCCGGCCCTTCTCCTGCCCCTGCCCAGCGGCTCTCCTGCCTCCCGCACCCGCCACAGACACTGGGTGATGTAGGCAGGCAGTTTTCATCTTGGAACACAAGGAAACGATAAAATCCGGAGGCACCATCAATCCGCCGCTCTGTGCCGTGCTGTGTGCTGCACCCAGCGATCCGATCATCGCTGCCTATGGAGACGCCTCTGATATAAACCAACCATAGATTTCACCTTTTGGATTAATTGGGCATAAAAAGCTCCGAAATGCAATTTTGACCGCAGTAAAAAACCCAGCTGGTTTAAATTCCGCCCATCCCCCTCCTGTTCCCCTTTCCATGGGTAAATGCCCGTTGGATGAGGCGATAGAGACACCGGCCTGTCTTATATAACCACGGAGGGAACCCTGCCCGCTCCTCGCAGCGTCCTCCCGGTGCTGCCGCTGTCGCTTCGTGTCTGCAGCACAAAGATCCCCGTGGAGTGACCCCGGGGAAGGACTCGGTCCCGGCGTCGGCGAAGAGAGGGGCCGGAGGAAGGGGGAGACAAAAGTTGGGCAAAGAGGGAGGGGGGGAGAAGAGGAGTGTAAAACCAAGAATAATCCCGTTTTCCCCCATTTTCTTCCCTCTCTCTTTGTGTTAGGGGCACCAGGATGGAAACCAGCAACCTGTGCAGCCGGAGAAGGTCGGCTGGGTGCGGAAATTTTGCGGGAAAGGCATTTTTAGGGAAATCTGGAAAAACCGTTATGTGGTTCTGAAGGGAGATCAGCTTTACATCTCGGAGAAGGAGGTAGGACCGGTTTCAGTTTCCTTTCCCATCCCCCCCTTCCTCCCTTTGCATATGAAAAGGAGCAGCCCCGGCCCTTCCCAGCGCCCCTCCAGCGCCAGCCGGGCCGAGGAGGTTCCTCGGGGGCTTCTCTTCTCCCCGCACTGGCGCCGGCGGGGCCCGGCCGAGGTCGGGGTCGGTGTCGGCTCTGACAGCGATTCCCCCAGACAGCTCTGCTGGGAGACATTTTCCCAGCGAGGAGACACGAAAGGATTCACTTAGCGAGAGTTAAGCCCTCAAACCTCTTTCCGCCGCGGCGACAGCAATGCCGGCTCCCTTCTGTGCCTGTCCTCCGTCCTTGAGCCCAACACTGCCTTGTTCCCACCTGCTCCCTCTATTTGGAAATAACTCCACTCTCCCTACTGGAATCGAGCCATTTACAGGTCGATCTCTTGTATTTTTCCCCCACGCCAAGAGGAAAACAGGGACATTTCGCCCCGGATTGACATCCTGTTGTAACACGTGCTCCCTCCGCTGCCCCTCGTCTCCTTGCTGGGGTTTGGGATTTAACGTGGTGTTGACATTGGAGGTAATCAGATGTGACTGTCAGGCTGAGCCAGCACCTGGCTGTCCTTGCACGGCCCCCCTGTGCTTTTTGTCTCCATAAATCCATGAGAGAGAACTCCCCAGGCCAGAGCCCTTCTCCCTCCTATCCCCTTTGACATCCCAGCACTGCACTGTGCAGAGTGGTGCCCACAGCAGGCATGGGGGTTGCTCCAAGTCAGGGAATTTGTAAAATCCTGGTCTCTCTGGGTTTCCCCCTCAGTGGAGGTCATTTCCTAACAGACGGTGGTTGGATGCACGGCTGCCTGGTTTCGCTCTGTCAGGACCTGGAGAGAGGAGGGGACAATTTGATTTAAGGCTGGTTGAGCCATGGACATGGCACAGGCAGAGGACCAGGGCTTGTTACAACAGAGAAATGGCCTAAAAAGTGGACTGAATGGCCAGGTCATGCTGAGCTGCTTGCTGGCATTCCAGAGCTCGCTCCCATTAACCTCCTGGCTGCTCCAGAGCCGGAGAGAGACACAGGAACAGGCAGTAGATGTCTGCAGGATGGGGGTATGGTGCCTCAGAAATACTCAGGTAAAGAGAGGTGATGAGAAAAGGTTTAGGGACTGTGGACAACGCTGGTGGTAGTGAGACACAAACCCCGTGATGGATCTACAGATACATTTACAGATCAGGAAAGTTGGATGGATGTGAGTGGCACAGAGCCAGCGGCACAAATCCCCTGTGGCTGTGGCCCTCCCAAATTTCTTAGCAGTAATGCAGAACAACACAGTTGGACTGCTGGGATGGAATTGGGAGTAGGCTGGACTAGTGAGAGCAGGTGGTTCAAATAGTAATCAACACAGGCAAGAGGTGCAGGGAAAAGACGTCTGTCCATCCCTCCCAAATATGTCCAGGTAGCTACAGCTTGAACCCAGGTGTGCTGGGAGCCCCAGAGAGGCTGGAGGGGCCATGCAGCGCCTGTTGCAAACAAGAAGCTCTTGTGTTTGTGTTTCATACGGGGAAAAACTCACAGCTGGGCCTGAGGCGGCCCCGGGGCTCCACGTGTGTGTGAGAGACCATAAATAACATGCAGCAGCCGCTGCTGAGGCTTTATATGGAAGAATCTGTGGTCGGCAGAGATGTGGTCACAGAGATGACATCTGGTGCTGGTGTGCACTGAGGTGACTCTGTGCTGGTCATGGAGGTGACATGTGCTGCTGGTGTGCACTGAGGTGACTCTGTGCCTGTGGCACAGAGGAATACGCCAGTGTCAGGGGGTCTGGCATCCTGGGGGTCTCATTGTAGGGAATCCCGAGGGGTTCCTGGGGGGCGTCCCAAAACTTCCCGCTCACAGGGTCTCAGAACGGGCGGTGCAGGGTTTGATACCAACGGGAGCATCAACACTTAGCAAGGCCAGGACCCCTCCCAGGCCCCAGGGAAGGCCCACGTGTGGCTCCAAGCTCTGCTCCCAGAGCACCTGCTGTTTCCTGGCAGCGCCTGTCGCGCTCAGCGGCTGCT
>NW_008237220.1:182688-186252 GCF_000691975.1 Corvus brachyrhynchos | reverse complement strand
AGAGATGGTTTTGGAGGTGAAGCCACATTCCCGGCCCTCTCCACCATCTTGGAGCAGAAAGGGTTAAATCCCAAGGCTCCTGGAAGCTCCTCGGCTCTGCCATGTGCTCATTAAATGAATTCAAACCAGACATTTATTTACTTGTGCCTGAATTTCTCCATCTGGGAAGCAGGGCAATGAATCCCATCTCCCCAAAGCACGTGGGGAAGGGGAATTGTCTGTTCCACACCGGGATCCCCCGGGAAGGATGTTGGCTAGGGGCAGGTGTTGATGCTGCACGAAGAGACCGTGGAGCAGAACTGCTCGGAGCTGAGCATGGGCTGAGGTCTGGAATGGGGAGATTTCCAAAATTTAGACTAACGAAATCCCATCAATATCCACGCTGATTCCTCCTGGGAATCTGTGTGCTTTTCCAGTTGTCTGCCTAGGACCTGGGCTTGCAGGTCAAAGACCAGCCCTGATTATTCAGTTTTGTCAGGAGAATTTGGGAATGCCTGATAGGAGCCTGGGCTTCTCCCTGGCAGAGCCATGTCTGTGAGGAGAGGAAATGTAGTTTTTCAGCCCAGCTGATGGAAAATGCTAACAGGGTGTTTGAGTCCTGCCCTTTGAAAGCCGTGGGACTTGTCTGACACCTCCTGAAATGGGAGCTTGAGGCTCCGGCCATGCTCACTCCGCTCCCCCACGGATGCTGAACTCTGTGAACTCACACCAAAATCCTTCGTTATTCAGCGTTTGGTCATCGGCCAAAACCAGCTCTGTAGAGAAGAGCTGCAGCAGGCTGAGCTCTGCTGAGCACACCGCCACCTTCTTAGCTCACTCTTGCATTCTTTCCCCTCGCTCTCCTCACGACGGTCCCTCCCCCCGGCACATTTCTGGGAATTGTTCCCTGTTCCTGGCCCAGCTTTGTCCCTGCCTTCGTCGGGGAGCAGCGGCCGAGCTGACACAGCTGGGCTCGGCACTTCCTCGCAGGAAGCCGGGGGCCGCCAGCCGGCTCGAGCCCGGGCGACGAGGGGGATGAGGAAACGCTTCTCCTGAGCGTTCCCTTGTTTGCCACCAAAGACATCGGCTCAATTAGCACAAGAGCACTCGAGGAGGTGCTGCTCCTCACCGCTCCTCGGTTCCAGCTCGGCACAGCTGGCGAGGGGCTGGGGGTGTGTTTGCATACTCGGTTCTCTAGTGCTCCATGGGGTGAGTTTGCCCCCTACACAGCACAATGGGATTTTAGGAAGAAATTCCTCCCTGTGAGGATGGTGAGGCCCTGACACGGGCTGCCCAGAGAAGCTGTGGCTGCCCCTGGATCCCTGGAAGTGTCCAAGGCTAGGCTGGATGGGACTTGGAGCAGCCTGGGCTATTGGAAGGCTGTCCCTGCCATGAACAAGATGAGGTTTAAGGTCCCTCCAAAACCATGCCATGATTCGGTGATTCTGGGGAACCTGTGTCTCTGGTAGCCTTGGCGGTGACTCTTTGGAGAAGGGACTGAAGCAGCCACATCCTGCCACCATGCGCTCATCAGCTCAGGGCAGCGACCTCGCTGTGACAAAGACTGGAAGGTCCCGCTCATGCATGTGCATCCCTGTCCCAATGACAGCCTGGCTTCAGACAGATCTGCAGGAAGCTCCGTCCCTTGCTGAGGTAGAGCTGCGCAGCTGGAGGAAGTGAAACTTTGGTTGCAGGCTACAAGGGGAACTGTCTGGCCCAAAACTGCCCATGTTTGGGTATTTGGCTCCACTGAGGGTCTGGAGGTTTCTGGTTATATGCTGAGCCACACTGTGACCTCCCCAGTGTCCCGTGGGTGCCTTTTCTGTACCTTCCACATTTCTCCGTGTCCCATTGCAGCAAGGAACTGCTCAAGCAAATCTCCACCAAAAATCCCAGACTGGTGTGACTGAGAATCTGCCCTTCCCCTCCATGCATGGTTTGGCCCCAAAACACAGCCCTGATCTGGGTCCAGGAGGTTTGGAGTCGCTGCCGGGGGCTGGGTGTCTCTGGGGCCGACCCGGGCGGGCAGCAGCTGCGGGGGAAGGAGTGCGAGGAGTGCAAGGAATGCAGCTCCTCTCCTCGGATCCGAGCAGCATCAGCAGTGTCAGCCTTGGCACAGGCAGTGACACCCCGAGCTGGGGCAGCTGCCAGGGGTGCGGGGCTGCAGGGAAATGTTCCCTGCTGTAGGGATATGGGGGATGCTTCGGATTCCTTTTCCATGCCTCAGTTTCCCTTCCCTCACCTGGCCACAGGTAGGAGCCAGGTGGAACCACAGGGCAAGGTTGTTTTGTCTGCCTTGAACAACTCGACAGCAATGCCAGCAGACAGCCAGGGCAGCACCTGCTGGGATTGATTCACCTTAATCCTTCCAATCCCCAGCTCCCTGCAGGGCATGGAGGGCAGGACCCACCTGCTGGTGCGGCTCTGAGATCCCTCAACTCCTAAGCCCTTGGCAGCTGTGGGGAAGGAAAGACCTGCTGGAAACCTTCTAGCTGGGAATGGTTTTGGCAAAATCAACCATCAACCTCCTGCTTCATCCCTTCCTACTGAGAACTGATAGCAGAGGCTGCTTCCTCCTGGGCACTGCCTGGGTGCTGGGACACATCCATCCAAATCCTCTTTGGAGAAACCTGGAAGGTTTGATTTGGATGGTCCCTGTCTCACTGAGAACATGGAGGTGAC
Source organism: Corvus brachyrhynchos (assembly GCF_000691975.1). Classification (NCBI taxonomy): domain Eukaryota; kingdom Metazoa; phylum Chordata; class Aves; order Passeriformes; family Corvidae; genus Corvus; species Corvus brachyrhynchos. The sequence continues at coordinate 183,591 of NW_008237220.1, read as the reverse complement.
ACCTCACAGGTTTGTCACCCACCTGCGATAGATGCAGTGACTGGGATTTCAGCTCTGTTGGCCACATGGTCCCAGTGGGTCTGTGGCTCCTCAGGGGCTGGTTTTGTCCTGTTTTCATGGAGAATGGGCTGCACGACTGTTCTCGGCCTCTCCTACCTCCAAGGCTGCTCTGAGCTGTCTCTCATGCCACCACCTCCCTCCTTTTGGCCTCAGCCTCCCACAAAGGACAAAAGAGCTGGCAAGTGCCTCTGGAGTTCCCTTTCACCTTCCTTCTCTCCAGTTTCTCTCTGCACACTGGATGCTCTGTTACATCATCATGGGAGGGGGCTCGGCTGGCCATGCCCCTTGTGAGACACCCGCTGTCCTTCCTGTGCCCCCTGGACTTGCTGTGCCACCACAGCCACCTACTCCAGGCTGCTGCTGACCCTCTTCCCCCAGGAATCCCACTGTGGATGTTGCTCATTCCCAGTTTTAAGCATTTTATAACAGATCACACACAGGAGCAGGATCCCCTCAGTGTGTGTCCAAGGACAGTGTCAGAGCCCAGGCTCGTGTCATTCGGAGGCGTTTAAAGGATGAGCTGCACCTGCAGGGTGTTTGAACCAAAGACGCCTGCTCTGTCCTGCAGCCTCCTGTGGATATTCCTGGAGGCAGGAGGTTGAGTCCCAGCTCTGTGAGCTCTGCGGAGGAAGGGGGGGGGGCTGGGGAAGCCCCAGTGACCCACATGAGCAAACATCTGGAGCAAGGGCTCTGATCTCAGCCACAGAGCACAGCTGGGGGCTCGGAGGGGATTGGCTTTTCCTGCTGCAAATGAGTCGGGCTGAATTCAGCTGAGATTCTTGGAAAGAGGTAGATTGTAGGATGGGAGTGGGAAGAGATCAAAGCCGATTAGCAGCGTGTAGG
>NW_008237220.1:181488-182678 GCF_000691975.1 Corvus brachyrhynchos | reverse complement strand
GTAGGGAGGATGGGCAGCCAGACAGTCTCTGTTCTCACACCCAGACACAGGGGATGTGTCACAAGCAGGATGGCCGTGCCAATGATCCTGGGGACACACTCGGGAGCACAAGGACAAAGGACAGAGGGGAGCTGCAGTCATCAGGCAGGGCCAGATGGTCAGTTTATCCATGTCCCTGGTTAGGAAGCTGGTTTAGTCACCCTCTTTCATTAAATTCTATGGAAGAATCATGGGGAGTTCCTTCAGTGCTTCCCAAAACTGAGGAGGAAATGCATGAAATGGGGTGGAGTCCTTTCAGGAAATCCAAGGGCTCAGACCTCACCACCATCTGCCTTCCCAGCACCCAAGTTACACACCCTCCAATCCAGCCTGGAATGACTGGCTGGAGTCAGATTAAGCAGATGGATGTGGATTTGAGCCTGCTGCAGTGTCTGTAATGGACATGCAAACCCGAGCTGTCTCCCACCCCAGTTTCTTACTTCCTTGTGTTTACCATGGAAGAGCAGAGCTTCCCTGCTGTAGGACTGAACTTGAGGATGGTGCACTAGGAGAGCGATGAAGAGGAAGGGTACGGAGAGCTTTGCCATCTCCCCTTTGCTCCAAGTGTCCCCGAGGGACGGCACTGTCAGGTCAGGGGTCAGCATCCAGAGCCCTATGTGCCCCCAGATCCCTGCCTGGCCCCCAGTGCAGCTGCAGCCTCAGTGGCCCTGTGCAAGCTCCATCTTTAATTTGAGCCTCTGTGACACTGATCCATCACCACGTACCTGTCACACTGTGGCAGTGCAGAGTGTTGGGAAACAGACCTGGAAAATGGGAGATCTTGTAAAGCGGTCACTCAAGGGCTCTCTAAAGGACACTGAGAGCCTCGTGACAGCCTGACAGCCCCTGCCCTGGGTGGTGGGTTCTGCCCACAGCCCCCTTCCAGGGCTGGGGCTCAGCGTTGTGGGACACTCTGGGACCGGCCGTGCTTCCCCTGGAGCCAGCTGCCAGCACAGGGTAAAAATAGGAAGTGCTAATCCTTATCCCTCCAGCTCTTGTTCCGCTGTCTGCAGAGAATAATTGTCCCTTTGAACCAGAGATGAGAGTCCACCTTCTCCAGCACCTCCCACCTCCACACCAGCCCCCTCCTGACACACAGGGCCCTCTCCTTGTGGCTGGAGTAAATCCTGCATGTTTTGAGGGTCCAGAAG
>NW_008237220.1:176101-181478 GCF_000691975.1 Corvus brachyrhynchos | reverse complement strand
TCTGATCACACCTGCATGGCTGTTCAGCCTGCACCCAGTAACTCTGGGGGTAGAAGAGGCAGTAATTAACCTGGCAAAGTGTGATTTTCTTGCTATCCTTCTGAATATGCCCTGTCATTCCAGAAGAGACAAGTCAAAACCCTCATGTTGAAATCCTGCTGGCTGGAGCAGCAGAGCCTCTGTCTGACATCTGCAAAGCTCTAATTTTCTTGCTGTTTTGCAGGTAAAAGATGAAAAAAACATACAGGAAATGTTTGACCTGAGTGACTACGAGAAATGTGAAGAGCTCAGGAAGTCCAAAAGTAGAAGCAAAAAGAACCACAGCAAATTTACCCTCGCCCACTCCAGGGAGCCTGGAAACATGGTATGTGGGGCTTGCCCAGATGCAGCCAGCCCAAGAGCCACTGGCTCCAGGGGTGGGCAGGGATGTGGATGGTCCTGGGGGATGCAGGGAAGGGAGGGATGTAGATGGTCCTGGGGTTTGCTGCGTGGGGCAGGCAGGGTTGGAGGCTCAGCTCTGCTTTGCCTTTTCTGTAGAGGCCGCAGGCCTCAAGCTGGCCAGGGCCCGTCTCTGTGTGAGTTCCGGCACTGACCTGGATTCCCTCTTTTGTAGGCACCAAATCTGATCTTCCTGGCTGTGAGTCCAGAAGAGAAAGAGTCCTGGATTAACGCCCTCAACTCTGCAATCACACGTGCTAAAAACCGGATCTTGGACGAGGTAAGCAGGATTCAGGCTTGGCCCCGGCTCCCCTGCCTCAGCCTGGGTGAAGGTTTGAGACTGCTGGGAACAGCCCTGTCTTGGTGACACATCCACACAAAGTGTCTGTAGCAGAGCTCCTCCCGCTTCTCAAGGGGAGTGTGCAAGTCCCAGTTACACAAAGCAGCTTCTGCCGGGAAAAATAACAGCAGCTCCAGTTCAACATCCTCCTGGGGACACAGGGTGTACTCAGAACACCAGGTGGGCTGGCAGAGGCAGGTCAGGGTGAGCATTCCCGCATAGTTTCCTCCAGTGTGAAGGAGAACCTACCTGGAGCAGGCTGTGCCCTCGCTCCAGGGCTGACTCTCACATTAATGTTTCATGGCAACCCTTCCTCAGCTCAGACCTGTCTCAGATCTCCCATTCGCACTCAGCTTCCCACAGAGCCATGGCACTGCCAGGAGGCTCTTTCCTCTCCTGGATGGCAGCACAGAGCCTGTGGTGAAGGAAAACCAAGGTCAGACCATGGGAGAGGCTTTAGAGCAGGAAGCAGCATGGCAAACACCGGCAGACATGGCTTCCAGGAAAGTCTGTCACGGGAATCTTTGCAAACAGGTTCGGTTGTCAGCAATGACTTGAGCAGATCTGATCCCATCATGGCACAGAGAGGAGAGACCAGGGGAACACTGGGCTGCTTCTGAGGCTGGATTCCTACACCCCATTCCCTGCCAGTCTCCTCCTGATTACAGCTCCAGGAGCTGGGAATGGCTTGTGTTCTGTGCTCCCAGCAGGTGTCACCCTGCAGGTCACCGTGGAAGAGGACAGTTTCCTTGCCCACCCGACGCGCGACAGAGCCAAGATCCAGCACTCCCGGCGCCCTCCCACGCGGGGTCACCTCATGGCTGTGGTAGGTACAACCAGGCCCAGATACCTGCTCAAGTGAAATTCCTTTTGAAGTGCTCCATTTGTAAGTAAAGTGCAAGGAGAGCCTGTGCTGGAGCCCCATCCTGAACTGAGAGTTGCCATAAGGACAGCTTTGAGTCATCAGCTCTCGTCCTCTGTTCTCCTGGACCATTGCACTGTACAAACCTTCTGGCAAAGTCCCAGTTTGCCATCGCTGACACCTGCTCCTTCAGTTTCCCGCTGGGAACAGCCAGGGAGCTGCTCGTGGGTGAGCAGGGAGGGCTCAGCCACCGTGCTTTGGGTCTGTGGATCTGCAGCTCAGCCAGACCCCCCGCGCCCAGGCTCTGTCGCTGGGTGAGAGAGCATTCCCACTCCCCCTCTGTAGTGTGTATCCGCAGTGTAGAGACCCTTGGAAGCACGTGCAGCTGTTCTGGTGCCAACGCAGCTCTGCTTTCTGCTCCTCCAGGCATCTACCTCAACCTCTGACGGAATGCTGACCCTCGACCTGATCCAGGAGGAAGACGCCTCTCCGGAGGATCACGGCACCTGCGAGGAGAGTTTCCGGGTGGATCTGGACAAGTCCGTGGCACACCTCACTGCTGGGCGGCGCCGCTCGGACTCGGACAACACCAAGTCATCGGAGAAAGGGCGGACAGGGAGCCTCCCGCGGCAGGAGGTGACCTCGTGGGACAGAGCTGGGCAGCGCAATGACTCCTTTGACAAAGGGACCATGTACACACCGCAGGTCCCCAAAAAGCTCTCACACTCAGAAAAGAATAAATGTGCCTCCATGGAAGAAATCCTGTCCCGACGGGACTCTTCCACGCACCGGGCGGTGCTGAGGAAGGGGCTGGAGGCTCAGTTTGCCTCGGCAGAGCCGGAGCAGCTGTCCCGGATACAGGAACTGGTTGCACTGAAACTGGAAAAAACTCAGGAACTGCTGACAGAGGTGAAGGGCTACGGGGAAGGCAAGAGAAAGACCAAGGATTCCAACACCAGCACCACCATCACCACCACCTCTTCTTCCTCATCATCTTCCAAGTCGGACTCTGAAAGGATCCTGCAGGAATCTGAGAGGCTGCTGGGGGAGGCTTCCTCCACCTGGAGCCAAGCCAAGAGGGTGCTGCAGGAGATCAAAGAGCTGAGGGACCTGTACAAACAGTTTGAGCTGCAGCAGTCAGACTCGAAGCCCAAACAGAGCTCACAGTCGCAGTTTAGGAAGAGCATGATGTGAAGGCAAGCCTTGGGATGGGAGGGAGGGACTGGGGAGGGTGGCCATCTGGTTTTCTTTTTTAATTATTATTATTATTTACAGTGTTCAAAAGAGTGAAAAGGTGCCTGTTCTCACCCAAATTTGCTTCTCAAAGCTTGGACCCTTCCTTTCCTCCATCGCATCCCTGATGAATCAACCCAGTGTTCCAATAAATCAGTTGCAGTTTACACCTCCTTTGTAAGAGCTCCCTTTGCACCGCAGGCCGCAGCTCCTGTCATGCTCCAAGGACAGGAGGGAGCACTGGTTCCCAGGAACTGCCCATGTCTGCCCGGAGCATCCCATGGGGCGGAGCTGGATGAGCCCTGGCATTGCTGCTCTCATGTCTGGGCTGTGTCCCAGACTACATCTCCTTCACCGGGACACTTGCCCTGTTCCCTCACCATCCTCTCAGAAATAAATGACATTAAAAGGTCAAAGAAGGTGTCCATCCCCACCACTGCCTGGAAGTCCCCATTGTCTAGGAACTCTCCTGAAGATGTGGGAAGTCCAGGCTGGTCTCCAGCATTACACAGGCCATCGAGGCATTTGCTGAGCGCCGCTTGCAGAGTCCTGGCACAGTCCCCTAAAGAACTTGGGGCTGGCAGCTGTTATTTTGGGGTCCAGACAGAGCTCTCCGGAAGGGCAGCAGTGACGCAATCCACATCCACCCTGATGCTGTCGGGCCGTGAATGCTTCACAGACCCCCTTGGTCCCGAGCAGTGGGAGGTAGCAGCGATGTGTCTTCCCTTCTGTGCAACCAGAGGATCAAAGCCTTGGATTTGACAGCCCACACAGGCAGCTGGGGGGGGTTGGGCTTTTTCCTTCTCATTTCTCTTTTTTTTTACCTTTTCTTTGAGCTGAAAAATCAGGGAGTACGTGCAGGAGCCGGACACCACGAGCCAATGGCAGTTTTGGTAGGTTTGCCTTGCTCACTCAGGTGTCACAGACAGCAGCAGGCTCTGCTTGGGCTGCCCAAGATCTGAATCAGCCCCACTGGAATGAAAGCTGAGCCTGGAGCAGAGCTCAGATCGTCAGCTCACGGGCTGGCTCAGCTTTCACACCCACAAGCAGGACGTGGCTGTGTCTCACAAGTTCACTCGTGGTAACACCCAACTGTTCCTAGTTTTTTAAAAGGAAACCTAATTCCCTTACCTACATGGCAAATAGTCCATGAAAATATTAAATCCACAGAGTTACTTCCTGATCATGGTTGGTGTTTTCTATTTCCTTTCCTGGCTGCGATGACAAGATTTTTTTTAATTAAAGAAAAAATAAAACCAAACCTTAAACCTTTCTCAATGAGTTTGGCTTAACCAGACTCCAGTGATGCTTCCAGGGATAACTTTCAGTGCCTTTCCATGTTGATGAACTGGATTGCTCCACAAAATTTTTTGCAATCAACCACTGAACCTCACTTGTGACCTCCTGCATCCCTGGTAGTGCCAGCAAGGTGCTATATTTGTGACTCCCACCCCAGCAACTCTCCTTGGATTTTGGAATGCTCATTGCCATGCTGCTCCAAGTGGAGGCCTCTGAAAGAGCCACCACACATTCCAGGAAGGGCTGAAAGGTCACCACGAGCAGGTGCTGGTGCAGCCACCCCTGGCACACCTGAACAGCCCTACCCTGCTCTTCAGGGAGGCCCTGAAGCTCCTAAGGGCTGTTTTGGAGGTCTTGTCTCTCTCCTCACCCCTCACAGCTTTTCCCCCTCTGTTTCCCGGCCGCCTCCCGCCAGCCCCCTGCCCGGCCCCCTGCCCTTGGTGGCATTCCCAAAGCCTCTGGCATGGTGCAGGGAGCCCTACGGAACTTCAAAGCCAAGGGCAGCACAGACGTGGCTTTGTGTGTCACCCCCCAGTCTATCCATGGTCTATCCATGCGGGAATAACGCTGCACAAAGGGGCCGTGCTCGCCCAGCAGCGGAGCAGCCATCTGCCATTCCCAGAAAGGGCCGGTATTGTCCAGTGTGGCAATTATGTTGGCTCTGGAGACAAAACGCTGGATCATTACAGGAGTACAGAGCGCCCTGGCCGGGTGGTGCACAGCAGAGAAGTCTGAAGCCCAATAATGGCCAAGAAGTCTGGGTTCTGCCCAACTGTGCCTTGAAAACATGTACAGAACAGGGAAAAGGGGGCTGGGAAGGGGATTTCCCATTACACTACAGGGAGACGGGATTGGGACTGGATTCTTAAGATGTAGGCAAAGCGTCTCCTATAAAAATAGCTGCAATTTGCTCAACACATGCTGAGGAGCGGGCGCAATGCGGCACACAGGAGCCCACCCACCCTCCCAGCCAAAGCGCCTTTTTTTGGTTATTTTCTCCCTCTCCGCCTCAAAAGCAAACCCCTCTGCCCTCCCTCCCTCCCTCCCTCCTTCCTCTGCCTTTCTAAGGGAATAACAGAGAGACACCTTAGGATGGAATTCTTGGGAAGAAATTCCTCCCCTGTGAGGGTGGTGAGGCCCTGGCATGGGCTGCCCGGAGAAGCTGTGGCTGCCCCTGGATCCCTGGGGGAGGTCTCGGCGAAGTT
>NW_008237220.1:167925-175950 GCF_000691975.1 Corvus brachyrhynchos | reverse complement strand
AAAATCCAACAAGCCCCCCCCAGCCACAGGGGCTGTGCTCAGATGGAGCTGACCCCACCCCACACAGTTCCTGCCCAGGGAGCACGTTTTGGGGTGCAGCCCCACAGATCAGCCCCATGTGACACACGGCCACCCTAAGTTTCACCCACTGCAGATCTGGGACAGAGGGAGCAGCTGCAGTGTCTCCGCAGCGCTGAGAGGCCGCTGGAAAGCAGGAGGTACCGATTAAGATGCTTTTGGTGGCTTTAAATAGGATTTACACTTGGAGGCAACTTTCACGCTGCTGACAGGCGGCAAAACTCGGGTGTAAAGCAGAAACGGGTTCAGGTTGTTCCAGTAGCACTGGGCTATTCTGCAGGCTGGAATTACACCTAACAAAGCAGTTCACAGGAATTAAATTGTGGCGGATAAAGTCCGATTTCTCTGGCAGTTTCCATCCTTGGAAAAAGCCCCTAACCTCCCGAGTGGAGCAGGAACGCCAGTGACTCATGGCAGAGGGTTCTCAGGCTGAGGAGGGGGTGGATAAATAAAATTTTCCAACACAGCCAATGCTCCTGCTGTGCAGAAGGATTTCTTGGAGTTACTGATGGAGAAAACTGCAGAAATTGTTGCTTTTTTGTTTTTCTCCAATAAGGCAAATGCCTTAAAAAGAGAAAGTGGGATTTGTGTCCAGAGGTGGAAGGTGGGAAGCTATAGACCCTCCAGTATCCTAACTGAATAATATGTTCAGCATACCCTTAGAATAAATTCCATGGGATCCCAAGACACTCCGATATGTTATCAGAGCTGGGGGCATTCTTTCCTGGACACCTGTGCCAGCAGCTGTAGGTGAACACCCGGCGCTCCAGCAATGCCACTTGCTCACACGACCCTGTCCCTCCTCAGCTTCTCCCCCCATGGGACAATCAGTTTGGACTTTTGAAATAAAATAGGAAGCGTGGTTCTCCCTACCTTGGAGTGCTGGAGGATTGAATCTTCTTCCAAGTCCCTAGAGAGGAAGAGACATAAAATAGTTTGACCCACATTCACAAGAATAATTATTGACTTAACAAGTTCCAACTGGGTTTTCAAATTAAAGCTAAGCAAGAACAGACCCACTTCCCTAAAAAAGAGAGAAAAGGGAAAAATTCAGTGGTTTTGTATGCCAGATACACCTGTGTGCAAATGTATCCCTGGAATATGCACATGTGGAGATTTGTGTGCGTTCCCTCTGGTTAAGAAGGAATTCTTTGGTGAGATACACAGTACGGTGCCTTGGATTTCTTTTCCCTAAATCCAATTTGAGCTGTTGGGGAGTTCCTCATCAGGCTCAGAGATCCCCACACTCCCCTCCCTGAGTGGCCAGAGGGACTGGTTCGACACTAGGGATGTTTGACATGACACCTGGTAAAGTGACACCACAGAAAAGGTGAAAGGTGCAGCTGTAGTTGTACCTTTTGGAAGTGTTTCCTGAGCCTGGCCCAGGAATGGCAAATCTCTGCTTTCAGACACTGCTGTTTTGTTTGAGTCTATAAAATGTCTTGAGGGACTGAAAACTACAGTGACTCTTCCACTTCCTTAATTTGTAATGTGTTTAACAACTTGTTGTTCTGTTTTGACACAGATCATCGCGGCTCAGAGGCAAGGCAGGATTTTTAAATCTTTTTAACATTTGGGAATGTTTGGGAGAGGCCAGACGAGCCAGAGTTCAGAGTGTAGAGCTCAGCCCTCTCCTAACACTAGTGGCTTGGGAGTTCTGCACTGAAATGGTATTTCAGAAATATTATTGGATTTCTCCTTCCAAACCCCTGCCCTGGGGCCGACAGAACGGGGCCTGTGGTTGGAATAAAGAGCCCATACATGTAGGACAGGAGGACAGAGGGAACCATTCAGAGCTGAAGGAATCTGTGGCTCACAGGCTGATGCTGGGCAGTAGGCAAAGGTCTGGCATCGACTGGAATGAGCTAGTGGAGATGTGGACATCATTATTTAAAGGACTCTCAACAAATAGGCTGAGTCATTAATGGCTTTAAATTGAAAGAGAGGAGGTTTAGATGGGATTTTGGGAAGGAATTCTTCCCTGTGAGGGTGGTGAGGCCTTGGTACAGGCTGCCCAGAGAAGCTGTGGCTGCCCCTGGATCCCTGGAAGTGTCCAAGGCCAGGCTGGACGGGGCTTGGAGCAACCTGGGATAGTGGAAGGTGTCCCTCCCCATGACAGGGGCATGGAACAGGATGACGAAGAGCTGAGAGCAAGGGATCAATCTGAGTGCACCCAAACTGTCCCTGGCACTGCCCAGGGCTCTCCTTCACTCTATTAGCGCAAGCTGCCCGCAGGCCAGCACTAGCCCAGCTCCGCTCGCTGGGTGCCACTGTGGTTTGTGCTGCACCATAAGACACTCCCCGGGTTTCTCCAGAGCAGCCTCCCCTCCATGCAGCCCAGTGTTTCTCCTCCCAGCCCACTTGCTGCTATATATAATCTGAGCGCTGTCTACCTTTCTGCAGACCGAGCTGGGAGTCGTGCTTCCCAGAAATCGTGAGGTGGCATTCAGAATTTCAGGCTGGAAAAGCCTGCTCGGAATGCCTGCTCCGGGCTGTTGGCTCTCTTGTCCTTTATAGGTCACAGGGTCACTCAGTTTAGGTCTGCTGGCAGGACACAAACTGGTAAAGTTCAATAAATGAGAGGCCTGGCTCATACTGGCTCATAAAAATAACATTTGGCCTCTGTATGTCAAATAGATCCTTTGGAAAATCAGTTCCTCTCTCCTTGCTCAAGTCAGATATTTGCCTGATGCCATCTGCTCCCTCCTGCCTTCCAGGGAAGAGTTCACCCACCAGCTCATCAATGAGAGCAAAATCACAGACAAATCTGGCTAAATTCTTGTTTCTTCATGGGCACAGCTCATCCTTCCCGTGACCTGAGTTTGTGCTGCTGCAGCGTTCCTCAGGCAGCTCGTGACCTCAGTTATTCCTCAGTTCTCAAAACATCACTGCCTGTATTTTCATATGTCTTAAAACCAACTTCCCTTTTTACAGTGCCACTGAAACAGTTTTCTGACATTTTCTTACTGCTCAGCAGTTTGGGAATGTTTCATTACACAGAAAGTTATCTCAGGGGCTCAGGCCCCAGGATTTGAGCATTCCTGAGTTATGGAATAACAGGATCAGAGTATGACAATGAGTCCAGAGCCTGTGAGGCAGGGAAGAATGGGGCTGGTTGTTCAAACGCTGCCTCTGCCAGGTCCTCGGGGAATGATTCGGGATGAATCACCCTGTTCTGTGTGCCCTTACCCCATGCCAAGGGTAAGTATGAGATCGCTGCGCTCAAAATAGGAAGAAGCTGCTCCTCCCTTGTGATTCCTGGCAGGTGAGCTGCACCTTCCTATGTCAGGGACAGGATTCCTGCGGGAAGGAAGCTGATGCCACAGGGCTGGAGGCATGTCTTCAATTAACTGATGGTGCAAGTGGCAGTGAAGGAAGTATTGCCTGGTACAAAACATTTCCTAAGATCTTCCCACTTCATTTAAAGGGAAAATACAAACCAGAGGTGCCAATTTAGCTCCAGAGGGGAGAAGGGAGACTCCAAATGGGAACAGACCAGGTGCTCAGTACCGGGTAGAGCAGTGAGGGTGCCAGGGAGGAGGGAGCAGGGTAAGGAGGATTGTGAACATATTTACAGCCATCTGGCACCCTGAATTATCCAAACAACGAGGCTGCTGGAGCACTCGCTGAAACACAGAGGGAGAGGGAAGGAAGGAGTTTGTTTGGGCAGAGGGTCCTGAGGGCTTCATGCTTTCAATGTATGCTTTCTGGAAATGTTTTATATCACTTATAAAGTTATTCATGTTACTGAAGATGTAGGAAAATGAAACCAGAAGGAAATGGAAGGGCTATTCCTTCTGGAGTTTTTCCTTCCAGGTTTCTAGAAATCAAGTCATAGGAAAGAAAAGATATCTTGGGAAATCCTGGTTTCTCAGGAGGCAGCAACAGGGATCAGAAATAAATCAGGAAAAGTCTGTCATCACCAAGCTTCCATGCTACACAATTGTGCAAAGCATAAACCCACCAAGTTCAGTCAATTCCAACCACTGATTTCCTACATTTTCTGCCTTTGATTTCTTCCTGTGCTTAACAAAATTCTTTTCACTCTTCTACCTACTTGCTCTTGATAATCCTAGTGCACCACAACTTCTGCAGAGCATTCCATGCCTCCCAGAATGCACCCTGTCATTATCTTTTGGTGCTGCATTTCTCATTTTAAACACATTTGCTTCGTTTGACTAAGTTCTGGAGTGTTGCAACACAGGGGTGTTGGGTTTTCCTCCTGTTTCTTTCACAGTTCCTGCCAACAAGTTCACCTTCCCTTTTTTTGGTCATTTATGGAATGTGGACAGAAATGCGGAGCTGCGGTGTTTCTCTGGGCAAGAGCCCCTTCCGACTCGGGATATTCTTGGATTCTCTGCCGCATTTTCGTCCTTGAATTACTGCAGCTAATGAGTCCAGAACCTTCCAAAAGGTGCCATTTTAAGGAGTCACTCGGACTCTTCACGGGTGGAAGGAAGCTCAGAGACAGCCGGGCTCTGCCTCCGCCTCGCCAAAGCCGGCGCCCGTCGCTGGTCGCGCTGTGCCCTCTAGTGCTCGTTCTCCCGATCCAGGGCTTCTGCAACCCGAGTTCACCGGCAGGACTGGGAATGCGTTCTTACGGAATAGCCGTGGGGAGCTTTCCATGGAACTGCAATTATCGAACTGTTTCCCTTCCCTGCTCCGCCCATGGCACAGGAGGAATCACACGGGCTCTGCAGCAGCGTGTTGGTGCCCGGTTCCCCGTGCAGTGCACGCATGGATTGACAGGAAAATATATCCAAGAACAGCAAACCTGAGTGCCGCCCGTTCCCACCCCAGCCAGGCAGCCCTAACTTTGGTCCAGACCTGTTTGATTCCCAGTGGAAACACATTTTCCACACCATTAGAAATCCAGGTGTGTTGGAGAGAGGAAAGAGAGTGATTTGGGAAGTTTACTAAAGCACTTCAAAAAACTTGGATGGAGATGCACATGAGAATTCCCAAATTTAACCAGTTTGTCTCTGCAGGCATTTGGTTATTCCCATCTTCTCCGGGATTCCTCTCTTTGTTCTAGGGAATACTTTTTGCTTTTCAGTGATGATCTGGGAGTCTTCTTTGTAGTGAGAATGCTTAACATTAATGTAGAAATTCTGCAGCAATTGAAGTGATCCAGAACCTCAGAGCAGAGAGAGGTTAATATTCTTCCTCCTTCTGTCCCTCCTGTTGCTTGCAGAGGAATGGTCTGTGCAGGGATGTGAATGAGGAGGAACTCTGGATGATGGTGGGAAATAAAGGGCTCTCTCAGGGAAAACCTCGTTAATTTGTGTAATATGTTAATGTAAAAGATTTCACCAACAAGCAGCCTTCCCCCCCCCCAGCGCTACACGACTGAGATGGACATACCCCTCAGCAGATCATCAGAGAAAACATTCTCATCTCCACAAGCCTGTGCTTCAAAGCACAGCCCAAACACAGAATTTAACACCAGAAGCTTTTGGAGCCGCACAACTGCAGCAGGAGTACGGGGTGGGTGTGCACAGGAGGTGTGAGCATAGCCAGTATTTGGCATTAAAAAGTCAGCACTCAATTACATTTTTAAATACACTTATGACTTGCACAAAAGAGGGCAAGACTTGACTTCCCAAGGCTGATCCTACGGCTTTTGGTGTGGATCCTCCAACAGTGACGCTGATGAAAGAAGAGATTGAAGACATTCTTGGTTTCCAGGAACACAAATTACCCACGTCATTCCAGCTGGGTTTTGCTGTGACATGGGAGCTCACTCAAAACACACGGAGCGTAGAAGAAACACCACAGCACACTTTTAAGCAGAATAATTATGAGTCATCATGATGATAAAGCTCAGGGACACAGATGTGATTCTGAAATCAGTTCAGAAAGGCACTTGCTGCAGAGACACCTTAGTTTCAAAACGCCATTAGCCAGGAGCTCCCTTCCAGCCTCAGATTCCTAATTAAACATGATTCCTGCATGTCCTCAGCATTCCCAGGGACAAGGATGTGACCAAGACCCTCACAAACAGCCAGAAGATATCAGTACTTCACTGAGGCCATGCTGAGGAGTTCTGACTGGCTGCTCCTCAGTCATCACTAGATTGTTTTATTTGAATTAACTCTACTCTAGAAGGAAATGCCCCTCAAACACCCTGTGTGAACATGTTTCATTCACACAGGAGAGACCAGCTCCTTTTCCAACATGAACCCACACTCTGGGGTCATTTTTTTCCTAGAACAGAATCCTTTTGTCAGTGCCAAGAGTTCCCAGCTTTACTGTGTCCTGTGGTTTTCTGCTGGTTTGCTGTTGTGGCTGAACACTTACTTTTGGATTCTCCCTCATTTGTGCCAATTAAATTACAAGCAGGAGGAAAGACTTTCCTTGGCTATTTTTGGGGCTCTTTTTTTTTTTTTTTTTTTTTTTTTTTTTAGTGAGACACACTCAAAGCAGAAACCGAGCATATTACGAAGGATATTATGAACTGTAATTTTAAAGTTTAAAACCAGAAGAGTATTCCCCAGGAGACCAAACTAGCTCCAGTAAGAAACCTCCCAACAGCGGTAGCAACACGAATTTCCCAGCCCCAGGCTCTGCAGAGGGACATTTTCCATGTCCTGCTTCAAGCAGCTGCTGACTCTGACTCCTTCTGTCCTATCCCATGCGTTTTGGTACCCCGGGGGAGCCGCATTCCTGACTCTCCATTTGTGCCGGTCGATCGATGAGCAAATGGAGAACACGAGTGTGCACATCTAATGTGACAGTGCAACCCCTGGCCCAACCAAGAGACTCAGAAATAGATAAAAATAATTCAAGCATCATTTTTATCTTGTAAATTCAGATCTCGTTCTTCGGTTCAGACCTTTGCAATGGGTATGACTAGTGAAACTTGTGTATTTTTAGCATGCAGCAGGTCTTGCTGCCAAAATCAACAACAGCTCTGTTTGCTGTAGAATGGGGCAGTTTTCATTCTGAGATTTCTCATTACTCCATCCTGCAGCTCAAAGGATTTTAGTTTTCTCCAAGGCCAAATTCCTGAATTCATGGGATTCCACAAGAATGTCAGCTTCCCCATTCTCACATAAAAATATAGATGAGGAAAGCTGAAAGTGAGCTGCCTGCAGGCTGGGCATTGAGAGACCCTCGGGGTTTATATCCTCAACAGTATGAGGTTTTTAAAATTAATTTCATTTGAGGGAGAATAAAGGGGGGAAAAGGGTAAGTGGTCATTACGGAATGTGTGGGAATGGCAAGGGATAGTTCTAGTAGTTCTTGGTCACATTTCATACCAAAAAAACCCTCCCTTTTTTGAAAGTCTGACCTCTGGGAGCCCCAGACCATCACTCCCCTGGCCCAGGCACCCGGGTCACAAAACTAACCCCAAAGCCCTTCAGTACTGTGGCTGGGTTGAATTAACCTGGAATTGGGCAATGGGATGTAGGGATGTAGGTGAGAAAGGGGAAGACTTGCCTCGTAACCTACTCATGCCACATTCCCCTGGGAAAGTAGGACCAATTTGGGGGACATTAGGAACTACATGGCAGCAGGAGCTGCCTGAAAGCACACACCTTGAAGCTCTCTTGCTACTGAGCTTAACTAGGCAATCTGAAGAATTTTATGAGGAATTTCTTCCTATTTTCACCCGGCGCGTTTGTACCAAAGCCTGGCTGAATTTACCCTTCCTCACGCGACGTTGATAACCACCTTCGGGATCACGGTTTGTATTTTTGAGTATTTTTCTCCGCTTGGATTATGAATCACGTTGTTTTCCACCACCGGAATGAAGTTCACACAGCCTGAGGTGAAAAGCCTCTCCTGAAGGCAGGTGGGGAGCACAGGCTGTTTTGGGGTGGGAATGGGGCATTTCGAGGGAGAGCAGAAGCTGTTTTGCGGTGAAATGGGGCCATTTGGGGGCACTTCCCCCTCACCGCCGTCATGAGGGGCCTGAGGGGCCGTGGGCGGGGCGCCGGGCGC
>NW_008237220.1:150116-161812 GCF_000691975.1 Corvus brachyrhynchos | reverse complement strand
TCTACTAGAAAGGTGAACTCCTGACGTTGGGGACCTATTTTTAATTTTATCAAGGGCTCCTGATGACTCCGGTCCCCTAATATATAGAGCCCCTGACTATCCTATTCTGCCTTTAATATTCCCTCGTCTCTGATTCGTTCTCTGCAGTTCTTTTTTATATGTCCTCTCTTTCCACAATAAAAACAGTTTCCTTGTTCCTTCTTTTCTACTACATTTGACCTTCCCCGGAATCCTTCTGGTCGTCCTTTTCTATCCTCCCTGACCGCTGCTACCATCATTCTTATTTGTCGTTTACTGCTCTCTTCCTCTCTCCGCACGTACACTTTCTGGGCTTCTCTCAATAGTTCTTCTAACCCTCTATCCTGCCAATCTTCCAGCTTTTCAAGTTTTCTCCTAATATCGTCCCAGGACTTCGCTACAAAGTGAGTTTTTAAGACAGCTTGTCCTAAAGGACTTGCTGGATCCGCTCTGGAGTATAACTGTAGGGCTTTTCTCAATCTCTCTAACCACTCAGTGGGGCTTTCGTCTTTTCGTTGTCTGTCATTGAAAGCTTTACTAATGTTCTGGCCACGGGGTACGGCTTCTCTGATTCCCTGAATCACTATAGTTCTTAGATCCCCCATGTGGACCCTATGTTCGGCATTCTGGTTATCCCAGTTGGGATTCTGTAATGGCCATTTAGTGTCTGCCTGCGGTCCTTGGGCATGACGGGCATCCCATATTCTCATGCCAGCCCTCCTAATCATTTCTTTTTCTTCGGATGTAAACAGCTGGCTTAATATTGAGTTCATCTCCCCCCAGGTATAGAGACTGGGTCCCAAGAATTGATCTAGCCTTTCAGCTACTCCTAATGGATCATCTAATAAACTCCCCATTTCAGTTCTCTTGAATTCTCGTAAGTCTCCTGAATTTAAAGGGACAGTAACATATCCGATCCCGGGTAGGGGTCCTCCCATAGGTACCTCTCTTAGTGGGTACATCTGAGCTTGTTCTCGTTGATTTCTAGTTCTCCTCCTGACTGTAATGGGGGACACTCGCTCTGCATTAATTGGTGCATCGAGGGGAATTGGCGGTGGCGGTGCCTCCGGTGCCTGTGCCGGGGGCACATATGGGGGTGGATTCAATAATAGCTCATCTTCCTGCTCTTCTTTCCTTTCTTTCTTTCTCTCATTTAAGGGAAACATAGCTACCTGGGGTTTTTCTAGCCACATTGCAGCATATGCACTTTCTTCTGGGTCAAGCGGACTTTTACTGTTTACCCACAGGTTAAGTTGTTGTCGCACCCAATCTTCATCTGACCCAAAAACTGGCCAAATCACGTTCTTTTGTATTTTCTTTCCTCCCCATATTTTAGTACAGAATTCTATCATTCTGGCTTTGTGTTTCCCGGGTGAACTAGGGAGGTATTTCCAATTATTTAGCATGAATGCTAGGGGGGTGTTTTGGGGTATCACTGGGGCCCTCCCTGCTGGGACCCTCCCCATGGGGACCGAAGGCTTGCTGCCCTTCGCCCCCATCTTCTGAGATATCTGCACACACGCACACACTCGCTCCCCTTATTCCTAGCCCGGTCCCTCGCGGGAGTCGGGAAACGTAGTACTAAAGGGTCCGCACTCGCTTGGTTCAATATTTCGAACCTCTCAATCGTTATATCTCAGGAATCCAATCCTGCCCGAACGGTATCTCAATATTCACGTGTCCCTGCGTCTTCGTCCGGACTTTAGTGCACTAAACTTTATGGGATTTGACCGGTTCTCAATTGCTCACCATTCTAGAATTTAGGTTCGTCGGCGTGGGGGCAAGCGCACCACCAGTCCCTGGGCCGAGGAATACCTCGGGGCGCCTCCCTGAGGAACGGTAGAGCGCTATCTTCCCATCCGAGTCACGGCACCAAATTGTTATAATTTATATAACAAATAATAACACACTTTGGTTTTCCTAGATGGAATTTATTAATAATTAAGCAAGTAGAATGTGAGCAAAAGCAGCTCCACCAACTGCCACGCTTATGCTTCTAACTATTGTCCTTTTATACTGTGTTGTTTCCGCTTTCTCGTTCCTGTATTGCTCTTCCGCTTGTAGATTGCGGCTTCTTACACGCATGTGCCACTTTTTTGCTAGGGGGTCTTTTCTGCCTCCTGGTGGTCGTTGAGGCTGAAGTAAGAGGTCTTCCTCTTCTGTCCTCTTTATGACCTTTATCTTTCTCTTCCATATTTGGCATAATATCTCTTTACTTACATACCTTGTAAGCGGAAACAGTCCATATTTGGCAACACATATTTTACAAGCTGCAAAGGCACATCTTTAACAATTCATATGGTTTCGGTTATATGGACGTAATTTTGCAAGCATCTTCTCCTTCAACCACAGAGGAGAACCTTCATAGTTTAATAAACATTTATTGCTTTTAACAGCGCCGCGACCCCTGAGGAAGGAAGAGGACGGGAAGCAGCACCACTGGGAGGGGGAGATAAGGGCCGGGGAAGGAGCAAGAAGGGGTACCACAAGACAAAAGCCCCAGGAGAAGGAGGAGGAGGAAGGAGCAGGGCGGAAGAAGCGGCCCGGCCGCCCGCCGCACGGCTTCCGCCCACTGCAACAACGGAGGGCAGGGGGGCTGCCCAGTAGGACAGTCGGCAGGCTGGGCCGCTGCTGGACCATGGGGAGCGGCCGCATCCCTTGGTCCCTGCTCAATCCTATCCCGAGAGCCCGGGAGCGACAGGTGCCTGGCGCTGTGGCAGCAGGTGAGCTGTGTAAACAGAAGCTGGGGCAGGGAGAGCCGGTTCCACACACGTCCTGACAAGCCGAGGAGCCCATCAGCCACACCGCAGGTTTTTCCTGGCTTTGAAGATGTGCCCCGACAGCACTCGAGCTTTTTCCTCTCTCCTTTGCCATCAAAGTACCATATGACAGCCTGGTTTTACCTCACCCACCCGCACTCCCAAAGGAGGGATTTAACTTGTTTAAAGTCATCCTGAAATTCAGGTTCCCTGTTTGGCTCCAAATCCAGAGGGAAATGGGTGCACAGGGTTAGAGGCGCCAGTGTGGGGCTTCAGCTGGAACTGCAATTCTTCCCCACCCTTTAAAACTAACTAAATAAAATATCCCAGAAAGTCACCACCCATTTCTTGCCTAATTGCTCATCCAGCAGCAGAAAAGCCTGTTTGCCAAGGGCTTTCTCAAGTGCATCCAAGGGATTTTTGCCGGGAATGCTGGACTAATGCCAAGATAAAACAATGCTCTCTCTAGCTCGGGAGGAGCAGCAGGGTTTTTTTAAACATTGTTCTTGTGTGAGGAATAATTCAGCACCAGACTTGGCTCAGGCTGCCAGGCACAAGGCAGGATCTGTGAAAAGCAGATCTCAAGACTCACCCAGAGTCGGATGTCGATGACATCTGTGTTAAACTCACCTGGAAGCACTCAGGGAACCATCCAGGTTCTCCAGAACATCCTCAACTGTTACAACGTTACCAAGGACTAAAGCACCACACATCCAAATTCCATCCCCAGAAAGACACACCAATTCTGCAGGTTTCCACCCCACTTAAACGTAACAGGAAAGAAAATTCCCTCTTACTCCATTCCTTGAGAAACGTTCTATTCTCCACAGGTGGACATACCCCGAGAAGTAATCCAATACAATAGTCTCAATTTATTTGAAATAATTCGGTTTGAAAACTTTTTAATTTAAAATTTACAGCACACATGGGGAAGAAACATGTTTTGTTACAACTAAAAGTTACCAGAAGAGTGCTGCAGGGCTGTTGTCTTTAATTTAACACTGTCATGGCTTTATTCAAAACACAGTTGCACAAAATCAGTTACTCCAAAGTTTCAGGAAAGAGTCGGAGAAGGAACCGAACCACACTATATACAGACTGCCATACAAAGAGCATTAAAATAGGACAAAACCTCTACAAAATATAAAACCCACCCTGACGTATTTGCATGAAAAGACCACCCACCAAGCAAAAAAGTTTCAAAAGTTATCTGGAGGCTCTGAATTCCTCGTTAAAAAACGCTGTTGCTGCATGCCGAGCGGAGGACAAGGGACCGGGGATGGTGACACTGGGACAAACAGATTCTTGGGGAGTTGGGTTTGTGAGGGCTCAGGTTCCACGTGGTGGCTGACGCACGGCACTGCGGGTGTTTGGGAAGTGGGAAGTCTGGCCTAGGGAACTCTGTCTGGTCTCAGGAGCTGGACTCGCTTATCCAAACAAGCCCACTACCCACATAATTTTAATCCATCAAAATAGACTCTTTTTTTCCATTTAAAACTAATTTTATCTGCATCAGTAACAGTTAAGTAAAACCCTGACATGGAGGTGCTCTAACGTACACACTTATAAATAACGAGTTTCAATCTAAAGACAGTGAGCAAAAGGATGGGAAAACACTTTTTCTCTCAAAGCTGAGCACGGAGTGAGTGCCTCGCCCAGAGCCTCCAGGACATGACAGCTGTGCACTGACCCGCCCAGGACTCATCACAAACACAGGACTTGGTTGTGGCTGCAAAGGAAGTTTCACCACGACTTTTCTAGTGTCTTTAGAGATATTCCTTAAAAAACACAAAGCCCAAGGAGCCAGTTGTTCCCGAGTGTGCCACTGCCCACCTGACTCCGCTTCAAGGCCGGGAAGGTTCGGCCCCGCTACACAGCTACAGGAGACACCCAGAGTTAAGGCTCTAGTTGGGGGGAAAAAACCACACACACAGGGAGTGGGGCTTTGCAGAACTTCAACCCTGCACGATCTAAACTCCACTGAAGAGCTGGAGGTCACACTGAACTAGTGTGTGAAATTCCCAAGGAACATCCACAGGGAACCAACCAGGTGATGAGGGACTGACTTGCTTAGGCCCAGGAACCTCCTTCTTCCCACCCGCAGGCTCTCCCCAGTTTCCGGCAGCTAGTGACAGCCAGGACAGATACAAAAATAAGTCTCTGGAATAAAGCTGTGTGTGATATTTGGTTCAGGACCTATGTGAGACAATGTCAGTCAGTGTGATACCGTGACTACACTGTGTGAAACCCAGATCATGCCTGAAGGAGGAATGCCAGAAGTCAAAATTTGTTTCCAACAGGAAAGATGATACATTGGGGCAGATTAGGAATTATAAAGGCTGCTAGAAAAAAAGCTTCTCTGCACATCCCCCATGCTTGCTCCTGACGTGTCTCTGCAGCCACTCGATATAAACCCCCAAATATTCCCAACTGTTATACACAAACCAAGCGTTTTGCCTACAGCCAGATTTAAACAGTTTAAGAGGTGACGTGCAGAGAAGGGCCAATCGGGGGGGGGGGGGGGGGGGGGGGGGGTGGAAAACAACACGCTTGGAGGAGTTACCCGTTCACTTCTGCATCAGAAATGCATATTTCATCTATTTTATACATTTTATAGCCATGAGTGGTGCAGAATTCCCAGAATAACAATGCAAGAGCAAAGTGAGTGAAGGTTTAACAAAGATTTCTAGCAAAAAGGTTTAAAACTACACATAGTTACTCTGTTAATACCTGCAGTGACAATGGACTTGGGAGAAAATTTATGGATTGCAACCCTTTAAGGACCACAACTCTTTCAGTTTGCCAAAATACACCCTTGAAGGAATCTAGTGAATACTCCAAACACTGAACATTGGAGCAAGCAGGAAAACAAAAACATCTTCTGAAACGCACTGTGGCTTTACCCTGGAACACCCAAAAGAGAGAGGAGCCTTCAAAAAAATCACAGGAGTCA
Organism: Corvus brachyrhynchos; assembly: GCF_000691975.1. Taxonomy (NCBI): domain Eukaryota; kingdom Metazoa; phylum Chordata; class Aves; order Passeriformes; family Corvidae; genus Corvus; species Corvus brachyrhynchos. The sequence continues at coordinate 156,082 of NW_008237220.1, read as the reverse complement.
CTTTTTTAAAAACTTAACCATGGGTGTCATCCAGTTGGGGGTTTCCAGTTGAATCCATGGAAATCTTGGCCTAGAGTCAACTGATTTAAGAGAGTGGGGAATTTGCGGTAGAACATTTTTCTATTCAGCTTTTTTAAGTGTAAAAACTTTTAAAATCCTGAATGAAAACTCCCAGTATTAAACCCATGTGGCATGGGGTTGGATTCAGGGCTAACAATGACCAACACAGCAAGATTGTACGAAATTAAAGAGCTCCAAAGAAAAGTCTGGGGGGTTTTTTTTTGCCAATGGCTTCAGTGATTATAGGGCTGAAAATTGTTCTCTACAGAAGGTTCCCTATGGGCTACCAGAGCTTATCTGGAATGATAAAAAGGGGCAGGAATAGTAAAACCACACTTCTGCTATAAAAAGTTAACATAGGATTTCTGTCAGGACATCTATGGTACATGGACATACAGAGCTGCATAATCACTATTGCGTCTTCCATAACTGGAGAGTCTGGTCCTGCAAATTAATCTTCCTCTTCCTCACCTTCATCCTCGGGCTCTCGTTTCCTCTTCTCCCCTCGGACGCCCTCTGCTAAGGAGAGAGGGATGCACACAGCCCATTACGCTCTGCCCACACAGCACCCAACAGCCCGGTGACGGGAGCGGGGAGCGTGTGCGGTGCAGACGCGTTCCTGGCGGAACATCCCTGCGTGACCAGCACCAGGATCCTGCACAACATGCCCGAGTTTTTCTGCAGGAGAAGGCCGGGCTCGGGCGGAGCGCTGTGCGCTCTGCTGGCGGGAGCCCGCAGTGCAACGCCGCCCCCTCCAACCCGTGAATTCCCCAGCAGCCGTTCCCTGGCCAATGGCCCACCCTGACTCCAGGGCTGCATTTGTACTAAGTGAAGAATTCGCACTGCTCCCTCAGAATTCCCGTTTTTACAAGTGGAAAATCCAGCTCCCAAACCTGCTCCACTGAGCCCAGCATGTGGAGGAGATGGGAGCTCAGCTGGGGACAAATTCTGGGATTTGTCTTTACAGAGACGTGGAATTTTTGATGAAAACTCTTATTAAAAAATACTCCAGTAAGCCACTTCTTGCAAACAGAACTTTGTTCCTGTAGTAGAATTGCTTATGGAGAAGCCACTTTCAGCTGGATAAAGGGAAAGCTCCAGCTGCTCCTGGCTGTCAGGCTTTGCCAGCAGAGACTCTGGTGCACTTGAGAGATATTTTCAAGGTATGTGAATAATAAGATGCACAGCAGAGTCCCGCTCCTCTCTGCATGCCTAAGAGACAATGTCTTTCCTTTCAGAAAACTGTTGTTTCTTCCTCACTTTTACTTTACTTTTATTTTGTTTTTGTGTTAACACACATGTCCCAACCCTACAAAGAATTATAAAGAATTGATTGTTTCAGTCACAACTTGAATACTTAAGCACTTACCTTCTTCCTCCTCATCACCTCCTTCAACATAATCATCATCATCCTCTTCATCCTGTACAAAAATTGGGAGACATTTTTACAATTGCTGTTTATCAAAGTCTTGCTTCCATGATGATCCCAAGCAGAAATCCAGGAATTCCCTGCACTTTCCCCACCAGGGCATCAGTCAGCCCCAGAGTCTCATTTCTTTGCTTTTCTCCACTGTTCACTGCCTTAAGCCAGCTCAAGGTTATTAACAAATTAACTCTGAGACAAATGCCAGCAGCTCTAGATTTCCTTTGAACCCGCAGTCAGTAAGGGCTTGGAGGAAAAAGTGTACAACAGCATCATCTTCCCAAGTTTCTGTGAAAATGAGTAAGTTGTTGTGTTGGTTTTTTTCGTCTTGTTCTAAAGCTGATAGATGAGAAATGCAAACGAATTAACAATCAGCTCCAGAGAATTCGACAAACTCAAGTCTTGTTTTTATGTCCCTCTGCTTGGTGGAATTTTATACACGGGAGTGTGACAAGTCAAAATGGGAAAACAGGCCCCCGATATTTGTCCTTGGAATACTGGAATTAAACCCACTCCGCATTAACTCCAACAGGAAGCAAACTCTTATCAAAGAGCCAGTACTGGCTGGCCACAGGAGCTTTTGATCCAAAACATGGGTGCTGCTGGCACACACAAACCCCACACCAGACACGCTCTCCTGTCGAGACCCTGCAGCCATCAGAGAGGAGGACCTGACCAGGACCCAGGGATTTACTTCTGTCCTGTAATTTGTGTGACCAGTCTATAGCTACAAGACTCTACTCATCACCTTCTGAAAGGTGGCTGTTTTCTGTGCTCTGGGAACTGTACCAGAACTGTTTTCCATAACCACAGAACCCCACAGGAGCTTCTCTTTGCTTTCTGCATTTGGCAGAATTTACAAACTTTACCTGAATTTCTTCTTTCATCAGGTATGAAAGACCAACTTCCTCCTCCTCTTCACCTTCCCCCAAATCTGAAGCTCCATCATCTTCATCATCTTCCTCTTCATATTCTCCTGGAGGCCCAGCTTCGTTCTCATCATCATCATCATCTTCATCCCCTTCTGCAGTGAAGGACACACATATAGGACAGAAGGTCAGTTCCATTCACTCCTCTCTGAATATAGCAGGATGGGCTGGCTCTAATAGTTTTTTTCCTGAAGGATTTGGGGATTTTTATTGTTTTTTTCTAAATCCAGGCAACACATGGGAAATGACCATAATTGTAACCAAGTTACATCTTGTCTTTTTTTCCTCTAAGAAAGACTCCCAGTGTTTTTCCATCACAAGCTTCAGGCAAAACTCTCGATGTCTGAAGGAGCTACAAATGTAAACCCCTGCCAGCAGAAGGGGCTGACAGCCAGAAGAGCCCCCTTTAAGGATTGCAACTAAGGTGGGACCAAAAGGAGCTATGTATGCTTTTGGATCTAAAAATTGTATTATACTGAAGCAGGGGGCTGAAGCAATTACCAAACCCTGTAAAGTCGTAATTTTTTATTCAAAATAGCGTGCGTGTCCCCTCGCTCTGTATCACTCAGTAGCACAAAGGGCTTTACAGCTGGCAACAACTTCGAGAATATTTGTGCCTTTGCAAAAGTGTCTTTAGTCCAATTCCCTTAAGCCTAGGTGGCTTCTGCAGGACTGGAACCCTCTGATGGGAGTTTTTGCTCTGTATCAGTGCATTAATACCAAACACGCTCTGGGCTCTGCTCTTCAGGAACACAAGCAGAATTGCACTCGTGTGCTCAGGAATTCCCTGCGCTACACTGAGACCTTTATTCCAGCATCCCATTCCTACCCCGTTTGTTTCAGGAACTTACCATCATCATCATCTTCTGAGTCTGGTGCCTCGTTGTCCTCCTGATCAAACCCATCCAGGTATGTGATCTGCTGGAGCAGCTCAAAGATGCTGTCCCTGTAGTCCTCAAGGTTTGTGATCTCACAGTTGAACAGGTCAAGGCTCTTCAAGTTCTTCAGATTTTGCTGAAAATAAATGAAAAGGTTTTTTCCCGTGGTGCTCCTGGATACAGCAGGGTCACAGCCCAAGCATAACTGAATTTACTTCGTCCTCATCCCTCATTTCTAGTCATTCTCCCTCAAAGTTCAGTCCAAGTTGCTGGCAGTGTCTGAATCCCCAATGAAGGCACTCGTGGAACAACTCCCACACAGCTCCCGAACCCCCACACTCCCCCACAGCTGGGGGGGTGGGTTATGTGTGCAGAGCCCAGTTTTGGACAGAAACCCAAATCATCCAGAAAAACGGGCAAATGGATCACCACTGGAAGCTCCCTTCTTTGCTTCACTGTCCCACTCCCGGCTGTATCCCACCCGTGTCTGAGTCACTTCACAGTTTAATGAAAACTCATCAGACAAACACGCCTTAACGAACAAGCACAGGGAAATCAGCACAACACACCTTGGCCACTTTTTCTTCAAAAATGAAACAAGCCAAACCATCGCTGATTTGGGACATCCCATTCCCGACACAGAAGCATTTTCCAGTAGGGGGGTTACACAAGCTGTCCTATAACCGTGGCACAGAGTCCATCAGACCGGACCAACCACAAGATTGACGAACCTTTGTACCAATCCATTGCAAAAATACTAAGGGTTCTTGATAAAAAATCGTATTTATTAAATCTCCCCAGAGCCCCTCCCACTTCATACTCACAAGAGCTTCCACAGTGCCAAGATCTTTGATTTTGTTGCCACTTAGATTTAGATATGTGAGATTCGGACATCTCTCTGCAAGGACCTCCAGGCCTCCAGAAATGACGTTGTCACTCAACTCCAGCTATTGCACAGAAAAAAAGGAATTAAACAGTTGGATTTTCAGCCTTAGATTCAGCTGCATCATTGTTAATTGTTCTCCCTTTAAGAGTGTAATCACTTTTGAAGACTCACCCAAGGTAACAAGCTTTGGCTGTCAAAAAGTTCCTTTAAATTGCGAATTATAAACTGTTCCTTAAAAGTCTCACGGGTTTGGGCACCTCAGTTTTAAGTTACCAGGACTGGAGTTCACTGCCAGCAATGAGCAACCCAAGGGCCTCTTACCAAGGCCCCCTGGTCAGCAAGGCATGGCCAACCTTCACAATGTCCACAGCCAAGCAGCTACTGCCCCAAGAATCGCTGACCAAGCCCAACTCGCCATAACCAACTGGAGACACCCACAACTATTCAGATCTTAAAAACACATTTCAGAGGCCCATGAAGCACCTTCAGCGCCACACAAGTCCAGCCACGAGTGCTGAAAGGTGCGACCACAGCTTGTCACCTATGAGTTTGCCATCCCAAAGCACGGGCAGCCAGGAGATACCCACCTTCCGGAGCTTACTCAACGTGGGGAGTTTGGCCAGCGACGTCAGCTCAACATTGGCCATGCTGAGAAACTGGAGTTCCTTAAATGAGTCATTGAGCCCTTCGATTTCCCCGTTGCTGGACCGGCAGTTATCGAGCACCAACTCCGTCACCTGCAAACAGGCCAGCGAGGCACGTGTGGGTGCCACAGCAGCGAACCCCCACACTCACCTGAACCCCAACCCAGGGACTGGGCAGTGGCTGCTGGTTTGGGGCTTGATTTAAAATCAGACCAGACTTCTGCCCTGAAATCACCAACACCCACCTAATTTTAAAATTATGCAGCAGTTTCCCCTCCTCCAAGCACACATCAAACTCTGCAAAAACTGCCAGCTGACCCCAAAACTCCACCGATGGAGTACACTGGAACAGGTCCCCACAGAACCACTGCAGCCAGGGTGCATCAGCTGCCCATTACGCAGCCAACTGCTGACTTCTCCTCAGGACTCATCATTTAACTGTGCATAATCAAACTCATAAAACCAGTTTCCCTCTGAACCTAAAACCTTCCGACTCCAGATTATTTTCCCAGAGAGTCCTGGAGATTAACTGAGTTCAAATAAATAATTTCCTTGTGCCTAAGCCACTCGATAATCAATACAGGTTGCATACTTGCAGAAGCAGCAACAAGAAGCAGCCAATTATTTTAAAATTATTTTATCCAGAGTGGATCATCCACTCGGTAAAGGACAGGCACAAGGTGACTCTTCCCTTCCCTGCACACTAACAAGATTTTGGGAGTGTTGCAGACCCCCAGGGGCACGAAGCCAGCTTCCCACTATTACTTTATTTCTTTCATTAAAAAGACTCCATTATTCCATACAAACACCGAGTTTTAAGGAAAGCTGCTGGAGACAGAGTGAGGTTCCCAGCTTCGTCCCCGGCAGCCGCACGCTGGCAGCGCGAAGAGGCCTCTCCGGGTACCTGCCACCCGCAAACACGACTCGGTGGGTTAAATCAACAGTTTTGGGCAGATTTTCCCCCCAAAACCCACATGCGCCAGGTCAGGGAAAGCGAACGTCTCAGGACTTTACTCTTGGGACGAACCAGGCGCTCATTTCCTCAGGGGGAGGCCGGGAAGCGATGCTCCGGAGCCACGCGTGGGGCCGGGGAGGCGGCGGGGGCAGCGGGTGGCCCCGCCGCGCACGTGCGCTCCCGCGATTCCA
>NW_008237220.1:139559-148767 GCF_000691975.1 Corvus brachyrhynchos | reverse complement strand
GGCCGTGCTCCCTCTGGGGTCGTGCCCCGCCACGCCCCGTTGCCCGGCCTCGGGCGGGGTCTGCCCGCGGGGGCCGCCCCGCCGCTCCCTCCCCGGGGAGCTCCGTGAGCCTCGGGGCGCGCGTGGGTCCCGTGCTGGTTCGAGGTGGGGAGGGGTTCGCAGCCCCGGTCCTGGGCCGTTCGGCGCCTCCCGTCGCTCCCGCGGGGGTCACACGCCCGGTGTCGCGGGCGGGGGCCCGGGGTCTCACTCGCCCTAGGGTGCAGCAGCTTCTGGGAATTTGTGCTATTTTTGGTTAATTTGGGCGACGGCAGGACTGCCAACGCATCGGGGAGGGGAGACTTGTTCACACAGCTGGGGAATAGCCCGATTCCTAAAATCTGAGCTCCTCGTGGGGGGATAGATGAGACTCACATCCCACTCTGAGTGGATACTTGGGATTCGTATTCCCCTCGGGGTGCATATATGGGATTTATATTCCCCTCTAGTTGGATATATGTGATTTAGATCTCCCTGGGTGGATAGATGGGATTTATATCCCTATGGAAATTCTTTTCCTATTTAAAATGAATGAATGTTTCTCTATTGAAGCTTTTCTCCTGGAAAATGATCCTTGAAAAGAGCCTGTGAGCCGCCAACATCCCTCATGCCCAGGCAGGACAATTCTGGGACAAGCAGTTCCAAATATTTACATGTTGACTCTTTTAACTTTGGAGGCACAAGTAACCGGAGGCATTTTGGCAACTTGGTGACAGAATTAAAAAAACACAAAAACCAACAACCCAACATGGGAATCTCGGGTTTGTTCCGGCTTTGTGTAAACTCCATGGAGAAAATATTTCCTGTTTCAGGATCAAATGTGGAGAGGTCAGCCAAGGACTTTGTCTTGTATTTTAGAAAAGGGTTAAAAATGGGGTTGGAAAGGCCAGATATTGTGGATTCGGGAATGGAGGAAAAATGGGAGAGGTAAGGAGAAGCAGGTGAATGATTATCTACTTGTGTTCCGGATCCACAGGATGTGGATGGAAACAGTTCCTGTTCTCCACAGTGGAGCTGGAAAGGCTGACCTAAGGTCCGTGTTGATGGACAATAATCCATCAGTGGTGAGGATGAGAAGTTGGGAATTCACCGAGGGAAGACAAGAACTTGGGAATATTAAATGCAGGAGAGCAGCCCCAGCCCCCATCCCTAACTGCCTAAATCTGCGCAAAATCACCTTCACAGGTCACTAAACAGGGTGTTTGCAGGCCTGGAGCCGGTTCCCTCCTCACTGCTGGCTCTGGGTGGCTCTTCCCTGACTGTGTTTCTGTGTCCCTCACTGGTGCTTTTGGGGCTGAAACCCAAAAATAGCCCTCGTGGGCTGCGGCGCCCCCGGGACGTCACTCCCGGATTGTGGGAGCCGTGCTGGGAGCAGGCGCGGCAGGATTTGGCGCCGGGATGGTTTGATAAGGAGCTGCTGGAAAACGCCAGAGACCTTGAGAGCTTTCTGCATGCTTCCTGCCGGGAGGTAGCTGGGAAAGGTTCTCACAACTGCAGGGAAAATCCTCTTGGCGTTAAAGCTGCTTATGCCGGCGGTTTGCTGGGAAAGCTGGGTGGCTGCTCATGGAGATGGTGGCTGTGGAGCCACCACCACCCTCCGAGTGGGGGGAAAAAATCTGGGAAAGGAGCTTGTGAAAGAGCCGGGAGGATGGTGTCATTTTGGGACTGAAGGGGTCTGGGTGAATATTCCCAGCTTTGGGAGCAGGGAGGGCATGTCCAGCTGTCCATCCCTGGTGTGGTTGTGTCAGGACATCCCAGTCCCGAAACACCACTGGAAGGTGAGAATTGGGTCGGGAAGGTTTGTACCTGGAGGATTTGCTCTGGAAGGGAGCGATACAATTCATAGTTAAGCCGGGGTACAACAAACCGGTTTATTTTCCGTGTCTGCATTAGAGGGATGGTTTTTAGGAATAAGCTCATAACCTTCATCCGCATCTTTTACTTTCCTTTAATTGCTTTTTACTCCACTCCAGGGTTGGAAATCTCACTGCTGTTAGATCCTAAATAATTTTCCGGGGCGTTCTTGGCTTTTTTCAATCCACCTTTATGGCAGCACAGAGCCAGGAGGTGGCACTGCCAGGCAGCGCATCCGGGCTCGCTCCTCCGGCCGCTTCTGAACCCGTTTCGAGCCTTTCAGCTTCCCTAGGAAACAAAACTCTTCTTCTTTCCGAGGCTGGGGGCCTGGGTAATCTGTGAATGGTGGGACAGGCAGGGGCTGGCCCCGCTGCTCCGTGCGTGCAGAGGAGGTGAGCGAGATGCGTGGTGCGTGCTCTGGCGCTTCGGGACATTCTCCCGGGGTCTGGGAGGTGTCTGGAGGGAGCCGGGGGCTCTGGGCACTGTGACCACCGTGAAGCTCCTGTTGGCTTGACTCACCATCCCTTGGCTTGACTCAGCCTCTTTTGTCTTGTGGGGTTACCTGGGTATGCCTGGGCCAGTTTTCCATCCCTTCTTCCTCTTCCAAGGAAAAGCAGCATAGGCACCGAGCGTGGAATCACGCTCCTTTCCCCCCAAAAGGAGTTTAACTCCCATTTCTCGACCAAAGTCACCCATTTCTGCAACAGATTGCTCTCCGTGGGGGGGGTTGGGGTGGCGGGACATTTTCTGGTCCAGCTTCTCATCGCACCCAGATATTGCGGGCGTTTCTGGAGAATAAATGGTGCAAAGAGCGATGTGGAAGGAGCAAAGCTGGAAGCTCGTGGCTGGGTTTAGAGGCTCGAGATGATCCTTCTGATGGGACAAGTGCTGCACGCGCTGTTTGCGTTTGTTATTCCAGTCCTGGTGGTGGTTAGGAATTATTTACCATGAGAGACCGTGCACCGAGTGTTGGGGGTTTTATTGGCAGAGGTTCTTATTTACAGCAGAATCCGAGGAAATAGGAGAGGACTGAGGCGTTGCAGAGCTCTCCGTGTTTGCGCCACGGGGCGGCACCGTCCCTCCAGCAAAACCTTTGGACACAAAGTCACGGCGCTTCTGGAACGGAGGCAGCGCCTCGTGGAGAGGATGCCGTTGTCGACGCCTGACAGTGTCCTGGTCACCATCCCAGCCGCCGTGTCTGGAACAAGGGAAAAGCTGAGGAAGTTCCCGCGTGTGGCAGGAGGGGGGTCGGCGTTTCCTGGGATGTTGGAGAGCTTCAGCTGTGGGAAAATGTCGGGCAGGTGGGACGGAGCTGTGGAGGAACCTGGACAGGAGGGTGGAACCAGCTGGTCTGTGAGGTTCATCCCAACCCAAACCATTGCAGGGTTTTATGGAATGGGGGATTTGGGTGGATGAGCAGCGGGAGGTGCCTGGTTGCTTGCACCCTTGAAGGTCCCATTGAATGCCAAGAGGTCATTGGGAAAACGCCCTGGAAAGCCTCTGCAGGCCATCAGTGGCGATCAGAGCTGCTGGTGGGTTCCCTGGCTTCACAGCTGGGTGCCTGGAAGGGTTTGTTATCTTTCCATTGCTTTGGAAAGTTGCTGCTTCAGAAAGAATTGGATTTCCCTGGGTTAAAGGACATGCTTTGAGTGAGTGTTGAAATCCCAGAGTACCTTGGGAGGAGGAGGCTGGGGGGGTCATAGCAGGAGACCCAGGAAGCTGAGGAGGACGATGAGGCTGAGGTGGCATTGCAGGGACAATCCAAATGACTCCTGGGAGTCCTGGTGGGTCAAGGAAAACAAATCAGTCCCAAAGTCCCACATTTTAATGTGCTGAAAACCCGTGGCAGAACTCATGAGCTGAGAAGCACCCACCTGACTGTCCTCAGCATCCCTGGAATCCCCTGGAGCATTTGTATCTGGTCTTCCTGAAATCTTGGTGGTGGAATTCTCTTCTGGAAACAACTTATCCCAGTCCACTTCTCCAAGGGTGCTTGTCTGGATGTGGAGAAAAATAAATAATGTGGTAAGTAACAGCATAGGATTAACTCCTATGCAGACAGATCGCTCTTTGGGATGGGTTTGATAGTGTTTAATTGGGAAAACAAGGAATTTCCCACAGCTTCTGTGCAAGCTGGAAAAATAAATCCCAACTCAAACCATTCCATGATTGCTGTTCATGGATGCTCTGCTCAAACTCACTGGAGTTGTTCTGGGGTCTAAAAATCAGCAGGTTTTATCCATTTATTTTTCCTTGTGGCAGAGATTTGGGTGAGGAAAACCTGTTTTTTAGGGGAATACCAAGAGGAACCCAGCTCACCTCGTATGAATCCAACTCGTACACGTACGTGGCGGGGGTTGCCGTGATGTTGTCGTAGTAATAATCTTCTGTGGAGTAATAGTAGTTGCCTGGAATGGAAACAGCTCCCGGTGAGGTGGCACTATGGGGGCTGGGGACACCTATCCAGCATGGGAGGGATGAGTCCCTCCTCCATGTCCTGGGTTGTGATCGCCCAGCTTTTCCCCTCTGAACAGCCAGTGGAACTCCAATTAATCTGAACAACCTGGATAAATCCCTGGAAGTGTTCACGGCCAGGTTGGATGGGGCTTGCAGCAGCTTGGGCTGGCGGAGGTGTCCCTGCCCATGGCAGGGGGTGACATGAAAGTCTTTAGGGTCCCTTCCCACCCAATCTGTTCCATGAACCCATGGAACCTGAATGACGGTCAGTGCAGAGGACTCAATTCAGTCGCTTCTCAGCGCCTTTCCGTGGGCAAAGCCTCATCTCCCTGCCTGCAAGAGGCTGGATGGAGACTCCCACAGCCTTCCCAGCCCCGGTTATCCCAACTCCCTCCCGTGGCTTGTGGAAAATGGTAAAAATGCTTTTAAAAAGGCATTTCTCACTTAAATGAGCCATGTAGTCGTATAAATCCTGTGCGATCTCTTCCACGTCATCTTCGACCTCCGCCTTCCCTGAAAGCAAAGGAACAACACGCGGATCATCATGTGGAGCCTCGGGTCGAGCCGTGGGCACGGGGTCGTGTGAAGTTTCATTGATTTATTGGTGCTTTGGGCAAAACCCATTTCCTGTGGGAGGGATGGATTTACAACGTGACCCGTAATTAGATCCCAGCTAAAGGTGTGGGAGGTCAGAGCAGAGCTGGGGTTTTCCTTCATTTCTGGGTATGGATGTGCCGGAAGCGAGAGACGCCGTGATGGGGATGGAGCCTCTGGCTGCGCTTCTGCAGCCCAGACCCAGAGCCGGGGTGGATCTCCCTTTGGGATGAGCCGCTCATCCAGGATCCAGCTGCTCCAGCGCCTTTGACTGTGGAGCTGCCAAGGGCCCAGAAGGGACCCTCATGTTTCCTTAGGGCTGAGCCACTATAAATAAATTCTGACCCATGTGACATTGTCACAGTTGGAGCGAGTGGCTCATTCCCTATCCCAAACAAAGGTTCTGTGGGTTTTCATGGTTTTTGGGAGGATTCTTTAAAGCAAATTAATCAGGAATGTTCGAATTGAATCTAATAGTCACAGATTAGTACACTAAGATACTCATGGAATAATGAGATACTTTTATAGTTTGATAGTTTGATACTCATTTTTAGTCATAAATAATTATAATATTGTCATTATAAGTTACACCATTAATGGCTGGACTGATGCCTTCAGTCATGCCCAGGGCCAGCTGCAGCTCCAGGTCCCTTTCCAAACCCTCCCACTTCTTCCTCTCATATTCCTGACTTTCCCAGTACCGGCAAAGCCTGGGGGAGAAGCCCGTGTCCCAGAATTCTCATTGGGGAATTCTCTGGAAACTGACCGAGACTGGAGAATCCAGGGCGGGATCGGGGCTCTGCAGGGGGGACTCAGCGCAGCCTCACCCGTCGCGGTGCCAAACGCCTCGACCTGTCCCACTCCCACCCTGAGCTTTCGGGGAAATTTGGACCGAAACTGGGACCTGCCCACCCACCCCCGCTCCTTCTCGTGCTCATCCTTCGAAAACGCTCCGGCAGTGCCGAACTCGGGCTCTGGGGCACGTTATCCTGTGCCCGGAGCTTTCCCACAAACCCTTCCGAGTTGGCTCTTGTATTTGCGTTGGAGTCACACTAAGAATAATTGGGCAACTGTATCCCGAAAAGAGCTTCCAGCTGGGAATCCCCTCGCCTGATGTTTCACGTTTGGGTCCGTTCCTTCGGTGAAGAGGAGAAGGAGGAGAAAGAGGAAGGCTCTTGGCACGGCAGAGATGCAGTTTCCAGTCCCCTCAGCAGCCGGTGCTGCTCCGTATCCCACCTTCCCAGAGGTGGGGGATTATCATGCTCATCCCTAAGCAGCTCCAGGTTGGGGTTTTCCTCCCAAAATACCCTGATTCCACTCCCCATCTACAAACTGCCCACGTAATTCTCAGGAAATCCTGTTGGGTTTTTTTCTCTGTCTCCTAATAGCTCCCAGCTGGAATTTGCGAACGGTTTGAACACAATGCGGGAAACATTCACTGTCCCACTGTTCTCCAAGCACAGGCTTCATGGAACCTTTAGTAATTACATCGTGTTTTCCCGGCGTTTCTTGCCCTGCAGCCCCCTTTCAGCCCAACATCTTTCAGCCTCCAGACCCCTTTTTCCCCCCCGGTGCCCCGCGGCATCCCAGGAGCGTGGGAATAATCAGAGCAGCGAGCTAAAATCAAATTGCCCTTGGAAAACCCTGTAAGACCCGGGAAGCACATTTACCGGGTAAGGAGTGAAGGACCAGGAGCACCGCGATGCAGAAGTTCATCGTCCTCCGTTGGGTGTCGGCTGCCGGAGCGGCTCCGCTCCTGCTCCGCGGGACCTTCCCGAGGGGACCGGAGGCAGGAAATGACTCGGGGGGTTGAGCCGAGCAGCCTCCTCGGCAGCGCGGGTTGTGCCCGGGCTGTGCCCGGGGCTGCAGCGGAGCCGCGCTGAGCGCGTCCCGTGCTCCGGCGGGGGAAGGTTCCCGCTGCAGAGGCGTTTCGGGTGGCCGAATTGCAAATCTGGGGAAGTTTTCCCCGGGGAGGGTTAGTGCCGCTGGATGCGTTCTCATATGGAGGGAGGATGGTTTTGATTACGTTCTAACGGAGCAAAGCAGAGCTATAAATAGCAAATTCTTCTGGGAGAGAAGGCAGAAATGCTGACTGGGAGCCAGAGTCAGTCCTGACTTCCCGTAAAATCTTGGGGGATTTTCTTGTCTTGGCTTCATTTCCCCGTACCGTGCCTCAGTTTCCCCATCAAGAGGAAGAAACGTGAGCAGTCATAGATTTATTTTATTTTATAGTGGGTGAAAACACCCTGGGGAGGAGAAGCCGACAGCGGAGCTCCTGCGAGGAGCCGGCGGGATCCAGGTGGGAACTGGTGCAGACTGAAGGGGGAAGGAAAAGGGGAAGCGAAGGAGACAGAGATGAATAAGGTGGTGAAAAATCAATATTTTGGTGACTCTTGGAAATGGAGGTTATAAAACCAGGAAAGAGCAAGATGAGTCTTGGATGGTCCAGGAGGAGCTGTGTTTTGGGGCGCAGGGCCATGGAATGGGTTGGGAGTGACCAAAAAGTTTGTCTCATCTCCTGTTGATTTTAAAACAAGGATTTCTGTAGATTTTAAGGAATCTGATCGATTTTAAGCCAAAAATTCCCCAAAGCAGACTTTTTTTCCTACCAAGAGTGAACCCAAGTGAAGAACTTCTTCAGCGCATCCCAAAGCCAATTCCCAGCCTCCCTGGGCTTCTCTGTGCTTTGCAGAAGGAGCTTCTCCCGTCCGTAGGGAGATGCTTGGCAAAGGGTTAAGTGCCAAGGAATGCGGAGTAGGAAGTGAATCTCTTCAAACCCTCCTCTCCACAAGACCCTCCTCTCCCTCCTCCACAAAAATAACATCGAAACTCAAAAGTCCCAACCCAAGCAGAAATCTGAACTCGTTGTGAAGAATCCCGCCAGGGCTCAGCCGGGAGGCACTGGGGGAGCGCGGGAGGGTTAAAAGATCATGGGATTAGAGGAATGGGGAGGGAAGGGGCGAGGAAGGTCCGTGAGGATGGTTATGGCTTATCCGATGGGTGGGTGGGGCTGAAGGGACAAACGCTTGGCGTGGGAGCTGGGAGTCAGGATTCAGCGGGGTCTGCTGGCTCAGGGCTGGGAATGACCCTTCAGGACTGGGTGTGATGGCGTAAGACTTGCAAAAATTGGGAAAAGATTGGGAAAGCTTGGAGAACCCACTAAGGGACCTGGATAAAATGTGCCATAAGGTGGTAAAAGGGGGAAACAGCTGCTCTTCCCTGGCTGTGACCAGCTGGAACATCCCAGCAGCATCCTGCATCCCAGGTGCAGATCCCGAATTGTGTTTCTGGATGGAAAAGGAAACCACTCTATTTTCGCTCCGTTTTTTTTTTCTTTTCCCCTTTTTTTCTTACCGATTCTTCACATCTGGCACCAGGGAGCAAGCCCATTGCAGCCACAGAAAGGAGCCAAACCAAGGGCTTTTCCATCTCCCATCCCAAAACCTTGTTTCCTGTTCCCCAAATCCCTATTTTGCTCAATCTTTCTGCTTTTACGTCTTTATTTTTTAATTATTAAAGTTTTTGTGCCAAAATCCAACAGTAAAATCTGCCACAACAACAGAGCAGCAAGGGAGGGAAAACTCAACATGTGAACCAAAACAGAGGGGAAAAGGAAGGAAAAGGAGAAAAAAAGAAGGGAGAAGGAGGCTCCTGGTTCCTGCCGTGCTGAGGGGGCTGCATCCCAGGGATGCTCTGGGCATCCAGAGCCTGGTGCCGTGTCGGGGGATTCAGTCCAAGGAGGAAGGTGCAGATGAAGTCAGCGGTTCTCGGATGCGTTGTGTCATTTCCCAGATTTAATAGGCGGAAGCAAAACAAGAAGGGAAATTAATGCAACGCAGCCGGTAGCTCCGGTTCTTCCCTGAACAATGCCTCGTGCCCAGGAGGTGGCATTCGCAGGATTCCTGCGGAAGAGGCTGGAGGGGACATTGTTTGGAGTTTTCCTTGCAGGAGACGTGAAGGTGGATGAAAAATCCGACCCCTCATGGCACCAGTGCCCAGCGCTCCCTGCGGCACCATCAGTCCAGAGGGAGGGGGAATGAGCTGCCCATCCCATGGGATTCCGGAGGGAGGGGCTTTGGAGCCGGCCAGGCTGTTCTTGCTGGACGATGGAATGTTTATAGTCTAAATAAAGTTTTCCTGCTCTTCCCAGCTCTTCTGTAAACAGCGGCGGTGGGGGACAGAATCAGAATGGGAGCTGTGAGGGGCTTGGAATAGAGGAAAATGCCGGTTTAAAGAGGAATTCTTTGAAAAGAGAGGAGAGGAGAGG
>NW_008237220.1:139289-139503 GCF_000691975.1 Corvus brachyrhynchos | reverse complement strand
TTGGAAGAGAGGAAAAGGCCGGTTTAAAGAGGAATTCTTTGAAAAGAGAGGAGAGGAGAGGAGGGGAGAGGAGAGGAGAGGAACTGGGAGTGGGTGATACTGGGGACAGGTGACCCTGCGGACAGGTGATGCTGGGCACAGACCGTGTCAGGCTGTCCCCGCGGTGTCCCGCAGTGCCGCCACTGTCCCGGGTGTCCCCGCGGTGTCTCGGGTG
>NW_008237220.1:136048-138093 GCF_000691975.1 Corvus brachyrhynchos | reverse complement strand
TCGGGGCCGCCGCCGCCGTGCTGCTGCAGGAGCTCTGCAGGTTCGCCTGCTTCAAACTGCTCAAGTAAGAGCCCGCCCGGGGGCGCGGGGAGCTGTGCCGGTGGCTGGGGTGTCCCAGGGGTTGGGGGAGCCAAAGCAGATGTTGGGGCTCTGTGTCCAGAGCAACCCCACCCAGTCTGTTCCCCGTTAAACCCCGGGAACGAGCCGTCTCTCCTCGCCCGGCGCTGGCCCGTGCCTCTCCCTTCCCCTCTCCCGTGGGATGGGGCTCACGCTCTCTCTCTGGCGGGGCAGGAAGGCAGATGAAGGGCTGGCGACCCTCAGCGAGGATGGGAGGTCCCCGATCTCCCTGCGGCAGATGGCTTACGGTGAGCAGACCCCCGGCGCCAGGTGCTGCATCCAACTCTCCTGCCCTTCCCTGAGCCCACCAAGCCCGGGGCTGTGGAGGCCGCGGGGGAGCCCCTGACCCCCGGCTCCCCTCCAGTGTCCGGGCTCTCCTTCGGCATCATCAGTGGCATCTTCTCCATCGTCAACATCCTAGCGGACTCCAGCGGGCCGGGCACCGTCGGGATCCATGGGGATTCCCCGTACTACTTCATCACCTCCGGTGAGGTCCGGGGACACGGCAGTAGAAGCAGGAGGAAGGCTCTGGCTCTGAGGCTTCGTGTCTCTCCCCACAGCCTTCCTCACCATGGCCCTGGTACTGCTCCACACCTTTTGGGGCGTCATCTTCTTCGACGCCTGTGAGCGGCGCCACGCCGGGGGCCTGGGGCTGGTGGTGGGCGGCCACCTGCTCGCCTCAGGGCTGGTGAGTCCTGGGGGTCCCCGGGCTGGAGGAGGTCAGTGAAGGATTTGGGGGGCACGCGGGGGATTTGGGGGCACACAGCTCAGCAGGGGTTCAAGGGGGTTTTCCACAGGGCTGGGCACTCCTTTCCCTGCCATGGCTGTTTGGAGGGGTAGGAAGGTAGTGACCTGCCTCTCTGTGTCCCCAGACCTTCCTGAACCCGTGGTACGAGGCCAGCCTGGGCCCCATCTTCATCCTCACGCTCTGCACCGGCCTCTGGGCCTTCCGCACTGCTGGCGGCTCCTTCCGCAACATCCTCAAGTGCCTCTCCTGTAAGGGGGGGCCGGGGTGTCACTTCTGGGGGCTGGTGGGGCCAGAGCTGCTGGGATGGCTCTTGTTGGACGGGGGTCACGTTCCCGGGGGCTTCCATGAATCCCCAAACGACCCCCACCTTCAGAAGTGCCCCTTTGCCCCCCAGGTAAGCAGGAGCCCGAGGGCCGGGTCATGCTCTACTCGGCGCTGCAGGTGCCTCCCAAGGAGTGAGGGAGCAGTGGAGTTTGTGTCTGACCAGTGTTCCTGGGGGGCCTTTGGGGTCTGACCGATGCTCCCCATGAACTCTGGGGTCTGACCAGGTCTGACCAGGTCTGACCAGTGCTCCTGGGGGATTTGGGGTCTGACCACCACCCCCTTCCCTTTGTTCCCAGATTCTGGTACACCTTTCCTTCAGTTTGAGGCTCTGGGCAAGGCAGGGTGGGCCAGATGCCCTGGGGGAAGTCCAGGCCTGGGGAACTCAGGGCAGCACCCCCCATTCCCTCGTGCTTGTCGCCCTGGGGGGGTCCCTACCCCTGGTGCAGCCACTGGTGCTGGGGGTGATGCTCTGGGGTGGGGGGCAGCGGGACTGGGGTGCTCTGCTCTCCTCACCCCTGTTCAGCTCCCAGGGGGGTTGGAGGTGCAGCGGGGGTTAAATTATTTTTCGATTCAGAGTAAAATCCTTTTACAAGAGCACGGGACACTGTGGCTGCGGGAGAGAAGGGGAGGGGGAGAGGGGTCGCTCCCCCCATCGTGCTCTGCTCCAGCCCTGGGGGGCACCCAGGGGGTCCTGGTTTCTCGGGGGTGACAGGATCCAGCCCCAAAGCCCCTCAAAGGCCCCCACTCCCTCCCCACAAAGAGCCACCAGGAGGGGGAAAGGGCTTTATTTGCAGTGGGGCTGCGGGCGGGGGGCTGGGGGACAGCGGGAGGACCCACCCGCCCAGCCCACGGGGCA
>NW_008237220.1:135361-135875 GCF_000691975.1 Corvus brachyrhynchos | reverse complement strand
GCGGGGCTCCCCCCCCCGCCCACCCCCGGCCTGGCCCTACCTGTGGAATATCCCTCTGGCTCTGTAAGGGAAAGGGCGGATCAGGACCAGCGCCTCGTGCCCAGGGAGGGCTCCAGGAGCCGTGGGAGGGTGCAGGGGGCCGTCCCCAGCCCTCCACTCACCCCTGGGGAAGGACGAGAGCACCAGGCGCTGGTTCAGCTCCTGCGGGGCCCGGAAATTGTCCACCAGGAGCTGGGGCTCCTCGGGCTCAGCCTCCTCCGTGGAGTAAAGGCTTCCCTGGAGCTGCTCCAGCTGGAAGGGGAAGGGGGCAGCGCTGGGGGCATGTTCGCCGAACGCGGGGGGTTCCCCAGAGCGGCTCCTACCTGTGCCCGGCTGATGCGGACGGGCTGCGGGAAGAGGCTCCAGAGCACGCTCTGGAAGCAGGGCGGGGTGGTCAGGGACCCGTTGTACCGGTAGTAGCGGTCCAGGTGCGTGGGGAGCAGGTCCCGGAAGCTGAAGGCCCGGATGGGCACGG
>NW_008237220.1:134929-135325 GCF_000691975.1 Corvus brachyrhynchos | reverse complement strand
GGGACCCCCCTGAGCCCCCTGCCCCAGCTCCCATCCCAGCATCTCTCGCAGTGCCCAGACCTGCTGCCCTCCCCTGGACCTGCTCCCACTCCCATTTCCCACCCGTTTTCTTCTGCACCCCATCCCCTCCCTGCACTCGTTTCCCATCCCTGGACCCATTTCCCTCACCACGACCCCTTTTCCATTCCCTGCAGCAAATTCCCGCAGTGCAAACCCATTTTCCACACTGTTCCCATGCTATTTCCCACACCGACACCCCTTCCCACAGCCATTTCCCACACAATTCCCATGCCACTTCCTTACCCCAGGCCGGTTCCCGTGCTCCTTTCCCACCCCATTCCTCAGCCATTCCCCGCCCCCAGACCCATTTTCGGATCTGTTCCGCGGCCGGTGCCC
>NW_008237220.1:132430-132696 GCF_000691975.1 Corvus brachyrhynchos | reverse complement strand
GGAACAGCGACAGCGGCACCGGGACAGCGACCCCGGCACCGGGACAGCGTTACCTGCTCAGGGACACTGACAGCGGCACGGGAAACGGGGACGGCGATACCAACAACGGCATCGGGACACCGGCACCGGGACAGGAACGGGGCCGGTGATACTGGAACAGTGATACCGGCACTGAGTCAGGGACGGGAGCAGCGACAGCGGCACCGGGGCACCGGCGCTGGGACTGGGACAGCGGCACCACCGCAGCTGCAGCCGGGAGCAGGGGG
>NW_008237220.1:129145-129600 GCF_000691975.1 Corvus brachyrhynchos | reverse complement strand
GTCCCGCAGCAGTGCGGCCATGGCGAACCACCTGCGCTTCGTGGGCCGCACCGTGATGGTGCAGAGCGGCAACGTGGAGGCGGCGTACGGCGTCCTCAACAGGTGAGGAGCGGGGGGAACCGCGGCGCCGGGCGGCGTTTGGGCCCGGAGGGGCCCCAGTTCCTTCACGCACTGGGTTCAGAACCGGGATTTCCTGAGCGGGAGGTAACGGGAGGGTCATGCCGGGCTTTTCTCGTCAGCTCCACGTCCTGCCGCCCCCTTTGATGTGGGTGTCACTAGAGTGAAATACAGGAATAACCGAGCCCAGAACCAGGCGAGGGCAGCGCTATTCCTTGGAAAGCGGAGGAGGAGATGATCCCACGGCTGAGCTGAGTGCTCCCGCACACACCTTCGTTAGTCCCAACTTAGCGGGGGCGATTCCTTCCCCTCCTCGCTCTCCTCACGGATGGACGGCG
>NW_008237220.1:125330-128279 GCF_000691975.1 Corvus brachyrhynchos | reverse complement strand
CTGCTCCCCACGGGCACGGCTCTGCGCTCCCGGGCTTCCCAGGGAAGCACCCGTAAAGCTGCTGCATCTCCTGCCGCTCTTGCTGGAGCTCAGGTCGGGTGGAGGCTGAGCCGGCTCTAATTCCACGAGTTTTGTGGTTCATTACGGAGCTATTGATGCGTCGGGGCCGTAATTTGTTAGTTCTGCTTGTCCTGAGCCTCTGCTGTACAGTTTCTTGGGGGAAACGCCAGGATCCGGGGTTGTGCTCTATTTGGACCTGCCTCCGAGGAAGCTGCCAGGAAAAGTAGAACCCGCGGAGGTTTCCAGGTTCTGGAGGGAGCCCGGGCCCTGCAGGAAGCAGCAGTCACCTCCTGGAACTGCTCATGGACCTGAAATTCAGGGGATCTGTGTTAGGACTGACCCCCGGGGCCCCGTTCCCAGGTCCAAGAAGGATAACTGAACCCTAGGATCCCATTCCCAGTGCCAGGAAGGACTCCTGGAGAGGGACCACCATGGCTGAGCTCATCCCTAAGGAGATTTTCCCCGCGGTTCCCAGATCCGATTAGGGCCTGGAGCCAGTTAAAAGCAGCTGCAGCCACAGCCCGGTCTGTGAGCGCTGCAGGATGTGAGGGGATGCGAGTGCCAGGAAGCAGCCCGGGTTTGGGGCTGCACGCCGGGGAAGGGGCTCAGACTGGTGTGTGCCCCTGACGCAGGGTCAGTGGGAGCGGCAGGTTCTCCTGTGCCACGTGTTCCACTCGCAGGGCATCTCTCTTCCCAAACCACAGAGCAACCCCACGGAGGGATCTGGGGGGCTTGGAGGCCTTTATGCCTGGTCTGGCAGCATGGAGAGATGTGGGGAGCTCGGGGAGGGGCTGTCCCGAGAGCAGACATTCCTGGGCTGTTTCTGGAAGCACAGGAGCGCTGCGGAGCGTCCGTCCGGGATCCGCGAGGGAACGCGTGTGGGATGCAGCAGGTCCAGGGTCCCCTTGCGGGGTCAGGACCTTCCTCCTCGTGGGGCTCGGCTCGTTTTAGCCCAAGGTTTAAAAACAAGGGAGCACAAATGGTCTCCAGGAGCTTTTCCCACCCGTGGACGTGATCCTGAGGGAGGAGGGCACGGAGGTGACGATGCCCCAGGACCCTGTTTTATGGCCTGTGTCTCCTTGCAGGTCCGAGCCGGGGGGTTCCGCTCAGCCCCGGGCAGAGATGTCGCTGTCCAAGCGGGAGCTGGACGAGCTGAAGCCATGGATCGAGAAGACGGTGAAGCGCGTGCTGGGCTTCTCGGAGCCCACCGTGGTCACCGCGGCGCTCAACTGCGTCGGGAAGGGCATGGACAAGAAGAAAGCGGCCGGTACGTCCCGTGGGGGGTCCCGAGCTGGGTTTGTGAAGCGGCCCAAGCCTTCCCAGGGTGGAGGGGCAGGGGCACAGGGCAATTCTCCTAGTCTCCGTGAGGTGAGTATGGGCAAATCCACCAGATGAGACGCAATGGGCAGCCTTGGAACACGTTACAAAATCCAGTAAGTGAAAACGAATTCCTTGTTAAGGAATTGGAAACGGTAATTTAACCAGGGTGCTTTTTCTGCCCATTACAGCCCTACTTTGCTTCTGCCTGAGGCCCGGACTCCCTTAATCCCTTGGTTTAAAGCTCCTGACAACAGGATCCACAGATCCCAGAGGCTTCCAGAGCCTCAGAGGCCTCCCTGTGTTTGTAGAGTTGAATCACATTTGAGTGTTCTACAGCTTCCAAGGAATCTCTGTGTATTCTCCATCCTCCTGCTCACCCCAAGCTCACAATTCTGCACTGATAGGATTTTCCTCTTTTCCAGACCACCTGAAACCCTTCCTGGATGATTCCACCCTGCGATTTGTAGACAAGCTTTTTGAGGCAGTGGAGGAAGGACGAAGCTCTCGGCACTCCAAATCCAACAGCGACCGGACCCGGAAGCGGGAGCTAAAGGTGATTATTGCTTATTGATTGGTTTTTCCTGTGGTTGGGTGGCCTGGAGGCAGCACTGGTGCTCTGGCACACTCTCCTCTTCCAGAGAGGTACAGCTTGGAACGTTCAAGAGAAACGACTCCTCTCCGTGATGAAGTGTGGGAGCCTTTACCTTGCGGTTCTCTTTCCCAAAGCGAGGTGGAAGCCTGGCTTTGGCTTTCTGTTAGGCTGGCGGAGCAAATCCACAGGGGTGCATCTCCCTTCTCCTCGGTGCTCCTTCTGCTTGTGTTTTCATTTGGAGCCTGGGAGAGCTGCTCCCAGCGCGTTCCCATCGCTCTCTGGCCCACGTGTGGCTCCGTGGTGGATGGTCTGGTGGGTTTTCATTCCCTTTCTCCACCCAGAATCAACCATAGGTGGTTTTTGGCAGCTCCTGTCCTAGCACAGGGTTGATTCCAGCTGGGATTCCGTAGCTCTGGTGTTTCTCCCTTGTCTGGGATGGTGCAAGGCTTGTGCATCCAAAGCTGTTTTCACTTCCTTTCTTCTCTTGAGGACTTTGCTCACCATCCTCTAGAATTGCATTTTCCCATCGCTCTGCTGAGCCTGACAGGCCCTTTCCGAGCTGCTCCTACTCAGTGATTTGCCTTTCACTCTTCCTGAGGTTCCTATTTTACGGCAGTCTGGCTTTCCCTGACACTTGTGGTCAGCACTGGACCTCGGTGAGCCACAACAATCCCATTCAGGATCTGGATCTCTTTGGGAGCGCTGGGACAAGCTGCCTGCACTCCCTGTTTCCCACCAGGAACTTGCTTTTCTTCCCTCCGTGGCAGCGGGTGCTGGGCTGGTCCCCGGGGCTGTGGGAATGCGAGGGTCGAGCAGGGCTGGAGGTCCAGCTGCTCCCCTGGGCCAGCTCGGGGGCACGGCACAGGTGGGGACATTGGCAGTGCCATCACGTGATGGTGGCAGGAGCGTGGTGACAGCCCGGTGGGGTGGCTGGAGAGCAAGCGCTGGCAGAGGGATCTGGCGCTGGCAGAAGGGAT
>NW_008237220.1:121814-125239 GCF_000691975.1 Corvus brachyrhynchos | reverse complement strand
GGCGGCAGCAGCAGAAGCTGATCCTTCTTGTCTTGGCTCCTGGCGTGGAGAGGGGTGTCCCTCCTGCCAAATCCTCACTCTTCTCTCTGGAATCACATTTCTTGGAACTTCTCCATCACGCTCTGGGTCTGTCCAGACCCTGCAGGAGCACAGACCGGTCTCTGAGGTGGTCAGGTCATGGCAGCACTTGCAGACTGACTGACCCTGCCCCAGCGCAGGCTGTGGAGAGGAATTTGTCCTGGCACACGTAGATCCCATAGCGTCGGGCAGTGATGGTTCCCAGCGCCACTTGCCGTGCCGCTTCCCGCTCCTCGGTTCGCTCTGGGGTAGGTCATGGCTTGGGAAGGTCAGGAACTGAACGCAAAGTTTCCACACTTTATACTATGGGCAAGTCCTTTCTCTTGAACTTGTAGGTTTTCCAAGAAGTACCTGTGTGGCTGAGGAAGTGTCCTTGTAGGATATGAACCGTTGTAGTGAAGAAGGGATTGCAACTAACGCTTACAACCGGTGTGTATATTTTCTTTTCAAATAACACCTTGACACACACACTACAGTACCCACCACACGGACAGATCCAGGTTTCCATGCACAAACCAGGCACTGACGATGGAATCCACGGCCGCAGCCACACGTGCTGGGCTGGGCCTGACCAGAGCTCTGTGGAAAACGTACCGTGCCTTTTGTTTGGTGACCTGATGCTGCTAAAAGCCCATCAGCAGGCTTGTTGCTCCATGTGCTCTCTGAGCTGTGCTTCTCTGGAGTGGCTCTGGCCTTGGGTCTGGGCTGGAGTGTGAGGGAATGCTGCAGGTGTCCCAATCCTCCCCGGCTCCAGGGCTGCATCCTCCTTCTGGGAGGGCTGCATGGTAGGACAGCGCAGATTCCTTCACCAAACCCTCTGAAGTTGGTGGAAGACGTGGAAATGTTTTTATCCCAGTCAGGTCAGCTCTGGGCAGGCTTTTTCTATCTTTCTATGTCGCTGAGACCTTAAATCCGGGCAGGCTTTTTCCATCTTTCCATGTTGCTGAGACCTGAAATCTCCCCAGTGCCAGTCCCCCGCTCTGAGCACCCGAGGGAGCGGTGGCGGCCGTTGCGCAGGCGCATCCCTGCGATGTCTCCTGCCCTTCACGTTCTTGCATGGACGTCATTGGTGTTTCTCTGGTGGAGGACCAGGGCCCAGGCTCAGCGTGGGCTCAGCCTGCACGTGCTGCCCCGGAATTCTGCTGAACGGAGCCGGAGCTGAGACATGCTGCTGGTTTCTTGTCTCAAATCGTGCTCTGGGAGGAGAATGCTCCATTCTAACCACAGCTTTCTTCTCTTTCTTTACATCAGGATGTGTTTGGTGATGACTCGGAGGTGTCCAAGGAATCCTCTGGCGTCAAGAAGCGGCGCATCCCCCGGTTCGAGGAGGTTGAGGATGAGCCTGAAGTCATTCCAGGCCCGCCGTCGGAGAGCCCAGGGATGCTGACTAAGCTCCAGGTCAGTCTAGCTGGGCCCTGTCCCAACACGGTGTAGAGTTTATCCTAACTTGTATCCCAAACGGAGGAATCATATCCCAATGGCAAAGAAAAACTCACTGTCTGCTTTCCCACAGATCAAACAGATGATGGAGGCAGCCACCCGGCAGATTGAAGAGAGGAAAAAGCAGCTGAGTTTCATCAGTCCTCCGACACCACAGGTACCTGCTGGAGGCCTTGGGCAAATCCCGTATGTCCCTGGTCCTTGTTTCAGCTGTGATACGTTGGCCTGGGTGTGCTGGAACAAAACTTCCTTCTCTGTCAACAGCCCAAAATTTCTTCTTCGTCCCAATCGGAACGGCTCCCCATCGGCAACACGATCCAGCCCTCGCAGGCAGCCACGTTCATGAACGATGCCATCGAGAAGGCCAGGAAAGCTGCGGAGCTGCAGGCCCGGATCCAGGCTCAGCTGGCCCTGAAACCAGGGCTCATCGGCAACGCCAACATGGTGGGGCTGGCCAACCTGCACGCCATGGGCATCGCGCCGCCGTGAGTACCCGATGGGGCGGACGCCGGAACGCCGGGCAGGGGCTGGCCAAGGGTTTCTCTGGTGCTGTTGGGTCCCCAGCAATGCTTTAACCGCTGCTGAAGGAACCAATTTTATATTAAGGAGGTGAAATGGAGGTTCCTCCTCCCTTGGCCAAGATTCCCAGCTTGTGCACGCAAGGTTGGAGTCCCTTCTGGCAGTACAGATGGGCTGTAAAAATATGGAAACTGTGGAAATAAACTCAAATTTCCTTTGAATCAGTGCTGTATTCACATTTGAATGCAACATATCTTGTCCTGCCCCCCAGGAAAGTGGAGCTGAAGGATCAGACCAAGCCGACGCCGCTGATCCTGGATGAGCAGGGCCGGACGGTGGATGCGACCGGGAAGGAGATCGAGCTGACTCACCGCATGCCGACCCTAAAGGCCAACATCCGAGCGGTGAAGAGAGAGCAGTTCAAACAGCAGCTTAAGGAAAAGCCCTCGGAAGACATGGAGTCAAACACGTACTTTGACCCCCGGGTCTCCATAACCCCAGCCCAGCGGCAGAAACGCACCTTTAAGTTCCATGAAAAAGGCAAATTTGAGAAAATTGCCCAGAGGTTGCGAACGAAGGTATCAGAGGTCTCGTCCTGCTAATGAGAGCAAGGCTGGGAGGGGATTCTCCTCTCCTGGGCTGGGAAGGGACCTGGGCTGGCTTTGATTCAGAAGTTTTCCAGTAAAGTCACCTGAAACTTTTCCTTAAAAACCCCCTTCTTGTGGGGAGGGTGCCCAAGTCAGGGCTTGTGTGTGTAAAGGCTTTTGTCACCACTGTCTTCACCTGTTGAAAGGCAAAATCTCCTTCTTTTGACAAAACATTGGAAGTTCCCAAGAGAACAGATCCCTCTCTGGGTGAGGGATCAACCCGGAAGTGGAGATTTAAAAGGAATTTTGTTAAAATGCTCCAGGTTGTTGGGGAGAAGGGGAGAGGCAAAAGTCCAGGGATACAGTCCTTAGAGGGAGATGTTCCTTTGGGAAAGTTCCATGGTCCTGAAGGACTCAGGAGTAAGAGCAGAGTTTTGGCAGGCTTGGGAGCTTCCCTTCACCATCACGTGCTGTGTGGTTCCTCTCGCAGTCTGCTTCAGGTTGTTTAAGGACCCAGATAATTCAGCAGGTGATCCGTGTTCAGCTTTTCACAGAGGTTCTGCTGTTTTGGAATGACCTTTCTGTTCCATCTTCCGCCTCATTCTCAGGCTCAGCTAGAAAAGCTGCAGGCAGAGATCTCCCAGGCTGCCAGGAAAACTGGGATTCACACTTCCACCAAGTTGGCTCTGATCACCCCTAAGAAGGAGCTGAAGGAGGGGGAGATCCCAGAGATCGAGTGGTGGGACTCCTACATCATCCCCAACGGCCTGGATTTGTGAGTATTTCCAGGTGCTGGTGGTT
>NW_008237220.1:118995-121804 GCF_000691975.1 Corvus brachyrhynchos | reverse complement strand
TGGGTCTGGGAAGCACGTGGGGAATCAGGCCAGACGTTCGTGCTTGAGCACTGAGTTGCACCTCTCATCTCCAAGATCCAGGCACTGGGTTTGCTCCCAAAGTCTCTCTGGGGGCTGTGGAGTTGGGGGGATATTTTAGCCCAGAGCTGGGGAGGTTTGGTTTGGTTTCCAAGCATGAGCATTCTGCACGAGCTGTGTTCCCCGTGGATGTGGGACCTGCCTCCGCACCCCAAAATGGGGGGAGACACCTGTACCTTAACGCCGTCTCACTGTGGGTCTCCTTCAGCCCATCTGGGATTTGTGCAGGAATTCGTGCTGGGAATTCCGCCATGATGCCCAACTCTCTTCTTTCTAGAAAAGGCGGGGCGATCTCAAAGAAGGATGAGTACTTCGGGATCACAAACCTGGTGGAGCACCCGGCCCAGCTCAACCCCCCGGGTATGGCCCTGGCTTGGGGGGTTTGGCTGTGTCCTCCTGGTCCCAGTGGGGCCCCGTGTCCCCCCGTATCCTCCAGGGCACTCTCCTGATGGTCTCATTTCCCTGCCAGTGGACAGTGACACGCCGGTGACCCTGGGTGTGTATTTAACAAAGAAAGAGCAGAAGAAATTACGGCGCCAGACACGGCGAGAAGCCCAGAAGGAGCTGCAGGAGAAGGTCAGGCTGGGCCTGATGCCACCGCCTGAGCCCAAAGGTGAGTGACAGCCAGGCCTTGTCCAGGCACGGATGTGTTGGGAATGCTGTCTGGGATTGCACGGATGTGAAACGCACGGACGGTGGGTTTGCGTGTCTGCAAGTGCTCTGGTGGGAAAAAGCTGTCTGATGGGACATGTCCCATGGGAGCCCTCCCAGCTCCTCTTCCGTTCCCTTGCAGTGAGGATTTCCAACCTGATGCGGGTACTGGGCACGGAAGCTGTCCAGGACCCAACCAAGGTGGAAGCTCACGTCCGAGCGCAGATGGCCAAGAGACAGAAGTAGGTGGCACCTTGTGCTGCGACGTTTTGGGACATTTTTGGATGGATTTAGCGCTGGTGGTTTGTTTAGGACCGGTCTTTTCAGTGCTGCCTGTTTGCTTCCAGGGCTCACGAGGAAGCAAACGCGGCAAGGAAGCTCACGGCAGAGCAGCGGAAAGCCAAGAAGGTGAAAAAGCTCAAGGAAGATGTTTCACAGGGAGTTCACATAGCTGTGTACAGGTGAGTGAGCTCAGGGAGTTCAGTGCACTCCCAGGAGCTCTGTCCTGGCCCAGTTGGGGCAGAGAGGGACCTCTAAGGGCTGGGAAAATAGTTCTGGTTTTCCACAAATATTTGATGTTTTTTTCATCTTATCCTTAGGGTCCGAAACTTGAGCAATCCAGCAAAAAAATTCAAAATTGAGGCGAATGCTGGGCAGCTGTACCTCACGGGCGTGGTGGTCCTGCACAAAGATGTCAACGTGGTGGTGGTAGAAGGAGGTGAGGCCTCCTAGGCAGGCTTGGGTCACCACGGAGCATTCTGGAGCTTGCCTCCAGCGGGAATTGCTATGGAAATCGGTGACAGGGTTAGGGAAGGACAAGGAAGTGAGGAGGCAATTAGAAACTCCCTTAATTACATCGCTAACAGGGTTAGCAATGACTGCAGGGTGCAGTAATCCGGTCAGAAAACCCGGATCATTCCATGAGGAAGGGAACCTCTGCCAACTGCAGGTTAAGGGATTTTTGTTGTGTCTTGATTCTTTTGCAGGCCCGAAAGCACAGAAGAAATTCAAACGTCTTATGCTGCATCGAATAAAGTGGGACGAGCAGACGTCAAACACGAAGGGAGAGGGTGAGCGATGCCGTGCTGCTGTGAGAGGGGGGAGTCCTGCTCCACCTTCAGGGCTAAATGGGCTTTATTGGTGGGGTTTTTCCAGATGATGATGAGTCTGACGAGGAGTCTGTTAAGAAAACAAACAAGTGCTCTCTGGTTTGGGAGGTGAGTCATGGTGGTGGTCCCATACCAGCGTGGGGCTGAGGTGGGATCCAACTCTCCATCACATTCCTTGAGCTGTAGCCTAAAAAAAAACCGCCGCGTATTCCCGCGTTCCCCTCGTATTCCTGCGTTCCCCGCGTCCCCGGAGCCGCGTTTCCTGCGCAGAGGGTGGGAATTCGGGTAGGACGTCACCCCTTGTCTCCCGCCAGGGCACGGCAAAGGATCGCAGCTTCGGCGAGATGAAGTTCAAGCAGTGCCCCACGGAGAACATGGCGCGGGAGCACTTCAAGAAGCACAGCGCCGAACACTACTGGGACCTGGCGCTCAGCGAGTCCGTGCTCGAGTCCACGGACTGAGCCTGGCCACGGCGCCGCGGCCACTCCTGCCCCGCAGCCCCCGAGCCGGACAGCTCCCCTCACTCTCCTCAGCACCCCCATTAAAGACATATTTTTTAAAACAAATCGCCGTTGTGTGTTTTTGGGTAAAGGGGGTGAAGGACGACGTTGCCCCTGCGTTTGACGTTGTTGAGGGAAGGGACAGGGGCCTGTGAGGGGACCGGGGGAGCAGAAGCCACTTCCCCTCTTTTTTAAGGACATAGCCCCAGGCTGTGCCTGGGGAGGTTCAGGTTGGACATCGCGGAATTTCCTCCTGGAAAGGGTGGTCAGGAGCTGGTGGAGTCCCCATCCCTGGAGGTGTTCAAGGCACTGATGACTGGATGTGGCACTCAGTGCCCTGGGCTGGGTGACAAGGTGGCAGTCGGCCACAGTTTGCACTCGGAGGTCTTTTCCAACCTCAGCGATTCCGGGATTTACGCCATAAACGCCGTTTTTACCTCGCGCGGCGCCCGCGCTCTCGGCCCCCTCACA
>NW_008237220.1:116556-118263 GCF_000691975.1 Corvus brachyrhynchos | reverse complement strand
GGTTGGAAAGGACCTTTACGCCCATCCAGTCCCACCCCCTGCCATGGGCAGCGACACCTTCCACTATCCCAGGTTGTTCCAAGCCTGGCCTTGGACACTTCCAGGGATGGGGCAGCCACAGTTTCTCTGGGCAGCCTTTGCCAGGGCCTCACTGCCTCACAGGGAAGAATTCCTTCCTGACACCTAATCTAAATCTGTCCCTTTTACTTTGAAAACGTTTCCTCTTGTCCCGTGTGCATCACCTTGTCATCCTTGGAAGAACACAACATGCTCGCCTGCACCTCAGTGGTGGCACCTTTGTCCTCCTGAATCCATTATCTCCTAAAGCAGGACTCTGGAGCCTCCAGGACCAGGGCCTGTTTCTGTGCCCTGCCTGGCCAGAGCAGCTTGGGGTAGGCACAGCCAGGCCGGGTGCCAGCGCTGGGGTTTGCAGTGCCCATCAGGATGCGTCCCTGGCCTGGAGGGAGAAGGTTGGTGTTGGCAGGAGGTTCAGCACAGCAGTGTTATCTCCACTGCTGTGGGAAGGTTTGACTCTTCTTGTAGGAGTTCAAGGAAGCTTTGCTTGGCAGGAACGTGGAGATAACATTCCCACTGCAAAGTGTGTGCTGGACCTTTTGGAAAGTTTGGGAGAGTTGAGTTTCTCTGTCGAGGCACTACTGCAGAATGCAGAAGATGCTCTTTCCCCAGAGTTTGATCTGTTTTGTTTGTACTCCATGAGATTAAGGAGAGGAAGGTGAGAGCCTTGGAGGAAGTGCTCCGGGTCCTCCTGCCTTGCTGTTGCTGCCAGCTCTCCTGGAAATCCTCCTCCCTTGGACCCCCCTTAGCACTGTGGCATCATCCTTGGGGCTCTCCGAGCGCATGCCCCCTGAAGAAAATCCAGCCCATCTCTCCTCGGGATGTGCCAACTCCTCTGGACATGGTGTCCCTTGTCACAGTTGTCCTGGCTCCTCCCTAGGCCCTCAGTGCTCTTCCATCACTCCTTCCCCCTTCCCAGGCTCATCAAAAGCCATTGAACTGTTCCCACCCTCAGGTCCTTGATGCCCTGTTTCTGCCCCGGCTCCCGTCTGCTGCTGCGCTGTCGGCTCCTGCCCTGAGCCCTTGGCACCAGCCTGGAATTCTTGTTGGATTTTGTGGGATTCTTTCAAAGTTTCCCTTCACAGCCCTTGTGAGGATCTCACCTCCACACCCCTCCTTTTATCCAGGTCCCTCGTTAACTACCTCATCCCACCAAACCAATCCTTGACAGCGGCTGCGATGCTGCCATGCCCTGACCCCTGATTGTTTGGTTACTTCCTGCTTCCATAGGGCTTTTTTCCTGCTTTTCCCTTCATGGTACACTTCATCCTCTGCCCCAAGGACCTCACAGCTCTCAGGCTGTGGGAAGTCCCTGTCCCAGCCAGAGGAGCTCACTGGTGGTGCCACAGCGAGTACAGGTGGCTCTGGATTCCTTTCTGAGTCTTTAAATGTTTTAACTCCAAAGCTCTTACAAACACATCAAATCTGCTCTTCCCAGGGAGCTCCTGGCAAGGGGGAATGTGGTGGAGTTGGGGCTCCTGGGACACAGAACTGGGTCCTTTTAGGAAGAACAGGAGTGCTGGTATTTGACACGTTGCTGTTGGGATCTCGCTTCCGAGTCAAGGCTCATCCTGTGCATGAGCCATGCTGGTCACAGCCAGAGCTTCCCAGCAGGGATGTTCCTGCGAGGAG
>NW_008237220.1:106835-116515 GCF_000691975.1 Corvus brachyrhynchos | reverse complement strand
CACCTTTGGGAGGTTTCTGATGGGAATCCGAGTGTCCGTGCAGGAGGGTCTGGTCAGCGTGTTTAGTGTGAGTTAAACGGGACCCATCCACAGGCTCTGAAATGCCGTTTATGTTGGTGCCATCATGCCTGGTTTGGAGCAGGTGGCAGGGCTGGGGTGGGCTCAGCTCTGCAGTTTCCTGCTTGCCCGTATTTCCTCGCTGGTTTAAGCTGAGAGGAGCTGTTCACCCATCGGGTACAGTCTGTTGCTTCTTGGAGGCAAAGACCCTTGGTTTTCTTTGTGGATCATCTCCATAGCCTTCCTGTGGACCCAGCATGGGTCTCTCCTCCTCTGTGGTACCTTGGTTTATACATTGTGGCACTAACTTGGCTCTGGGCAGGTGGTGCTCTGTGTGGTCAGCATCAGGCTGGAGCCCCAGTCCAGATTTCTTTCTGCCGTGTAGATGTTGGATTGTTTAAATCAAAGGTTCATAGTTTTTTGAAATTTATTTTACATTATTAAGATCTGGAATCATTGGTCTCTGCTGCTGAAACGTCTCTGGGTTGGAGGGAACACCCAGTGAGCAGCAGGAGAACTGGCACTAGAGCACTGGTTTAACTAAATCATAGAAGCCCCATTCCAATGGGATGATGATCTGAGAGATTATTGAGGCTGGCATTTTGGGGAAAGCTGGCTCCAAATTGTTTTGGAAAGCCAGGCGAGTGCAGCCCTGCTCCAGTTGAATTCCCAGCCCTCCGGGCAGAGCAGAGCGCTCTGTGCTCCAGAAAACCCACCTCAGCCTGCCCTGTCAGCATGTTCGGGGCACAGGTTGTGAGCAACAGGTTCTGGTGATAAGTCCTTGGCTCGCTGAGTCTGTGCTGGAGAAGCTTCTCCTGGGATGTGGGAGCTGGGGCGGCCAGAGGAGCAGGGTCAGGGATAAAAGCTCCTCTGGGATGTGGGAGCCGGGGCTCCGTGTGGGGCTGGGGGTGAGCAGCTGCTGGCAGTGACTCGTGGCTTGGCTCTCACGCCTTTGCTGTGTGTCCCGGGGCAGGGACAGTGGAGGAACAGGGCTTCAGGAGCAGGGACTTCCCGAGGGCTCTGTCCCCGTGTCCTTCCTCGCCCGAGGCTGGAGTGATGCTCAAGGGCGCAGGAGAACCAGTGCTGCTGGCAGGGGCTCAGGGAGGCTTAAGGACATCGACCCGTGGGGATTTGAGGACCCATCTGAGCTAAGCCTTTTCCTGTGTCCTCAGCTCTGCTTCCCCTCAGAGGAGGATCTCCTGTGCAGGATCTTCCTTTTGAACTGGAGTTCACTTGTGAGCTCTCCCTGATGTCGGGAGGGCAGCATGGGCAGAACGTTTCTGCTGGGAGCTTTTTCAGGCTGTGAGTGAGGGGCAAGCTCCCACCCAGGGCTCTGGGCCAGGAAGGATGCTGAGCTTCCTGAGAGGAATCCTGGAGACCAGGAGAGCTGCAAGGCACAGCCGTGCTGTGGGAAGTGGCTCTACCAATGTAGGGACAACTGGAAAATGAAGCAGGATAGAGAATGAGGGATTTGTAGATAAAACTGAATCTGGTTGCATCCGGGGGTGACACAGGCAGGTGAGAGGTGACAACACAGGAGCATGTGGAGTAACACCCTCTCAGTCCTTGGGAATGTCCTTTAGTGAAGTGAAGGGGCTCATTACCATCGTTAGCATGTGGATGAGCTTTACCCACCCTGAGGAAGGGGTTTGATGAAGTAACTCAGGTTGGAGCTTTTGAACATGAGGAGGGTCAGAGGAGTGAGCATAGCTGGGGGAGTCTGGAAATCATTTGTAAACTGCAGGTGCCCTCTCTAGCCCCTGGGGTTTGCCTGCTGGACCTTGAAAACTCTGAAACTTTCCCAAAAGCAGCACTGAAATACTGGGATCAAGGTGTGGTTGTTGTGGTACTTGTGTCTGATGCTGACTCTAAGTTTTCTTTTGTCCTCAGCTGCTTTTCCTCATCGGCTGAACCTTTTTTACTTGGCCAATGATGTCATACAGAACTGCAAGAGGAAAAATGCTATTGTCTTTCGGGACACCTTCGCAGAGGTGCTTCCCGAGGCTGCCTCGTTAGTGAAGTGAGTAATGAACTAACGGGGTGCTGGGAGGCCGAGTGTCTCAGAAAGGGGGAATCTTCTGCTGACATCTCGAACTCTGTAGAAACATCAGCAGAACTTAAAGGGTTCTGTTTGAGCAGCCACGTGTTTGTAGAGTGGGCCAGGGTGGGCGTGAGCTGGGTTTTAATTTGCACACGGGGGTGGTTCGGGTCAAATTATCCTGTGAGGTGGAGTGAGGGAAGCCTCACACCAGTGTCCTGCAGCCAGGGGGTAAAGAACTCTTCTCTTTCAGGGATCCATCCGTTTCCAAATCCATCGAAAGAATCTTCAAAATCTGGGAGGACAGAAACGTGTACCCCGAGGAAACCATTTTGGCACTGAAAGAAGCACTGAGTAAGTTACTTACGCTCCTCATTTGTCACCTTACAAACTGCCCCGTGAGCTCGGCGAAGCTGTAGAGATAGTCTGGGGCCACTGAGGGGAATGAGGGGCATTTGCACCTGGCACAGGCTGTAACGTAGCCGGGTGTGGGACGTGAGCAGCGCTGGATTCTCCTGCTTCACCTCTTTCGTACCTTTCTGAAGGCAGCTGTGAATTCTTTCACATGAGCTGGAACTGCTCCAGCTGAGAGCAAACAGAACGTGAGGCTGAGATGGTCCTACACATCCTGACCAGGGGGCTCTGGCTCTACCTCTGGGTCCTGTTCAGTAGCAGGCTGGTTTAAGTAATAATATTTGTGGGGCAGGAAGAGGCAGAAGCAAAGCTGGAGGGTGAAGAGTCCTCAAGTCCTTAGGGAAGAAACACGTGGAGTTGGTTAAAACCAGGGATTAGCCAATGCTCCAGTACTTGCAGGAAATCAGGTTTTGGCTTCACTCACATCATCGCGAGCTGAAGGTGCTCAGGAAGCCCTCAGGAGTGGTCTGAGGGCCGGTGGCCATCACAGCAGGAGGAACGTGGTGTCTCGGGTCGGGCTGTGGCACGAGGACAGGCTTGAGCTGGGCGTTGCATGCTGAGAAGTGACGTTTGTGCTTCTGCTCTGAAATCCCTCATTTCTGTAACCTGAAAACAAGTCTGTGAGATTTCAGGTAAATCAGGTATTGTGGCTGCTTTCCCAAGGGGCACTGCTGCCTGTTCGATGCTGATTCCATTACAGCCTCCCCAAAGAGTTTGATTTTTAGATTCCTTGTGTTTTCCCTTTTTACTGTGATTTTTGAACTGTCTTAGTGTAAGGGCAAACAGAAACTTGATTTAAAAATGGCAGACCACCCCCAGGTTGCTGCATTCCTGAGTAAACTGAGGTTCTCTTGGGCATCCAGCAGCTCCTCTAAGGAAGTTGGTCGAGGTATTTTAAAACAAATTTCTGTTCACTCTTTCACCGTGCAACTGTACGGCACCAAAAACCACATTCTGACAGGACTCCCATAATGCCAGACTGCCAAAAATGAAATGTTTTCCAGGTACCACTTTCAAAACTCAGAAGCAGCTGAAAGAGTCTCTGAACAAACCGAATAAGCCGTGGAAGAAATCACAAAGTAAGGAACCACTGTGAACTCTGTGCACTAATGCAGAAATTGGCTGCTCGAGGAGCAGAAAGGCTGAGCCTGCAGCTCAGAAGGGCCCCACGATGTGCACACCAAGGAGGTGTTGGTAGAAAACCACTATGTGCAGAAAAGAAGTGAGGCAGAAATAAGATAGGAGAGCAGAGGTTGTGGACAGGAGAGGAGAGAGCTGGTGGAACCTCTTGGAAACTGGTCTTAGACTGGTCAGAGATGGAGAGAAGACAGAGAGAAGCAGGAGGTGGACGTTCCCTTTGTGCTCAGGAACACTCCTGCCCAGCAGGCTGGGCTGGGAGGGGGCACCTGGAGCTGGGAGTGCAGGGACAGGATGTGGGAGTCCAACAGCTCAGGACTCAGACCAGCAGGAGGGAATTTACTATAACAGAGCAGCCCTAATGATCTCCTTTTGTGCCAAAGCCCTGAGTGGTCCCCACAGAGGTGGTGAGATGTCAGGTGTGACGTGTGGCACATCAGGTTTGACGAGAGGCGCAGGGTGACATCAGAAGGACAGAAGAGTTTGGGAGTGTTTATTACTGGGCTTTACACCACAAGCTGCTTTCCCAGACAGAACTGTATCCAGCATGGATGGAGGGTTTAGCGCTTTGCTTCTCATCAGCTCCTTACTTCTTCTTTCCTATTTCTCCTGTTTTGTCCAGAATGTGATGGATTCAGTCTCTTGCCAGCAGGACTCGTTCCCCCACCCTGTAACCAGGTGTGACAGTTGTTAAGGCCCTGGGCATGGTCAGACCTAGGAATTTCCCAGGGGAGACCCTGCCCACAGGAAACCTGGGCTCCATGCCAGCTCCAGGTCTGGCAGTTTGGGAATAACATTCCCTTCCTTGTAGAGAGCTGTAACTCCTTGGATAAGGCCGTGAGATCAACCCTTGCAGGAACTCGTCTTCCTGGGGAAAAGGTGTGCCCAGGAAACGTTAAGAGCATGTTAAAAAGCAGCAGTGTCACTTGTTGGTCCCAATCCAGCTGCACGTGTCCATGCCCCATGAGCTGCCAGGAGCCCGGAGCATTGAGGGGCTCATGCATGGAGGGGAGGATGTGATGGGTAACACATGGAGTTACCTTAAAATACCTTTTCTTAGGCTGCCTGTTGTGTCTGACTTCCCATTGGGATGTGCTTCCTTGATTTCTTCACAATTTTCCTTTATCCCCACAGCCTCCACCAACCCGAAAGCTGCTCTGAAGTCCAAGATTGTCGCCGAATTCCGAGTAAGTCTGTGAGTGGAAGTGACCCATGGCACTGACCCCCAGCTTGGGGGGTTTGCATGTGGGGTGACCCCAGGCCCAAGAGCCATCTGTGATGTGGGGGCTGTGACACCCACGGGGCCAACATGGGGAGGGTCTGGGCAGGCTCAGAACATCCTTGTGAAGAGGAGTCTGGAGTGGCAAGAAATTGGTCTGAATTCGGTCCCCTGACAGAGGGGAACACGTTCATGAAATGCAAAGACCTGTCCCTGCTCTTAACCAGGAGACCTGTGTAACTGCAGCTCCTGCCTGAGCCCAGGTTTGCTGATCGTGAGATTTGAGGTTAAAAATCCTGGGATCCACATGGTTCCTGGGTTAGCTCTCGCTTGGAAGCGGTCTGGAGCCAGAGCGGAGGCAGGGCTTCTCTTCCCTGGAATGTGATGAGGAGGCTTTTCCTGTTTGCTTTTTTCCAGCCCCAGTCCCTCATTGATGAGCTGCTGCTGTACAAGCGCTCGGAAGATCAGATAGAGCTGAAGGAGAAGCAGCTTTCCACTATGAGGGTGGACGTCTGCAGCACCGAGACACTCAAGTGCTTGAAAGGTAAAGCCCCGAGGGCACCCAAGGAGTGGTGGGAGCTCCTCGGTTCCGTCGAGACGGAAAACGCCAGAATTTCAGGAGTGGGGTTAAGAACCAGCGGTTCCGTCGAGACGGAAAACGCCAGAATTTCAGAGTGGGGTTGAGAACCAGGAATCAGGAGCCAAAAATCTTGGTTAGTTTGAATCCCTGCGGGAACTCTCAGGTGCAGAGCTTAGACCAAGAGAAAGACCGGCTGAAAACCAACACTGCCAGCAACCAGGCCTCCTCCTTGCCAGATCCCAGTGCATGACCCGGGTGGTCTGGGAGTGTGCAGCTCCGCTGTCGCGATATCCCGGGTGCTGCTGTTGAGGCCACACTTCCATGGCATGTAGCAGCTCACTTCCATGGTGTCCATCTCTCTACAGATAAAACAGGAGGGAAGAAGTTCTCCAAGGAGTTTGAAGAAGCAAGTTCAAAGCTGGAGGAATTTGTCAATGGCTTGGACAAGCAAGTGAAGAACGGCCCCTCGCTCACCGAGGCGCTGGAGAACGCCGGGATATTCTATGAGGCACAGTACAAAGAAGTCAAGGTGGTGGCAAATGTAAGTGTGCCTTTTCTGGATCCTCCACAGGTGGAACAGCATCTGCCTGTGCTCACTGGGCACCTCGGAGGCTGGAAGATGCCTCATCTCTCTATTCCCAAATTAAAAAGTTGATGGGATTGTTGTATGGGTGGTTTCCAAAGAGGGCAGAATTGAGGCTTTGGGCAAGACAAGGATATGCTCTCAAAATCCAGCAGTTGGAAGCTCAGTTTGTGTGTGTTGCTGGAATTTTGGAGCCCCTCTAGGTTCTTAAATGGGGCAAAATTACAGTTAGTGTGACAAATCCTGAATTCTGGAAACTTGTGATTTATGTGGGAACTAGACAAGCGAAGAAAGGACGGTAGTAAAGTGCTACAAAAACAACCAACACCCTCCAGACCCTACCAAAAGCCCCAAATGGGCAGAATGTATTTGTTAAAAAACAGGGGGGTTATGAAAATTGTTTCAAGTCAGTGGAAAAAGGTTTTATCTTCCCCACTTTTTGTGGTTGTTGCCCTGTGAGTCCCACGGAGAAGCCGAGTTCTTACCACTGCAGGGTCCAGGGATTTGGAATTGGTTTTCTCAGGCTGCATGTTGCTTCCTCAGGGGAGCGACTGAGGCGTGAAAGATCTCAGTCTGGTGTCCTTCCTTCTTTAGGCCTATAAAACATTTGCTAATCGTGTGAGCAATCTGAAGAAAAAGCTGGACCAGCTGAAAGCAACCCTTCCGGATCCCGAGGAGTCTCCCGTCCCTTCTCCCAGCATGGACGCCCCATCTCCGACAGGCTCCGAGTCCCCTTTCCAGGGCATGGGGGAGGAGAACAGCACCCGGTCTCCAGCAGCTGGAGGCCGCAAGATGGTCTCTCCAGAGGCTGCGACAGACAATCGGGACGTGGAAGACATGGAGCTCTCCGATGTGGAGGACGATACGTCTAAAATCATCGGTACGTGATTGTCGTGGGGGAACTGCAGGACAAACCAGCCCTCTCCAGCCTCACTTGGGATGTGGAGGAGGCGCAAAGCCCGTGCTGGGCTGTGGGCCGGGGCTGTTGGGTTTGGATCTCCTGGCACTAGCAGGGAAGTCCCAGTCCCACTGCGATCCATGTCCATCTCCCAAAACA
The DNA here is from genome assembly GCF_000691975.1 of Corvus brachyrhynchos. Taxonomy (NCBI): domain Eukaryota; kingdom Metazoa; phylum Chordata; class Aves; order Passeriformes; family Corvidae; genus Corvus; species Corvus brachyrhynchos. The sequence continues at coordinate 109,430 of NW_008237220.1, read as the reverse complement.
CTTACCGAAGATGTCTGTACATCTGTGGGAATCAGAACCGATGTGCCCTGAGTCTTTTCGGGGGACTGAGTGACCTTTCTGCTCTTGTTCCACCCTCTCTGCTGCAGTGGAGGAGAGGAAGGACAAACAGGCTGCTCCGGCCCCGGCCCCCACCAAGACTGAGAGTGTCCCCAAAGCGGTGCCGTCGGCTGCTGCGGCCGGCACGGCCTCGGGGACGGTGACGACGCCGGCCCCGGCCCCTCCAACCCCCCCGGCTCCGAAGGTGGTGAGCACAGCTCCCATCGCTCCAGCACCGGCACTCGCCTTACCCAACCTGGCCAACGTGGACCTGGCCAAGATCAGCTCCATCCTGAGCAGTTTGACATCGGTGATGAAGAGCACAGGTGAGTGCTGAGCCGGGCCGTGGGCGCCGGCACTGACGCAGCTGGGTGGTGAGTGGGTTACTGCTCTCGGAGCTCTGGCTCGGTCTCTGGCACACGGTGTCACTCCTTGAGCCTCTCCTTGCTCGTGCTCAGTTGTGCCTGTGGGAGACCTGAGTCAGAAGCACGTGCGTTGCCGGAGCAGCGCAGGTGAGTGGTGTGTGCTCCCGCCCCAGGGGTGAGTCCCGCCTCGAGACCTTCGCCGGGGACGCCGACCAGCCCCACAGCTCTTGCCAGTGGCCTGAAGACTCCTGTCCTGGGAACCCCGTCTGCTCCTTCGAATCCATTAGCGAATATTCTCTCCAAAGTCGAGATAACTCCGGAAAGCATTTTGTCGGCTCTCTCCAAAACCCAGACTCAGACGGCGCCAGCGCTGCAAGGTACTGGGGTGGGTGTTGGGGGCGGGCTGGCTGGTGTTTGGGGACAGTGGCCGGGCTGAAACGTGCTGCCCTGCTTGTCCTAAGTGAGAACAGAGGGAGAAAAACTTCACTGGAATGTTTCACGTGTGTGGCACATGTGGATGGTCCTCAGGTAGCACAGGTGTCACGGATCAGTGAGATCTGCCACTTCTCTGTGCTTCCTGCTTGTGCTGCGGCCGAAGCGCACGTGTCTGGAACATTCCCTGTGAGGCTCCTGAGCAGGACAGGAGACTGAGAGGTCTCTGTGTTTTTTATGTGCAGAAAGTTTCCCAGAGGTTCTGCTCCTGCTCCAGCACCTTGCCAGGGTCACCCGGCCAGCAGGGCAGGGGTTCCCACTCCTGGCTGCAGACCAGACTCTTACCCAACTGACTCGATGGTGTAATTTATATTTGTGGATCAATCCAAGCCTCTGGTGGAAGGTTGCACCTCACTGGTTGCTACTGTCACTGCAGCAAAATCCAGTCCTTGTTGTGGCCAGAGCCTGAGGGGGTGTTACGGAATGGCGAACACAGGAGCCTTTCCCGTGGCAGTGGCTTGGGGTGATTTGCCTCTGCCCTCAGTAGCTGATACAGCAGTTCTGTTTTCTAGGGCTGTCGTCCTTGCTGCAGAGCGTGGCTGGGAACACCGTTCAGTCGGGAGAAGCTGCCTCGCAGAGCACCTCGGCATCGCCAGCCAACACGACCGTGCCATGCATGAAGGGGAGGAATGTTCCTTCCAATCCGCAGTCCTTTATAGCCAAAAGTTTTGGTTATTCTCCAAACTCGACCACTGCAGAGGTTTCCTCCACTTCAGTCAATAAGGCTCCCGTCGGACATACCCCAGCACTGTCAAGCTCTGGTTTTAAGCCACCAACCAATTCCCTGGGATTTTCCAGTTCCCACCCTACCAGTCCTTCCTCCCTTTTGCCAACAGAAACCTCACTGGGTCAGTCCTCCGAAATTTCAAAAGCCAAGCTGGAATCCGAACCCCCTTCTCCCAGTTTGGAGATGAAGATACACAATTTCCTGAAGGGAAATCCTGGCTTCAGTGGCCTGAACTTGAATATTCCCATCCTCAGCAGCTTGGGGTCCAGCATGGCAACGGAGAGTCACACCTCTGACTTCCAGCGTGGTCCCACCAGCACTTCCATGGACAATGTGGACGGGACGCCGGTGCGCGACGAGCGCAGCGGGACACCCACCCAGGACGAGATGATGGACAAGCCGACGTCGAGCAACGTTGACACGATCTCCCTGCTGTCGAAAATCATGAGCCCCGGTTCTTCGACTCCCAGCAGTACAAGGTCGCCTCTGCAGGGCCGGGATGATGGATATTCCCAAGAACTTCCCAGTTCCGTGCACGGCTACCGGTCCTTCGGCCTTGGCAGAGAATCTCCAGCCAGCCTGTACAAGCCGCCTGCGGACAGCAGGGAGATGCCCTCCTCCCTGATGGACTCCTCCCAGGAGAAGTTTTACCCAGACACATCTTTCCAAGAAGACGAGGATTACCGCGACTTCGACTACTCCGGGCCGCCGCCCTCGGCCATGCTGAACCTGGAGAAGAAGCCGGTCAAGTCTATCCTGAAATCGAGTAAACTCCCAGATTCTGCAGAGTACCAGCCAGTGCTGTCCAGCTACGGTCAGCGGTCACAGGAGTTTGGCGTGAAGCCGTCCTTCCCCCCGGCCATGAGGTCTATCCTGGATCAGAGCGAGAGCTGCGACCCGCTGGCCTCGTCCCCAGGGATGTTTGGGAGCTACGGCCGCAGGGGGAAGGAACCG
>NW_008237220.1:104525-105539 GCF_000691975.1 Corvus brachyrhynchos | reverse complement strand
TTATTTTTTTTTTTTTTTTTTTTTTTTTTTTCTTTTTTTTTTTTTCTTTTTTCATTTTTTCTTTTTTCTTCCCCTTGAGACCCCCCGTAACCTTCTCCTAAATTAAATGTTCTGTGCTTTTTGGTTGGTTCTACCCCCAGCCCCCCAGCACTGGGTGAGACAAGAAAACAGACACATTTTCTTTTTTTCTTTTTTTTTTTTTCTTTTTTCATTTTTTCTTTTTTCTTCCCCTTGAGACCCCCCGTAACCTTCTCCTAAATTAAATGTTCTGTGCTTTTTGGTTGGTTCTACCCCCAGCCCCCCAGCACTGGGTGAGACAAGAAAACAGACACAAAACAATGTTTTAACAAGAAGAAGCCACGTTGCTGTTAAATAAAAAAACTTCAGTAGTAGTTGAAAAAAACGAAAAAAAAAATTAAAAAAAAAAAAAAAAACAAAAAACTCTGAAAGCTTCGAGAGGAGCGCTGAGTGGTGTTGGGGTGTTGGTTTTCAGCCGATCCCCAAATTGCTGCTGCAGGGAGGGGAGACCCCCCTGTTCCTCCTGTCTGCCAAAAGCACCAAAACAAGGCAAAAAGGGTCGAGGAACCCACCCAAACCCACCTTGGAGCTCCATGGGATGTGGGACTCTGGCAGCAAGGAGGCCCAAGCCCGTCGCCCCTGCTCGGGAAGACTGTCGGTTGGGTTTGGGTTAATTTGGGGATCTTCTGATTTTTTTTGGTTTGGTTTTTTTGTTTTATTTTTTTTTCCCCCAGGATCACTGTTGACTTTCTATGTGTGTGTATATAACAATCACTTTTTAATTCCCACTGGGATCGTTCACCACGCGCGGCGGGAGCCTGGCGGGGGGCTCAGAGGGGTCCCCCCCACACCCAGGGCCGCCCCCGCGGCTTTTATATGAAGTTGGGATTTTACTTGATTTATTTTAATTATTTTTTGTTGGTTTTTAGTTGCCTCCATCGTACCTGTTTGATACCGGTGTGGGCTTCAGGATCTGCATAAAAAGTACCAACCCAG
>NW_008237220.1:102599-103809 GCF_000691975.1 Corvus brachyrhynchos | reverse complement strand
CCAGGTGGCCACGGAGCTCGGGGACAGCCCAGGGGGTCCCCAGGGTGTCCCCACGGTCCCCGCAGTGTCCTGTCAAGGTTCCCAGGCCCTTTGAGGTGTCCCCACGAGGTCCGTAGGGTCCGCACCGTGTCCTCAGTGTCCCCACAGAGTCCCCACGAGGTTCACGGGGTCTCCAGCGTGTCCCCATGGTTCCCACTGTGGGGGATGGTCCCCATGATCCCCACAGGGTCCCCGCAGGGTTTACGGGGTCCCCACAGTATCTCCACCGAGTCTCTGGTGTCCCCAAGGGTCCCTGATGTCCCTGCAGGGCTGGCCTGGCGGAGGCGGCGCTGGTGGCCCGGGTGAACGGGACCGTCCAGGACCTGGACCGGCCGCTGGAATGTGACACCGACTTGGAGCTGCTCGACTTCTCCACGCCCGAGGGGCGGGAGGTGAGCCCGGGGGCCCGGGGTGCCGGACCTGCGCCCCGCTCCGCTCACAGCCCGCTGTGTCCCCTGTGTCCCCTCTGTGTCCCCCATGTCCCCTCAGGCTTTCTGGCGCTCCAGCGCCTGCGTCCTGGGGGCGGTGGCCGAGCAGTTTTTCGGGGCGACGCTTTGCAGCACCCGGGCCACCGAGGACGGCTTCTTCTGCGACGTGCACATGGGCAGCAGGTAGGACGGGGCACACGCGGTGCCCGCGGGGTCCCCGGCGTGTCCCCAGCGTGCCCCCGTGCCCCCAGGACCGTGCAGAGCGTGGAGCTGCCGGCGCTGGAGGAGGCCTGTGCCACGTTCGCCCGTGCCCGACACCGCTTCGAGCGCCTCGAGGCCACCCGCCAGCAGCTGGCCGAGCTCCTCCAGGTGAGACCCCCCCTCCCCAGAGCATCCCCTCCGCATCTCAGGATGGGGCATGGGAGGCCAGCCTGGGGACTGGTTTGGATCAACCAGGGTGATGCTCATCGGGACCGGTGTCACCCCCGTTTGGTGTTACCTGTGCCGCTGTCGCCGCCTTGGTCCTTCCCCCCAGCGTGGTGTCACTTCCCCCTCGGTGTCACCCCTTTAAGGCCACCGAGCCCACCGTCACCCACCTCTTTGTTGTCCTCTCTTAGCACAACAGATTCCAGCTGGAGCAGCTCGAGGAGGTGACATCCCCCACGGCCACAGTCTACAGGTGAGCACGGGGGACACTGGGGGGGCCGTGGGTCACCAACACTGTCCCCCCATCCCTCCGTCCA
>NW_008237220.1:100276-102396 GCF_000691975.1 Corvus brachyrhynchos | reverse complement strand
GCAGTTCCAGGAGCTCTTCTTCTTCCACAAGTTCAGCCCTGGCAGCTGCTTCTTCCTGCCCCGCGGCGCCCACGTCTACAACGCCCTTGTGGAGTTCATCCGGGTGCGGCTTCCCCTGACCCCACCCCCCAGCCCTCCCTGCAGCCCGTCCCCACCACAGCTCGGCACCGCTGCGTCCCCCGTGACACCCAGACCCTGCCTGTGCCCCCCACAGACCCCACTGCACCCCGTCCCCTCACACCCAGACCCCTCTGCTCACAGTTGCCCCCCAGTTCCTGGCGTGCCCCAATGGCCACGGCTCTCGCCCCTGCCAGTCCCTGCTGCCCCCATGGCCGATGCTGTGGGGCTGAGCTGACGTCCTCCCCGTCCCTGTCCCCGCAGAGCGAGTACCGGGCAAGGGGCTTCAGCGAGGTGGTGACCCCCAACCTGTTCAGCCCCCAGCTCTGGGAGCTCTCTGGGCACTGGCAGCACTACAGTCCCCACATCTTCTCCGTCCCTGCCACCCCTGAGACCCTCTCCCTTAAACCCATGAACTGCCCGGCCCACTGGTAAGTCACGAGGTCCTGGGGTGCCCATGGGGCTCCTGGGGGCTCTGCCTGTCTGTCTGTCCGTCCCCAGCCTGATGTTCGCCCACCGGCCGCGCTCCTGGCGGGAGCTGCCCTTGCGCCTGGCAGATTTTGGGGTCCTGCACCGCAACGAGCCCCCCGGGACCCTGACAGGGCTGACGCGGGTCCGGCGCTTCCAGCAGGATGATGCCCACATTTTCTGCACGCTGGAGCAGGTGCCCGTCCCCCTGACCCCTCCTGGCCCCCCAGAACGTATCACCTGCACCCCTGACACCCCTTTCCCAGCTGGAGAGCGAGATTGATTCCTCCCTGGATTTCATCCGGACTGTCTACGCCGTCCTGGGCTTTTCCTTCCGCCTGGCCCTGGCCACGCGTCCTGACGGATTCCTGGGGGACCCCGAAACTTGGGATCGCGCTGAGCAGGTGCGATGATGCCCCCGTACCGTGCCCCCCTGCACTGTGCCCCGCTGACCCTCCCAACCCGCCCCTGCAGCAGCTGGAGCGGAGCCTGCAGAATTTCGGGCAGCCCTGGGAGCTGAGCCCGGGGGACGGCGCCTTCTATGGGCCCAAGGTGAGGGATTTTGGGGAGGGGGGATCCCCAAAGGGGGCAAACCAGGACTCTTCTGGAAGCGCCCCCTCCCCTTTATTCCCGACAGATCGATATCCAGATCCGGGATGCTCTGGGGCGGCAGCACCAGTGCGGCACCATCCAGCTGGATTTCCAGATGCCCGAGAGATTCGAGCTGGAATATGCCAGGTATTGGGAACGGGGCAGGATCGGGGCAGGAGGGCAGAACTGGGGGATTTGTTGGGGGCAGGATTGGGCTGGAGTTCAGCATTGGTGGGGGGGGATCAGGATTTGGGCTGGGCGAGCAGGATTGGGATTGAGGAATGTCAGGATTGGGAGGGTAGAACTGGGGGTTGGGAGGGGGATCAGGATTGGGGTGGGGAAGGTGGAACTGGGGATTTGGGCAGTGTCAGTATTGGGGCAAGTGCCCCCGTGCCCCCCCTGACCCCCGTTTCCCCCCAGCCCGAGCGGGGGCCCGGCGCGGCCGGTGCTGGTCCATCGGGCCGTGCTGGGCTCCGTGGAGCGCATGGTGGCCGTGCTGGCCGAGAGCTGCGGCGGGCGATGGTGAGGAGGTCCCCACAAACACCCCACGCTCCCCCCAGTCCTTCAGACAACCCCCAGTCCCTGGGACACAATCCCCGGGGACGCCCCCGGTTCCCAGAAACACCCCGAGATGTTTGGGCCCCCTCATCCCCGGTGTCACCCCTGTCCCAGGGTGCCCCATCATGGGACAGAGACTCCCTGGTTTTGGGGACACTCGATCCCCAGGACACCCTCTGGATCCCCGGGACCCCTCCGTGCTTGGGGCACCTCCATCCCGGGGACACCCCCGCAGCCCCTGGGGCACCCCCTCCCTGTGTGTTCCCCCCGTGCTCCCCAGTGACCCTTGGTACCCCCAGGCCGCTCTGGCTGTCCCCACTGCAGGCTGTGGTCATCCCACAGACCCCTGAGGTCGAGGACTACGCCCGGGAGGTGAGTGTGTGACC
>NW_008237220.1:94740-99372 GCF_000691975.1 Corvus brachyrhynchos | reverse complement strand
TCACGGAGCCCGCGGTGCTCGGGGAGGGGGCAGCGCCCTGGGGACCCCCCCAAACACGGGGCACCCTCCACCAGGACGCTTGGTTCTCCCCCGCCCCCAGACTGCCGCGTTCCGATTCCCGGGCGCTCATTCCCGGGTTTCCGTTCCCGCTCCCGGGCTCCCCCCCGGAGTTTGGGGCAAATTCCTCGGCGTGGGGAATTCGGGGTGAAATCCCGGCTGGAGTTTAGGGTGAGATCCGGGACTGAATTCGGGGTGAATTTCTCGGGGTGGAATTTGGGGCGAGTTCCTCGGGATGGGGAAATTCGGGATGAGATCCGGGATGGAATCCAGGGCAAGCCCCTCCGGGATGAGGAATTCGGGTCGAACCCAGAGCGACCCCAAACCCCGCAGCGCTTTTGGGGTCCGGGGAATTGGGATCATTCCTCATTCCCGGTTATCCCGAGGCTTTTCCTCGCTCCCACCTGGGGAATTTTATCCAAAGGGCTCCGGTTTCAAGGGCTCGATTTCCTTGGAAACTGTAAAGGGATCCCGGCGGTGACGCCGGGGGGACACGGCGGGGACACTCTGGGGCCGGCCGGGACCGGGATTTTGTTTTCCCTGGAAGCGGCTGGAACGGGATTTTCCTGGATTTGGGGTTGATGATTAACCCGGGAGCGCTGCAGGGGCTGGGATGGAATTCTTGGAATTCAGCTCGGGAGGGAGCCTGGCGGGCGGCACCTGAGGGATGATCCTGATCTCAGATGGATGTTCCTGATCCTGATCCCAGATGGATACTCCTGTCCCGATCCCAAATGGTTATCCCTGTCCTGATCCCAAACGGAAATCCCTCTCCTGACCCCGATCCCAAATGGAAATCCCTCTCCCGAACCTGATCCCAAATGGATATCCCACTCCTGACCCTTTTTCCAGGTGCAAATCCCTCTCCCGCCCCATTTTCCGGGTGAAAATCCCACTCCCGACCCTTTTCCAGCTGAAAACCCCTCTCACAAGCCCTTTTCCAGCAGGATATCCCTGTCCTGACCCTGATCCCAAATGAATATCGCCCTCCTGACCCTTCTTCCAGCTGGATACCCCTGTCCCGACCCTTATCCCGGGTGGAAATCCCTGTCCTGACCCTTATCCCAGATTGACACCCCTCTCCTGACCCTTTTTCCGTGTGCAGATCGCCCTCCCAACCCTTTCTCCAGCGGAAAATCCCACTCCCGACCCTTTTTCCAGCTGGAAATCTCTGTCCCGACCCTTTTTCCGTGTGCAGCTCCCACCCCCGCCCCCTTTTCCAGGTGAAAATCCCTCTCCCATCCCCCTGGGTCTCGTTGTCACCCGGTGCCACCCACTGTCACCCATTGTCACCCCGCCCCGGTCTCGGGTTTCGGCCCCGGCAGGAGCAGGAAAAGCAGGAAAAGCCGGTCCTGCAGCCGGGTACGGCTCCAAAATCCCGGACTTTGGCCCCAAACAGCGCCCGGGAGCGAACTCGGGGAGGAGCCGAGGGCGCAGAATTTTGGGAAAGATCCCAAATATCGCCTGGAGCCAAAGCCAGCCGGGCCGGAAGAGGTTTGGGATAATTTGGGATAATTTGGAGCCCTATTTGGGCCTCATGGACTCGGGAATGGGGCAGAATTTTGGGAAAACCTTGCTGGGAACATCCTAAATGGGGCCAGGAGCCAAACCCAGCTATTTTGGGAATGCTTTGGGATAACCCACCTTTTTTCTCTCCCTTTTCTGGGGTTGAGGAGCTCGATTTGGGAAAATTTGGATTCCTAAATGGTGCCAGGAGCCAAAATCAGCCGGGCTGGAAGAGGTTTGGGATAATTTGGGATAATTTGGAGCTCGATTTGGGAAAATTTATATTCCTAAGTATTGCCAGGATCCAAACGCAGCTATTTTGGGAATTCTTTGGGATAATCCAGCATTTTTTCCTCCCTTTTCTGGGACCGACCAGCTCGATTTTGACCTCAGGGCCTCCCTCCCTCCATCCCCGAAATCCCGGTGCTGAAATTCCCTGCGTGACCCGAGGAGGAGGAAAAAAATCCTGGAAAAGGAGGCTGGAAAAGCAGCTCCAGCTTCCCCCCCCCCCTCCCTGTTTTCCAGCCGCTCTGGGCATTGCAAAACAACTTTTTCTGGGTTGCGCCGGAGGCACAAAAGGCTCTTTGTGCCTCGCCCCGGGCGCCGCTGGCTCCCGGCCACCCCGAAATTCCCGAAACTCCGCCGTTCCAGAGGGGCCGGGACAGCCTCTCCCGACCCCATCCCCCGGGTGGGATCCAGGGGTTTTTTTTGGTCACCCTTCTGGATAATTCCCATTATTTGGGTTACTTTTAGCCCCGAAATTCCCTTTCCCCGCTTTTTTCCATGCGGTTTTCCGGTGAAATCCCTTTTTCCTCGGGCGGCTTTTCCAGCCTGGAATGTGGGGCGGCTCCTGGAGCTTTTCCAGGAGGAGGGAGGAATTCCTGGGAGATTTCCCAGCCAGGGCCTGGCTCACCTGAGGCCCTTCCCGAATTCCCAAATCCCACCGGGAACATCCCAAAAGCGGTTGGGAAGAGCAGATCCTGTCCGGGATTCCTCATTTTGGGAAGATCAAATTCTCTCCCGGGTTTCTTATCCCGGAAAATGAAATCCCCTCCCGGGATTCTGGAAGAGCAAATCCTCTCCTGTATTTCTCATTTTGGGAGAAATCCCGTCCCAGATTTCTATTTTGGGGAAAATCCTCTCCCGGATTTCTCATTTTGGGAAAATCCAACCCTCTGCCGGACTTCTGGAAGAGCAAATCGTCTCCTGGGTTTCTCGATTTAGGAAAATCAAATCCTCTCCTGGATTTCTTATCCTGGGAAAAATGAAATAATCTCCCAGGTTTCTGGAAAATCAAATCCTCTCCCGCGTTTTTCTCATCCCAGGAAAACCAAATCCTCTCCCGGGTTTCTGGAAGAGCAAATCCTCTCCCGGCTTTCCCAGTTTAGGAAAATCCAATCCTGTCCCGGTTTTCCCATCCCGGGAATACCAACCCCCCTTCCCGGCCGGCTCCGGGGCCATCTGGGATCGCTCCCGGCCTCATTCCCAACCTCCTCCCACCCCGTGGATTCTCCACCTGCTCCATTCCCGTGCCAGGCCGGGATCTGGATTGGGCCCTTCCCGGTTCCCGGTCCCCTTCCCGGTGTCCCGGTCGCCCCCTCGCCCATCCAAAGGTCTCCCCGAGCCCGGAGTTCCCATCGGGATCGCGCTCCCCGCCCCAGCCGCGTCACTCGCTGCCCTTTGGCCACCTGGAAAATTCCCAATTTTCTGCCGGCGCCGCTTCCCTGAGCTCCATTTCCTGCTCAGGTTGGTTCCTGCTTTTCCAGACCCCCATTCCCGAGGATTTAGGGATTCAGGGATTTTGGAATTTGGGGATTCAGGGATTTGGGGATTTAGGGATTCGGGTTGGTGGCAGTTCCTGATCTCCGTGGGGGACACGGGACAGGGATAGTGGGATCAGGACACAGGAATTCCTCTCCCGGGATCCTTCCCCTGCAATTCCAGGGATTTCTGGGGTTTGTGGTGATTCCAGAGGGGCAGCAGGATGGCATTTGGGGATTTAGGGATTTAGGGATTCGGGAATGGCTCAGGCTGGTGGCAGTTTCTGATCTCTTTAAGGGACACGGGACAGGGATAATGGGATTAGGGAATGGGAATTCCGCTCCCGGGATCCTTCCCCTGCAGTTCCAGGGATTTGTGGGGTTTGTGGTGATCCCAGAGGGGCTCTCCCGGGGCTTGGGGCCAGGGAATGGGAGCAGTGGGAATTTGGCAAGGACGGGGATCCCAAACTGCTCGTCCGGCCCGGCTCCAGGCCAAATCCCTCCGGATCCCTGGGAAAAGCTGCATCCCACAGGATTCCGGGGTTGTGGGATCTCCCTGGGCTCGGCACGGGCTCGGGGTGATGGGAGGATGTGGGATCCTGGCCGTGTGCCGGGATCCTTGCGCAGGGATCCCATCCCTGGGCAGGGATCCCATCCCATCTGCACTGGGATCCCTCTTTTCCATCCCCATCCCTGTTTTGGGATCCCATCCCGATTCTGGGATTCCTCTGGGATCCCTCTTTTGCACCCCATCCCTCCTCCCCGCCCCCTTCTCCCACCCGGGATCAATTCTCCGCCCCAAGCCGCGCTCTGCGCTTTCCCTTTGGGATTTCTGGGATTTTCCCGGCGCTCCGGACCCATCCCCGCATCCCAAAATCCCCAAATCCCAGGAAACATCCCAAAATCCACCCCGCCCCGGGGACCCCCTTTGGGACCCGCGCGGCTCCCGCAGCTCCTCGCGTCATTCCCGATTTATTCCCAGCCGCCGCTGCTCCCGGAAAAACCGGGATTTGGGGCGGAACCGCGGCTTTTCCATCCCCAAATCCCCCCACGCCACATTCCCGGTGCTTCCAGAGGATCCCTGGGATCGGGGAGGGGGAGGTTCCGTCCTGGGGCTGCTCCCAAAATGTCACCGCTCATCTGATGCCGAGGGAAAAACCGGGAAAACCGGGGAAACCCGGGGAAAAAACCGAGGAAAACCGGGGGAAAAAACGGGGGAAACCGGGGAAAAAACCGAGGAAAACCCGGAAAAAACGGGGGAAACTGGGAAAAATGGGGGAAAAAGGCAGCGGGAGCCGAGCCCGCGGGC
>NW_008237220.1:94082-94664 GCF_000691975.1 Corvus brachyrhynchos | reverse complement strand
GGATTTTCGCCGTCCCCGATGTCCCCTCCCCGCTCCGGGAGCAGCGGAGCGATGCCGGCGCTGGCGCTGCCACCGCTGTGCCCTGTCCTGTGCCAGCCTGGGCTGTCCTGTGCCACCCTGGGCGCGCCGCAGCGCTGGCACCGCGCGTCTCTGGCTCGCGTCCCTCCGGCACAGCGCTGCTGTGGGCATTTTAGGCTTCGATTTCCTCAATTTTTCCCAATTTCCACCCCTTTTTCCAGCCCGGGGCTGTCCTGGGCACGCCGCAGAGCTGGCACCGCGCGTCCTCTGGCTCCCGTCCCTCCGGCACAGCGCTGCCGGCGTTTTGGGGATAATTTCCCCTAATTTTTCCTGATTTTCCCAATTTTTTCCAGCCCGGGGCTGTCCTGGGCACGCGCAGCGCTGGGCACCGCGCGTCCTCTGGCTCGCGTCCCTCCATCAAAGCGCTGCCGGGATTTCGGGGATCATTTCCCCTAATTCTCCCTAATTTTCCCCAATTTTTCCCAATTTTTCCAGCCCAGGCCATGGCGGACAAACCCGTGGATTACGGCGTCCAGATCCGCTTCATCAACGACCTCCCGGAGC
>NW_008237220.1:91907-94027 GCF_000691975.1 Corvus brachyrhynchos | reverse complement strand
TCGGAGCTTCCCGAAAATCCCTACGGGGGGAGGCGGCCCCGGCGCGGCTCCGGCGGCAGCGAGGAGGGGGAAATTCCCGGGGGCTCCCGGAGGGTCCCCAGATCCTCGGGTGAGGAGCTCCTGAGTGTCCCCAAACCCTCGGCGGAGGAGCTGCGGAGATCCCAATCCCACGGGGACCTTCCCGGTGCCACCGCGGCTTCTCCCAGCGGGATCCCGCGCGCCCAGAGTGGGAAAAACTTTGGAAAACGGGACGAGGAAGGCACCAAGGAGCCGGGGGACCCGGGGGAGGTGGACACGGAGCCGCTGTCCTCGGTGGATTCCCTGATCAGCAAATTCGACGGGAATTTGCCCCGGGGGCGAGCGGCGAGGAGGAGCCGCGGCCCCGCCGCTTCCCAAAGGAAGCGCTCGCAGAGCCTGGATGCGCCGAAATCCCGGGAATCCAGCGGGGCCCGGCCCCAAGTCCCCCAAATTCCCACCGGGAGCGAGGCGGGGATGCGGGGACGGAGAGGGTTTGGGAGTGCGGAGCAGCAGAGCGTGGAGCTGCAGGTATTTGGGGGGAATCCTACAAAATTCCTATAATTTTTTTTTCCTATAACATTGGGGGGGTTTTCCCCATAAAATTGGGTTTTTTCCCCGGCTGCAATGGGGTTTTTATTCTTTCTTGGAAGCTCAAATCCACCCCGGATCTGCTGCGGGATCAGCGGGAATTGGGCGGCAGCGAGAACCCCAAGGAGCTCATTTACAGCATCCTAAAGGAGGGGTGAGGCCCTAAAACCCCCAAAACCCCCCTAAAATCCCCCTAAAATCCCCCTAAACCATCCATGAGCATCCCGTAATTCCCAACCCTTTTCCCAAAGCTTCCCTGGGATTTTATGGGGTGTTTTAGGAATGTTCCCAAATCCAGGATTTGGGGAATTCAGCAGCAATTCCCACTCCTTCCATGACCCAGTTCCCAAATATTTTCCCCCAAATCCAACCCCAAACCAGGAGCACCGAGAGCGAAATTTCCCTGAAGAGGAAAACCTCGCAGCTGCTGGAAAAATTCCAGGAGCTGGCGGTGAGCGGGAGAATTCCCGAGGCTTGGGGGATCCCAAAAGTCCCAGGAATTGGGATGGGCTTGGGATGGGTTTGGGATGGATTTGGGAGAGATACGGGATGGATTTGGGATGGATTTGGGGTGGATTTGGGATGGATTTGGGATGGATTTGGGGTGGATTTGGGATGGATTTGGGGTGGATTTGGGGTGGATTTGGGGTGGATTTGGGGTGGATTTGGGGTGGATTTGGGGTGGATTTGGGATGGATTTGGGGTGGATTTGGGATGGATTTGGGGTGGATTTGGAGTGAATTTGGGGTGGATTTGGGGTGGATTTGGGATGGATTTGGGATGGATTTGGGGTGGATTTGGGGTGGGTTTAGGGGAGGATTTGGGGTGGGTTTGGGATGGATTTGGGGTGGATTTGGGGTGGATTTGGGGTGGATTTGGGATGGATTTGGGGTGAATTTGGGATGGATTTGGGGTGGATTTGGGATGGATTTGGGATGGATTTGTGGTGGATTTGGGGTGGATTTGGGATGGATTTGGGATGGATTTGGGGTGAATTTGGGATGGATTTGGGGTGAATTTGGGGTGGATTTGGGGTGGATTTGGGATGGATTTGGGATCCCAAATCCCATCCCTGAGGGAGTGAGGAGCAGATCTCTTCTTTCCCATTTTTTTGGGATCAGTGATCCCAAATCCCTCATTTATGGGAAATGCTGGGGTGCCCTTCTGGGCTGGATTTGGGATTTTCCCTACAGATGTCCCCAACGTCCCCAACGTCCCCAACGTCCCCGATCTCCCAGAATTCCGTCGGGGCTCCGGAATCGCCACAATCCCAAATCCAGCGGCTCCGGGGGGCTCTGGAGAGGAAATCCCAGGAGCTGCAGCGAAGCTTGGCCGAGTAATTGGGGTCCCTTAAAGGGTTGGGGACATCTCTGGGGTGGCCCTTTGGGGGGTTGGGGTCACCGTGGGACCCCCGTTGTCCCTTCGGGATGGCCCTAAGTGGTCAGGGATGGGGCTGACCCCATAAACCGCCCTATAACTCCCACAGCCCCTACAGATCACAAAGCCCCCCCCCA
>NW_008237220.1:91334-91662 GCF_000691975.1 Corvus brachyrhynchos | reverse complement strand
CAGCTGGAGGGGCAGCTCCACCTCGACCCCAAAACCCACCCCGACACCCAGAGCCTCTACCAGGTGCCTCCAAAACCCTAAAACACCTACTTAAAACGCTAAAAACCCCCAAACCCTCTAAAAACCCCCGTAAAACCCCTCAAAACCTCCTAAAAATGCTAAAACCCCACCAAAAAACCCCTAAAACCCCTAAGAACCTCCCCAAACCCCATAAAACTGCTCAGAACCACCCCACAACCGCCTAAAATCCCCCCAAACCCCCTCAAAACCTCCGCCGACCCTCCCCATACGCCCCCGTAGCCACCCCAATTCACCCGCAGCGCGCCCA
>NW_008237220.1:88856-91147 GCF_000691975.1 Corvus brachyrhynchos | reverse complement strand
GCAGTGCGAGGGGGACCTGGAGCGGCTCCGGAGGGGCCTGGAGGAGGCCTCGGAGGTCGGGAATTCCGGGATGGGTGCTGGGGTGCCAGAATTCCCGGTTTAAGGGGTTCCGAGCTGGATTTGGGGTCATCGTCCCGCTCCAAATTCGTCCCGTTGGGGAATCACAATTCCGGCCCCATTTCTGCAGGATTTGGGCCCTGGAAAGGGTCCTGGTGTCCCAAAATTCCTGGCTGAAGGAATTCTGAGGGTCCCGGGCTCCCAAAATGCCCACTTTCGGTGGTCCTGAGGTGGATTTTTTGGGGTCCCACTCCCAGGGATGCTTTTCCCAGGAATTCCCACCCCTCTGGCTGCAACCAGCGGGTAAAATGGGAGTTTTTCCCATTTTTCCATCTGGGAATTATCCCAGGAACAGGGCTTTTCCTGGGGTTTTCTCCCCATTCCAGAGGGGCTTTTCCCGGGGTTTTTCCCCTCATTCCAGAGTGGTTTTCCCCAGCTTTTTCCCGTATTCCAAAGGGTTTTTCCCAGTGTTTTTCCCCATTCCAGAGGGGAAAATATCAGGAAAAGCCCCTCTGCAGATTCCGTGGGATCAGCGCTGAATTCGTGCGTATTTTGGGTGGAATTCCCTGAGAATTTTTTTGGGATCTCATCACTTCCCTGCAGGAAAAATCCAGCCTGGAGTCGGAGCGGGAAAAGTTGGGAATGCTGGTGCGGAACCTGCAGCGGGAGCTGGAGGAGAGCGCGGAGGAGACGGAGCACTGGCGGGAACTGTCCCAGAAAAACAAGGAAGAGCTTCGGAATTCCAAGCAGGAGTGAGTCCTGGAGCTCCAGGAGCTCCGAATTTGGGGATTTTCCAGGATTTTCCACCCCAAATCCCAAAAAACCCAGGGGATGGGGCGGGATCTGGAGCTCTGGAAGGTTTGGGAAGCTCCAAATTTTGGGATTCTCTGGGATTTTCCACTCTAAATCCCAATAAAATGGGGTTGGGGCTCTGGGATCTGGGATTGGGATTTTGGGATAAAGGGGATTTCGGGGGTTTTTGGGATCCAGGCTGCTCCAGGCAAAGCTGGAGCGGGAGGAATTCGAGGAGGAGCTCCGGGAACTCCGGGAACGCTTCCAGGCCACTCGGGAAGATTTGGATCAAGCTCGGAGCTGCGCCGCGGATCCCAAAGAGCTGGAGGCGCTCCGGAAGGTGGGAGAAATCTGGGATTTTTTGATTTGGTATTTTTTTTCCTCAAAATTCAGGATTTCTCCCCCGAGGATTTGGGATTTTTTCCCCCAAAATTCAGGATTTTTTTCCCGCCTCTCTGCCATCCCAGGAGCTGCGGGAAGCGCGGGAGGAGCTGGAGAAGGAGCGGGAGCTCCGGGCATCCCTGCAGGATGAGATTTCCAACCAGGAGCTGGAGCTGGAGAGGCTCCGGAAGGATCTGGAGAAGCTCCAGGAGGAGCGGGATGAGGCCGCCAGGGTGAGGGGTGGGCACAGGGAAGGGATTCCCGGGGTGGGATTTGTGGGAATCGGGAATTTGGGGCCCTGGGGGTGCTCGTTGTGGGGTCAGCCCAAACTATCCCAAAAAAATCCCAGAAAATCTCCCAAAACTCCCACAAAAATCCCTAAAACCCCTCTGGATCCACCTGCTGCGGGCTCATCCCAATGGATCCAGCCCCAAACCCTCTGGATTGACTCTACATCCCAATGGATGCAGCCCCAAATTTTCCCCCAAAAAATCCCTGAAAAATCCCACAAAAATCTCCCAAAAATCCCTCCCAAAATCCACCCCCCAAATGCTCCTAAATCTCCTAAAAATCCCACAGAAATTCCCACAAAAATCCCCAAATCCCTCTGGCTGTGCCCCCCCCAGGCCCGGCTCTCCCTGGAATCGGCGCGGGAGGCGTCGGAGCAGGCGCGGAAGGTTCTGGAATCGCGGCTGGGGGAGCTGCGGGAGCAGCACGAGGAGCTGGGCCGGGAATTCCAGGGCCTGGAATCGCAGCTGAAGGAATCCGAGCGCCGCGGGGAAAACTGGGAAGGGGCCCAGGCCCGGCTCCGGGAGAAGGTGGCCAAACTGGAGGTACCGGGATTGTCCCGGAAATCCCACAGATCCCTTTGGATCCTCCCGCCACGGTCTCATCCCGATGAACCCAACCCCAAACCCTCTGGATCTGCTCATCCCAATGGACACAGCCCGAATTTTCCCCTAAAATCCCCTGGATCCGCCCATCCCGAGGGATCCAACCCCAAACCGTCCCCCAAAGCCCCCGGCCCCAGCGGCTCCCTCTCCGCAGGCCCCGCGCCCGCG
>NW_008237220.1:87989-88826 GCF_000691975.1 Corvus brachyrhynchos | reverse complement strand
GGAGCAGCGCGGGCGCTCCAAGGCCGAGCTGGAGGAGCAGAAGCGGCTCCTGGATCGCTCCACGGAAAAGCTCAACAAGGAGGTTCGGGAAGAGATTCCGGGGCTTTTTGCCGTGGAATTCTGGGGGTTTTCGTGGAATTCTGGGGTTTCCCCATCCCGAAATCTCCGGTTCGTGGGATATCGAGTGCCGGGACACCTGGGATTGGGATCTCTGCGATTCCCCGGTTGGGTTTGGGGAGAAATCCAGGATTTCGGGCCTGGATTTGGGATTTTGGGCCTGGATTTGGTTTCCCAACACCTGGAATGGGAATCTCCAAGATCCCTCTTTGGATTCGGGCACGGATCCAGAATTCCAGGCAGAGCCATTTGGGATTTACCCTTCCCAAAATCCTGGAAAACTCCATAAAACCCCGGGATCACCATCCCTCATATCCCAGACCTCAATCCCATTTTTTGGGATCATCCAGGCCGTTCCCTCCATCCTATAAAATTCCCAATCCCCAAATTCCCGTTTTCCCGGCAGCTGGAGCAGATGGCGGCAGAATCCCAGAGCTCCCTGGCCACGCTCCAGTCCCAGCTGGAGGAATTAAAGGAAAAATCCCGGCGGGAACTCACGGATTCCCAAAAAATGGCCAAGGACCGCGGCACCGAGGTGGAAAAAATCCAACAAAACCTCGGGAAGCTCCAGGATGAGGTTTGTTGGGAATCAGACCCACTTTTTCCATGAGTTCTGGGAATTTTCGGGAAAAATCCAGCTGGGAATTTTTGGGGAATTCCCATTTTTCCCGCAGGTTTCCCGGCTCAAGCAGGCGCTCCAGGAAAACCAGGAAGAGCGCG
>NW_008237220.1:83124-87965 GCF_000691975.1 Corvus brachyrhynchos | reverse complement strand
AGAAGGACCTGCTGCTCCAGAGGCTCCAGAACCTGGAGCAGGAGCTGGAAAACCGGAAGCGATCCCAGGACGAGCGAGCCCGGCATTCCAAGGCGCTGGAGGTGGGAATTCCCGAAAAATTCCCGGGAAAAATTCCCCAAAAATTCCCTTGCAGTGCTGGGGATGGACACGGAGGGGCAGAGCGGGGCCGGCATTCCCAGGGCCGGGAAAAGCCGGGATGGGGCTGCATTCCCGAAGGTTTTTAGGGTCTGGGGGTTCCCGGTGTTTCCCCGCATTCCAATGGATTTTTTCCCGGTGTATTCCTGCATTTCCAGAGCGGCTTTTCCCGGCTTTTTCCCATATTCCACAGGGTTTTTTCCCGTTTTTTTTCCCATATTCCACAGGGTTTTTTCCCATTTTTTCCCCATATTCCAGAGGGGTTTTTCCCGGTGTTTTCCCCCCATTCCAAAGGGTTGTTCCCCCATGGATTGGTGGGAGCTGCCCTGTCCCACATCCCAACACCCCCCAAATCCCAGGACCGTTCCCAGATTTTTCCCAGGATTAAACCACTTTTCCCACAAATCCCTTTCCCTCCGGAATTCCAGGATGTTCCCTCTCCACCCCCTCATTCCCTCGGGATGCCCAAGCCCCAGTCCGCCCCTTTTCCATCCCGAATTCCCGGCAGGACAAATCCAAGCGCCTGGAATTGGAGCTGGACGAGGAGCGGAGCTCGGTGGAGCTGCTGACGGAGCGAGTGAACCGGAGCCGGGATCAGGTAAATGCTGGGAATTCCAGGAATTCTCATCCCGGGAAAAGTCGGATCCTCTGGGAATTCCAACCCCGTTAATGAATCCTCAAGGATCCATCCAAAAATTCCAGTCGGGAATGGTCAGTTGGGCGGGAATGGGGACTGGAACAGGTTGGGAAAGGGGAAAAAAGATTCCCAAAAGAAATTCCCAGGAATTTTTTGTTTGGGCAGGAATTCGGGGATTAAATCCTGACAGACTCCAGGCTCTTCCCAACCTTTATTCCCTACTTTTTCCCAAAAATTCTGAGGCATAAAATGGGTCCTTTTCCCATTTTTCCATCCGGGAATCGCCCCAGGAATGCTTTTCCCGGGAATTCCCACCCCTGAGGCCGTGACCAGGGCATAAAATGGGAATCTTCCCAGATTTTCCTGTTTTTCCAGCCGGGAATCGCCCCAGGGGATCCTTTTCCTACAAATCCCAGAGCATCCCTGCGGATCCAACCCCATTCCCGAAATCCCAGTTCCACCAGTTTAACCCCTCCACTGGAAAACCCAATCCCAGCTTCCCTGGAATTTTCTTTGGGAATGACCCCAAATTCCTCCTTTTTGTGGGGGTTTGGAGTCACCGATTCCCGTGGGGTCGGGAATTTTGGGATGTGCTGGATCCCGGCGCTTCGGGGTGAGGAAAATCCATGGAAAATCCAGAATTTTCCGTGTCCTCATTCCCAGATTGACCAACTCCGGGCGGAGCTGCTCCAGGAACGCTCGAGCCGCCAGGACCTGGAATGTGACAAATCCTCCTTGGAGCGCCAGGTGCGGAAAATCCCGGGAAAAGCCACAGATCCAGCCCCAAATCCCGGCGGGAATGGCCCAGAGGGATCCTTGATTCCATGAGGAACTCCAGGAAAAGCATCCCCGGGAATGGAATCAGGATTCCGAGGAGTTTTCCTGCTTTTCCTGCTTTTCCTTCTCCTTTCCAAAATTCCCAATCCCGATTTTTGGGGCTCTCTGCCCTTTCCCAGGGCTTTTCCCACAGAATTCCCACTTTTCCCAGCGCTTCCCACCCCTTCTCCTGCCAGGACTCGCCTTCCCAATCCGTCATTCCCTAAGGAGCCAAACGTTTTGGGATCCAGCCTCTCTGGAGCCATTCCCATTCCCACTGGAATTCCAAGAAAAACACAGAGGAGTTGGCACTGATTCGTGGGGATTTTTTTGGGGAATTTTTTGGGATTTAAGAGCCGAAATCCACGGGATTTGCAGGGATGAGGATCCCAGCACAGGAAAATGGCATCGATCCCGATAAATCCCAGAATTCCCAGTTTATCCCAGTTAATTCCCATTACACAACCCCGGCTCCTCCTTGGAAAACCCTTCCTGACTCACGCGTTACATAAGGAATTCCTGGAATTCCCCGCCCTCCCCTTTGGGAAACTCGGAAAAAATGGGGAAAAACCCGGGATAATCGGGGTTTTTTTGGGAATTCCCAGAATAAGGAGCTGAAGAACCGGCTGGCCGCTTCCGAGGGGCAGCAGAGGCCCGGGAGCAGCGTTTCCCAGCTGGAATCGCAGCTGGAAGAGCTCCGGGATCAGCTCCAGGTGGAGGAAAGGTACCGGATCCCAAATCCCAAACCCCAAACCCCAAATCCCAAATCCGGGGGGTTTTTTTGGGGCGGTTTCCCCCGGAATGGTTTAAAAGTTGTTGGGGTTTTAATTCCATGGGAAAAGGGAGATTTCTGGTGGTTTGGGGTGGTGCAGCTTGGATCTGGGAGGCGTCCATGGAATAACCTGGGCCAGGCTCCGGGATTTATCCCAAAGATCCCATTAAAGCAGCCCAGGGAATCCTGGACTGGTTTGGGATGGAAAAGATCCCTACAGATGCAAGGGCAGGGACAGCTCCCACCATCCCAGGCGGCTCCAAAGGACGGGAAGTCCACGGAATCCCCTCTCCCACCCCATTTGCCGTAGGGAAAAGAACGTCCTGCTCTCCTCCAACCGGAAGCTGGAGCGGAAAATCAAGGAATTGTCAATCCAGATCGACGACGAGCGGCAGAGCAGCAGCAACCAGAAGGACCAGGTGGGTCGGGAATCCCCCCCGGAGCTTCCAGGGATGGCGAATCCATGGAATAACCCGGGCCAGGGTCCGGGATTTATCCCTAAAATCCCATCTGAGCCAGCCCTGGGGATCCCGGAATGGTTTGGGATGGAAAGGAACCTTAAACCCCATCCAGTGCCACCCCAATTCCAAGGGCGGGGACACCTCCCCCATCCCAGGCTGCTCCAGCCTGGCCTGGGGCACGGCCAGGGCCCCATTCCCAATCCCAAATCCCTGGAATTCCCAGCTGAGCCTGCGCGTGAAGGCCCTGAAGCGCCAGGTGGACGAGGCCGAGGAGGAAATCGAGCGCTTGGAAAATTCCCGGAAAAAAACCCAGCGGGAGCTGGAGGAGCAGCACGAGCTCAACGAGCAGCTCCAGCAGCGCCTGAAATCCCTGGAAAAGGAGGCCTGGTAAGGAAAATTCCTGCCTGGAAAAGCCCGGAACCCATGGAGAAGGTCCCAAATCCATGGGAAAGCTCTGGAATCCATGGGAAAGCTCTGGAATCCATGGGAAAGCTCTGGAATCCGTGGGAGATCAAGGGCTGAGGGGGTTTTCCCGTGCGCAGGCGCAGAGCCGTGGATTCCGCGCTCCAGGACGAGCGGCTGAGCTCGGATGAGGAATTCGGCTCCGGCCCCTCGGCCATCGCCTCCCTGCTCAACGAGGCCAACCTGCAGACCAGCTCCTGCTGATTCCTGGGAATTCTGGCGGCATCAGCACCGGGATCGGGTCCGGGATTGGTGCCGACCTGGGATCAGCGCTGGGGGCAGCCCTGGAATTCCAGCCGGATCAGTCCTGGGATGCGGCTGCTCCCTGGGAAAAAATTCCCAAAGCGAGGGCATGAAGGAAGACGGGGCGGGACCCCCTTGGGGACACTTTGGGGACACTTTGGTCCCCTCCAGGCGGTGGCTCTGGAGGCTCCGAGGTCCCCATGGGAATCCAGGGACTTCCCGGCTCCGGAGATTTTTATTTCCAACCCCCCCTTGGCCTCCTCCCGGAGCTGTTGGAATAAAATCCAGCGGTTTAAAGGCCGTGGGTTCTGGAATTTTTTGGCAATTCTGGGTGGGAACTCTTGGTCACTCCTGTCCCCTGTGGTCCCCTCTGGCCATGTCCCCCCTGTGGTCACCGCCCAGGGAGGGCCGTGCCCGGTGCCCCCGCCCGTTTTTTTCGTGCCTCAGTTTCCCTCGAGCTTTGGGGACATCCCGGGGACAGCGCGCCCCGGAATTCCCAATCCCTGAAATTCCCTGGAATTCCGCTCTCCCGACCCCGCCGGGGATGTCCCCAAGGTGTCCCCAAGGTGTGCCCAAGGTGTGCCCAAGGCGCGCTGAGCTCACGGCACGGGAATGTCGCAGCTGGGACACACCCGGGCAGTGCCAGCCCCGGGCGGGCGGGGACACTGCGGGGACGCGGCCGCGGCTGCCAGCGCTTGGCGCGGCTTCGGCACGGCCGGGCGCGGCTTTGATGTGGCTTGGCACGGCTTTGGTGCGGCTTGGCACGGCTCTGGGGACACGCCCGGGCTGGGCCTGGCACGGCTCGGGCCCTGGCATGGCCGGGCAGGGCCGGGCACGGCTTTGGCACGGCCGGGCCGGGGCTTTGGCACAGTTTTGGCACAGTTTGGTCCGAATTTTTGGGGGGCACAGTTTTGGCACTATTTTGCCAGAGTTTTGCCCGAGTTTTTGCAGTTTCTGCCTGGCTTTGGCACGATTCTGATTGTCCCTATTTCTTGGCCCAGTTCAGGTATAGCTTGACTCGCTTTCTTCCCAGTTTTATCCCAAATTTCTGGGCCCAGTTTTTGCCCAGTTTTATCCCAATTTTGCCACAGCTGTTTCACGCTTTTACCCCACTTCCTCCCAACGCTTTTATCCCACTTTCCCCCCACTTTTCCCCGTTTTTCCCCAATTTTCCCCCCCTTTTTGGGGCGTGGCCAGGTGGGCATGACCAAAAATGGGGGGGCGTGGCCTGAGGGGGTGTGGTCGATGTGGGCGTGGCCAACACTGTGTCTGCGGCGGGTGGGCGTGGCCTCGG
>NW_008237220.1:82520-82834 GCF_000691975.1 Corvus brachyrhynchos | reverse complement strand
CTCCCGGGACCCCTCCCCAAATTCCCGGATCCTTCCCCAAATTCCCCCGATCGCTTCTCAAATTCCCGATCCTCTCCCCAAAATCCCCGGGCCTCTCCTTTCCCCCATTCCCGGAATTCCCGGGATCTTTCCCCTTCCCGGGACAACCTTCGGGGGATCCCAAATCCCTTTTTCCTTTGGGGGGAGGGGAGGGGACCATATTCCAACCCCGACCCCATCCCGGGATTTTCGGGAGCTTCCCGGCCCCTCCAAGCGCCCCAAATCCCGGGATTTTGGGATCCCCCCGTGCAAATCCCGGGAATCTTTCCCAGCTC
>NW_008237220.1:78385-82299 GCF_000691975.1 Corvus brachyrhynchos | reverse complement strand
CCCAAAAATCCGGCCCCGCGCCTTCCCGGCGCCCCAAATCCCGGGAAAAGGGGGTTTGGGGCCACAAATCCCAACGATTCGGGGTTTTTTAGGGATTGGGGAAGCTCTGGGACTTCTCCCAGGATTCCAGGCCGCTTTTCCCGGTTTCCCGAGGATTTGGGGGTGACTCAGCTCCTCCCGAAGGAAATTCCTCATTCCCGGCTGCTTTTCCAGCCTTATAAGGAGCGGTTCGGGATAATGGGTGGATAAAGGCGCTTCCAAGGGCCGGAAATTCCCAAAATTCCCGAAATTCCCCAAATTCCCGGGGTTTAAAACCCCCGGGGGCTCGGGTCAGGCCCGTTCCAGGCGGGGAGAGAATTCCCAAAGGTTGCAAAACACCGGGAATCTCCCTCTGGGATTCCAGGATGGGGTTGGGATTTTGGGATTCCCTCCCCTGGAATTTTTGGGATTCCCTCTCCCTCCAGCCGAGCTTTATCCCAAAAATCGTTTGGAATGCTGGAAGAAATGGAGGAAAACATTGGAAAATCGGCTTTGGAATTCCAGGAATTCTGGGAATCCCATCCAGCCTCGTTCCCGTGGGATCCAGCTCCTCTTTGGGATATTTGGGACCTCCAGGATTTCGGGAATACCTGGAGCTGGAAAAATTTCCCAGTTAATTCCCAAAATTCCCATTTCCCAGTTAATTCCCAAGAAAATTCCCCATGGGCCGGGCTGGAAAAGCTCCTTGGGATGAGAATTTGGGAATTTCGGGATTTTTCCGGTTCAAGGAGGATTTTTCCCAGCAGGAGCCGAGCATGAGGCGCCCCACGGAATTCCCGGAATTCCCCATCCCGGAAAACTCCCCGACTTCCCTGGAAAATTCCGGAGGTCCCAAATCTGCCTGGAATCCGGAGGTGAGTCTGGGAATTTTTTCCCAAAACTGCGGAAACTTTTGGAAAATCCCCCCAAAAAAATCCGGATCCGGCATCGCTTTTCCTTCCCTTCGTCCATCCCAACCCCGCCGGAGAAAAGCGGGAAGGGTTGGATTTATCCCGGATTTATCCTGGGATTATCCCGGATTTTTCCCCAGTTTTCTTCCCCAATTTATTCTGGAATTATCCCAGATTTATCTTGGATTCATTCCCACGTTTATCCCGGATTCATCCTGGATTTATCTCGGATTTTCCCCTGATTTCTCCGGGATTTTCCCCTGGATTTATCCTGGGTTCATCCCGGGTTTATCCCTTGTTTTTCCTATATTTTTCCCGGATTTTTCCCTCGTTTCTCCTGGATTTCTCCCGGATCGATTTTAGGGCGGCCTCAAATTAAACTGAAATTTCCAATAAACCTCAAACTTCAGCCTAAACCTCAGGACTTTCAGGGCAGCCTAAAATTAAACTTGGGATCAAATCTAAAATTCAACATTCAAATTAAGCTTAAACCCAAACTTAAACCTAGAATCAAACTGAAATTTAAACAGAGAACTCAAATTAAATTTAAGCTTAGAATTAAGCTTAAAATTCCACTTAAAATTAAATTTAAAACTCGGAGTCAAAGCTGGAATTAAACTTAAACTCAGTCTTGGGACTCAGCCCTGCCCAAGGCCGCCCCGGAAATCGAGGTTTTAGTTAAACTTTAACCTAAAACCTGAACTTTAAGCCCGGTTTAACCCTCAGGAGGCCGGGCCGGTGCTGAGGCTGCGCCTGCCCAGAGACCCCCCCGGGGAGCCGCGGCCCAAGCAGAAGGTGCGGAAAAACGGGAATTCTGGGGGGAAAACCGGGAATTCTGGTGTCATTCTGGGAATTCTGGGAGAAAAAATGGGAATTCTGGGGGGGAAAACCGGGAATTCTGGGAGAAAAACGGGAATTCTGGGGCAGAAGGTGCGGAAAAACGGGAATTCTGGGGGGGAAACCGGGAATTCTGGGAGAAAAACAGGAATTCTGGGGGGGAAAACGGGAATTCTGGGGGGAAAACCGGGAATTCTGGGGTCATTCTGGGAATTCTGGGGGGAAATTTGGGGTTTTGGGGTGAAAAACTGGGAATTTGGGGGGGGAATGTGGGAATTTTGGGTGAAAATCTGGGAATCTGGGGGGAAGTTTGAGGGGTTTTGGGGGGGAAAACGGGAATTTTGGGGTGCAAATCAGAGATTTGGGTAAAAATCCGGGATTTTGGGGTGAAAAGCTGGGATTTTGTGAGAAAATCCAGGAATTTGGGGACAGGGAATGGGAATGGGGCTTTTCCCCATCTTATCCCCAGCAGGAGATGACTGAAAATCCTGGAATTTTGCCTGAAAATCCGGGATTTTCGGGCCAATCCCAGTGGAGCCACCGCAGCTGGGGTGGCAAATCCCCGTTCCCAGCTTTTCCTGGGAATTCCTTCCCCAAATCTCCGTGTCTTCCCGCAGCCGGTGGGCAGAGCCTTCGCCATGGTGGCCAAGAGATCCGACGGGAATTCCTTGGCCTCGGAATGCGTCAAATCCAACGAGGGAGACGAGGAGATCATCAAGGTGCCCCAGTCCCACAGCTGGGGGGGCTTTGGGGTCGTTCCGGGGGGAAAAGTTCCCTGGGGTTGTTGGGGAATTTTCCCCTGAATTCCCACCAAAATTCCTCTAAAATTCCCCCAGATTCCCGGAAAATTCCGCGGGGCTGCTTGGGAAGAGGAGGGGGCGGCTCAGGGGGCTTTCCCTGGGTTTGGGGGGTGGATTTGAGGGAAGAAATGGGGATTTTGGGGAGTTCCAGGTGGAGTTTTTTGGGATCCCGTTTGGATTTGGGGGAATTCCTTGTGGATGTTGAGGGAATTCCAGGAGGATTTTTAGGGAATCCTCTCCTTGGGAGCAGCACAGGCGGAGAAACCCCTCCCAAAAAAACCCCGGAAAAGTCAAATTTAACGGGAAAAATTGGGGACAAAGAATCCCAGGAAGTCTTGGGAAGCCTCCCCCTCCCCTCCCCGGATCCTTCAGCATTCCCAGATGGATTTGGGACATTCCCAATCCCGATCCCATTCCAGGTTTATCTCAAGGCTCGCGCCGACCACGAGGAGCCCGTGACCCAACTCAAGAGCGAAGTCCGGCACATCCAGGAGGTGAAATTCCCAAAATTCCCCCGAATTTCCCTAAAATCCCCCCGATTTCCCACAAATTTCCATGAATTCCCCAAAATTCCCCCAAGTTCTGCTTTTTTTCTGTTTTTATTTTCATTCGTTTTCATTGAATTTGGGTTTTTTTTCATTTTTATTTGGATTTGTTTCCGTTTGTTCCCATTCCCTTCCCGCCCCTTTATCCCAGGAATTCCCTTGGAATTCCCAAATCCCAGAAAACCCCAAATTTTCCTCTTTCTTTTCCCCCTTTCCTGCCCAAATCCCAAAAAAATTCTTTCCCCTTTTTTCCCAGGCCGGAAGCGCCCTCAAAAAACTCCGGGAAGATTTGAGCACCAAACTCCAGACCCAGACGGAATTCCGGGAACTTCGGGAATTCCGGGAATTCCAGGAGCACTCGGAGGTACAAAATTTGGGAATTACCCAAAAAACCCCACGGAATTTCCCCCTGGAAAAACCACTCCAGAGGGGATTTTGGGGTGGAAAAGGAGGAAATTCCCATTTTTTGGAGGGAAAAAGAGGAAAATTCCAGTGGGGGGGAAATGGGAAAATTTGGGATTTTCTGGAGGAGTTTTGTGGCTCCCAGGGATGATCCTGGAATTTTTTAGTTGTTCCTTTGCCGAAATTCCTGGATTTTGCCCCGAACTGGGAAGTGGGAGCACGTCCTGGGAATTCAGTGGGGAAAACAGGGAATAAATCCTCTGGAATTCGGGAAGTGGGAGCACATCCCCGGCTTTAAAAGTACTGGGAAAAATGGGAATAAATCAGATTCAATTTGGGCAAAGGGGAGCACGTCCTGGGCATTACAGAAATTGGGGATCAATCCCGAGTTTTTCCGCTCT
>NW_008237220.1:77263-78346 GCF_000691975.1 Corvus brachyrhynchos | reverse complement strand
AGGGGGGGCGGGGAGAGCGGAACCGGGGCCGCCCCCTGCCCCGAGCGGCTCCGGGCGGAATCCCGGGAGGATCCGGTAGGGAGCCGAAAATTCCGGAATTTTCGGGGATGGGATTCAGGTCTGGGTGAAAAAAGGCTTCAAAAAGGCCTTTTCCAACCCAAAACCTTCACGGTTTT
This sequence comes from Corvus brachyrhynchos, assembly GCF_000691975.1. Lineage (NCBI taxonomy): Eukaryota > Metazoa > Chordata > Aves > Passeriformes > Corvidae > Corvus > Corvus brachyrhynchos. Next base: position 78,170 of record NW_008237220.1, on the reverse strand, counting down.
TGGGAATATTTGGGATCGATTTGGGAATTTTTTGTGTTTTCCTCCGGATTTCGAGGTGTGATCCAAAGGGAAATTCCAGGTTTTAATTTGGGAATGGGTCGGGAATGGGCGCAGCTCCATTTTCATCTAAAAATCCAAATTCTGGGAATTTTCAACCTCCTGGAAAACCCAAAATTTTGGGGTTTTTTGGGACCCCTCATGAAGAATCCGAGGGGTTTTCGAGGGACGGGGAAAAATGGGAATTTCGGGAGAAATTTCTCTTCTCTGGGTGGGGAAAACGGTGGAATTTTTGAGGGGGGGAAAAGACTTTTTTGGGATTTTTTGGGGTGGGATTTGGGAATTTTGGGGGGGGCCACGCCCTCCGTGCCGGGGGGGGCATTTGGGACCCTGGGGACGCTCCCGGCAGGAGGACGCGGAGGACGCGGCCCAGAGGCTCCTCCGGAGGCTCCAGGAGGCGGAAAAGCGGCACCAGCTGGAGAGGAAAACCTTCGAGGTGACGGCCCCGCCGAGAACCAGGAATTCTGCCCAAGTCTGGGAATTCTGCCCAACTTTGGGAATTCCGCCCAAGTTTGGGAATTCTGCCCCAATCTCGGAATTCTGCCCAACTTTGGGAATTCTGCCCCAATCTGGGAATTTTACGGGGGGGATTTTTGCCCGAATTTGTGAATTTTTTGAGGGAGTTTTGTCCCAGTTTGGGAATTTTTTGCTGTTTTCCAGAGTCTGGAGGGTTAATTGGCCCCTCCCATGATTAATTGGCCCCTTTTGGGATTAATTGGCCCTTCCCGGTTGTTTTTTTGGGATCCCGGATGGGCAGGGCCCGGCTGCGTCACCCCAGGGTGACACCGCTGTCCCCACCCTGTCCTGCAGCCCCAACCGGTCCTGGTGGCCCTGGGGTGACTCTGGGGTG
>NW_008237220.1:75352-77047 GCF_000691975.1 Corvus brachyrhynchos | reverse complement strand
CCCCTGAGCCGCTGCTGGGGGTGGCCGAGGCCGTTCCCCTGGCCAGGTGACCCCTCCTTGTCCCCTCCGAGCTCCCAGACCCGTCCCAGTTCCCGTCACCACCCCCAAAGCGCTTCCCGGTGCCGTCCCACGGGCCGGGCGATCCCAGAAGATCCCAAAACCCCCCCGGAGCTTTCCCTGGAGCCCCAGGATCTCCTTTTCCCACAGAATTCACCTCTCATCCCTCCGAAATCAGGGAATCTTCTGAGGGATTTTTTTTCCCTGGGGGGTTTTTGAGGGATCTCCAGGAGGATCCTCCTGCCCGGGAACGTTCTGGAATGTCACCCGGGATCCAAGGAAAGCCATTCCCGGTGTTTTTCCAGAGGACGGTGGCGCGGTACCAGGAGGAAGTGGAGCGGGCGGGATCGGCCCTGCGGAGAGCGGAGAAGGACGCGGCCGAGAAGGAGATGGAGGTGGAGGAGCTCCAGAGGCTCCTGGCCAGCATGGAAAAGGTGCCGCGGGATCGGGATGAGCGGATTCGGGATCGGGAATTGGCCCCGGGAACCGGGAGAGCCCCCAGGGGTTGAATTCCCAACCAGGGAATTTTCTGGAATGGTCAAAATGGGATTTTCCCAGGTGTGGAAGAGCTTCCCTGGGAGTGCTCCCGGGGACCTCCCGCAATTCCCAGCCTCGTTTTGTTAATTTTTTAAGGGATTTTGGGATAATTGGGATTAAGGTCGGAGCCAGAGGAACCCAGAAATGTTGGGAAAATGAGGACGGAGGGATCTGGGTGGATTTTAGGGAAAGGTTCCTGATCCAGAGGGTGGCACTGGGACAGGGGGGTTTGTGGGGTGTCCATCGATCCCAGGAGCTGGGATTGGGGATCCCAAAGTTGGGATGGGGGATCAAAATTCGGATTTAATTATTGAAATGTTGGGATTGATGACCGGAAGTTTGGGATTCATGACCAAAAGTTGGGATTGAGGACCTAAAGTTTGGGGTTGATGATCTAAAAGTTGGGATTGATGATGTAAAGTTCGGGATTGATGAGCAAAAATTGGGATTGAGGATTTAAAGTTTGGGATTGATGATCTAAAAGTTGGGATTGGTGATGTAAAGTTTGGGATTGATGACCCGAGGCTGGATTTGACCATCCCACAGCATTGCTCCTCCCTTCACAATTCCCTGATTTTATCCCTTTTCCATCTCGGGATTCCCGTGTTGGCTCCGGGGCCGCATTCCCGACCGCATTCCCGACAGCGGGATCGCCGTATCCTAGGGGGGGAAAAACTGGGATAATCCTTTGGCCTCCTCTGTCCATCCAACCCCGATTTATCCCCGTGGAAATCCCTCCAGGGGCGATTCCCAATATCCCAACTCACTCCCAATATCCCAACTCATTCCCGACCCCAATCCAAGCCCGAATTCCGCCGCAGGAGCACCGGAATTTGCTGGCACGGATGGAAGCGGGAGAAGCCGAGCTGGAGCGGCTCCGGAAGGTGGAAGGGGACAAAGTGGCCCAACAGGACCGGTGAGAATCCGGGAATCCCGCCAGCCAAATTCCTGGGAAGGGCGTGCCGGGCTCTTCCTCCCTCCACCCCGGGGATGATTCATCCCGAAAATGTTCTCGGAGATCTCTGGAGGGCGCTGGGAGCCTTCGGGTTGTCCGATTGTCCCGGGGGATCATCGGGAATGGAGGTGTTCCAGGAAGGCCGA
>NW_008237220.1:72299-75185 GCF_000691975.1 Corvus brachyrhynchos | reverse complement strand
TGGCGTTTCTGGGTGGGCAATCCCGGCTTTTCTGGGGTGCAGATTCCCGGTTTTTTTTGGGGGTGAGCATTCCCGGGGATTTTTTCGAGCGGGAATTCCGGGGGTTTTTTTTTGAGGTGGGCTCTCCCATTTTTTGGGGGGACCATTCCCGGACTTTTTCCCGCTGTTTTCCCAGCTCAGCCCAGCTGGAAAAGGAGGTGGCTGCGCTCCGGGAGAAGATCCATCACCTGGACGACATGCTCAAGAGCCAGCAGCGGAAAGTCCGGCAGATGATCGAGCAGGTGACGGGAAACACGAGGAAAAATCCAGGAAGAGCCGGATGGGAATTCCCAAAAGCATCCCAATTTATCCCAATTCCTCCGTTGCAGCTCCAGAATTCCAAGACGGTGATCCAGGCCAAGGACGCGGCGATCCAGGAGCTGAAGGAAAGGGTTTCCTACCTGGAAGCGGAGGTGGGGCCTGGAATTTTGTGGGGTGGGATCTGAGCTTGGATCTTCTGGGATAGGTGGGATTGGTTTGGGAATGTCGGGATTGTGGCTGGGAGCCTCGTGGAGGTGGTTGGGGCAGCGGGAAGGGGGGAAAAGGGCTGGGAAATGGGGTGGGAGAAGGAGCGGGAAGAGCTGCCCTCCGAGTCCCGTGCTGGGCATTCCAGGGGTGGTTTTTCCAAGGGGAAATTCCCAGCTGAGCCCAAAATCATCTCCCGAAGGCATCTTTTGGGAGCAGGAAGGTGGAAAAGTGTGGGGACAAGGATGGATTCCAGCCCCGCCGGGGCCGCCCCGCGTCCCCAGCGCCACTTCCACGCTTTTGTTTGGGACAACGCCCGGGGTGACGCCTCCAAACCTCCCTGGGCGGCTCCTTCCAGGGATTTCGAGAGGGGAAAGTCCCCCTGAGCCTCATTTCTCCTGGGATGAACCCCTCAAATCCCACAGGAATTCCCCACACCCTTCCCTGCTTCCCCAGCCCCATTCCCACGCTCAGAATTCTCCCAAACCCCAAAAATTCCGGTTCCGAGCACGGAGGGACAACCCCAACCCCGCTCCCGAGGGCTGGAAATTCCCTCCCTGATCCCAAATCCCGGCTTTTCCCAGAACCTGGAGATGCACGACCGGATCGAGCACCTGATCGAGCAGCAAGTGAGCCGGGGCGGGCTCAGCGCCCGGGCGCGCTCCAAGTCGGAATACGTCAGCAGGTCCGTCGGGAACGCCGGGATCCGGCCCCGGAGCAGGGCCTCGGACGGGCAGGGAGGAGGGGATGGATTTGGGAATGGGGTTGTGGAAGCGGGGGAGGGGTTTGGGATTTGGGGATGGGGCTGGGTTTGGGGATCGGCTTCTGGATTTGGGAATGCAGTTTTGGATTCAGGGATACTCCTGGAAACACCCCCCTGATTTTTCCATGTCCTTCCCTCCTCCCTCCTCCAGCAGATCCCAAATCCCTCCCATGGGAACTTTTAGGGACCCAGTGCCCAACCAGATCTCCCCGGGACCCTTTTCCATGGTTTTTTTCCCACTGAAAAACTCCCTTTTTGGTTTCCCTTTCCCAGCAAACGCCTCCCGGGCCCGAAGCCGCTGCCCCTGATCCGAGTGGTGGAAACCTGAATCCCAGGATCTGGGCCCAGCCGGATCCTTCCCCTTTGGAATGGTTTGACTGGAATTCCCTGCTGGACTCGCAGCCCTTCCTGAGGGAAGAGGTTTGGGATCGCCCAGGGCGGGATCCCGGCGCAGATTCCGGGCTGGAATCGGGAATTTTCCCCCTCTGCAGCGTGGCTGAGGCGATTTTCCAGCCGGATCTCTCAATTCCCACTCGTCCCGGGTGGCCAATGTGGCTTCCAGAGGGTTTTCCCAACTGGATTGGACACAGATTCAGGATTTCACCTTTTTTTGGGAGTTTTTCCAAATCAAAATCCGAAGATTCCACCCTTTTCCCAAAGAAAAATTCCTCCTTCCCACAGCAAAGAGCTGGGAGCCGCCACCTCCGACCTCCAGCACCAGCCCTGGACTTGGAAAATCCTCACCCAGCCCCAAAGATTCCATGTTTTCCCTCAGAATTCCCTGCTTTTCCCCCGAATTATACCCGGCACAGGCGTCGCGTCGGAATCCCGCGATTTTGGGTTTCATTCCCTGTATTTATTTCCATAAATTATCGGCGTCTCCCGGCGAGGCGGGGACAGGCACAGGCTGGAATTCCCGGGAATGCTGGCCCAGGACTGCCCAACCCCACGTTTGACCCGGGAGGCACCAACTGGGATCCCTCCGGATTCCCTTGGAATTTTTTATTCCCGGTTTTCATATAAAAAAACAATTCCGTCTGCTTTAATCCCTGCTGGCTGTGGTTGGTTGGAAAGATTGGGAATTTGGGGGTTTTCTGCAGCTTTTTTTTTTGGTCTTTTGGGGTCTTTCCAGGTCCTGATTCCATGGGAACGGGATCAGGCTGTGTCCCGACACTCCGGGATTGGGAATTTTCCTGTTCCCAGAACCTGGGCGGGGGGGAGGTGGCCGGGATTTGGGTGGGATTTTGGGGGATCTTGGATCCACCTCTGGATCCCCAAAATTCCTCTCCAAAGGGTCTGGACCCCCGGGATCCACGGATTCCCTGGGAGTGAGGCCTGGGGACACCCGCGACCGTCGGGAATGACCAAGAGAGAGAAAAAGACAGAAAAACGTAGAAAAAGGGAGAAAAAAATAAGAGAAAAAGAGAGAAAAAGAAAAAGAAAGTCAGGAGTAAATAGAGAAAGAGAGAAAAATGGAGAAAGACAGAAAAAAAGAGAAAGAAAATAGAGAGGAAAAGGGAAAAAGACCCAAGAAAGACGGGGAAAAGAACCCAAAAAAGACGGGAAAAAAGAAAAACAGACGGAAAAAAGAAAGAAAGAAAAAGGGGAGGGGTCTCCGC
>NW_008237220.1:69690-71766 GCF_000691975.1 Corvus brachyrhynchos | reverse complement strand
GGGCCCCTCCAGCCCCATCGTGATGCTCCGGGATGTGAGGAGCGCCCCGGGACCGCTGCCCTCGCTCCGGGACAAACCCAAAACCATCCGGGTCATCACCAAGGACATGGTCCGGGAGCTCATGTGAGGCCGGGCTGAGCCCTGCGGGGATTTGGGGGCCCTGCGGGGATTTGGGGACCCTGCGGGATTTGGGGACCCTGCGGGATTTGGGGACCCAGGGGTGTCACTGCGCTGTCCCAGAATCTCCAGGATCGAGGATGTCTGGTGGAAACAGGGTGAAAAACGTCCCCAGATGAGTCAGGCTGGGCTGAAATTCTTTCAGCATTTGTATTTTGGGGTGCGAAAAAAACCCTCCCAGGGTTTTCCAGGAGTTCCTGGGATCCTAAATCCCATCCGGGTGCCACTTTTCCCCCTTTTTCCCCCTTCCTGCCCACCCCAAACCGGGTCTCCCAGCTCTTCCTGGGGTGACTTGGTGGCCGAGTGGGCACCGCAGGTGGCACTGGGAGCTGTCCCCATGCCCCTGACCCCTGTCCTTGTCCCCACCAGAATTCCCAGGGACAGGGCCCCGGCCTCTCTCATCATCGGGAAAAAGGATTTTGAGCGGATCCAGGAATCCGCTCGGCCCCTGCCCCAGGAGGAGCGCGGGGAGCGCCTGAGGACCCTCAAATCCCGGCAGGACGCGGCTTTCGTGGGCATCTCCCGCTTTTCCTGATCCCCCTTTTCCCGCTCCCCGCTTGTCCCCAGGGGTGGTGGCTTCCCCCAGGGGGTCCCCGCTTTGTCCCCCACCTTTTGGGGCTCCAGGGAGGGCTGGGGAGGATCCCTGGAATCATCCCCAGTGATGCCACCGGTCCAAGGGCCCGGGGTGTGTGCCCGGGGGTGCGGGAAGGGGGGACCTGGCTGTGCCAGGGTCCCAGGAGTCCCTCGTGTCCCCTCTCTGTGCCAGGGCCACAGGATCCCGTGGTGTCCCCGGTCCCGGGATGCCGCGGTGTCCCCACCCCACGCCGGGAATGAGCCGCGCGTGTCCCTGGGAATGTCCCTGGGAATGTCCCTGGGAATGTCCCTGGGAATGTCCCCGGGATTGGGCAGCGCTCGCTGTCCCCGCAGGAGTCCCTGCGGAAGGTCCGGAGCGCGGAGCTCAGAAGGGCCGAGCTGCAGGACAGGGGGGACCCGAGGAGTGACCGCGAGGAGGAGGAGAAGGAGAAGCCGGAGCGGCCGCAGCGGGCGAGGAAGGTGAGGCCGGGCTGGGAGGGATTTGGGGGGGATTTTGGGAGCATTTTGGGGGGGGGAATCTGGGGGATTTTGGGGTCTCCACTCTGTCCTTTCCCGCAGCCCTCGGGCCCCTCCAGCCCCATCGTGATGCTCCGGGATGTGAGGAGCGCCCCGGAACCGCTGCCCTCGCTCCGGGACAAACCCAAAACCGTCCGGGTCATCACCAAGGACATGGTCCGGGAGCTCATGTGAGGCCGGGCCGAGCCCTGCGGGGATCTGGGGACCCAGGAAGGAATTGGGGACTCAGGGGGAATTGGGGACTCAGGATAATTGGCCACCCAGGTGGGATTTGGGGATGCAGGGGACACTGGGAGCTGTCCCCGTGCCCCTGACCCCTGTCTTTGTCCCCACCAGAATTCCCCGGGAGAGGCCCTCGGCCTCTCTCATCATTGGGAAAAAGGATTTTGAGCGGATCCAGGAAGAGGCTCAGGGTCCGGTCGCGGAGCTCGCGGATCGGCTGAGGACCCTCAAATCCCGGCAGGACGCGGCTTTCGTGGGCATCTCTCGCTTTTCCTGCTCCCACTTTTCCCACTCCCCCTTTTCCTGCTCCTCCTGTTTTTCCCACTCCCCGCATGTCCCCAGGGGTGGTGGCTTCCCCCAGGGTGTCCCCGCTTTGTCCCCAGCCTTTTGGGTCTCCAGGATCCCTGGAACTGTCCCCAGGGATGCCACCCTTCTGTGGGTGCCCGGGGCTGTGGGAAGGGGCACCCATGGCCGTGCCAGGGCCCCGGGAATGTCCCCGGGATTTTCCCCAGGATCCCCGGGAATGTCCCCGCAGGAGGCGCGGAGCCAGGCTCGGAGCGCGGGGCA
>NW_008237220.1:68513-69376 GCF_000691975.1 Corvus brachyrhynchos | reverse complement strand
GAGGAGCGGGAGAAGGGGCTGGAGTTCCAGGAAGAGCTGGAGCGCCGCAGGAAGCAGGAGCTCATCAGGTGCGCGGCTCCATCTTCCCTTTCCCCTTTTCCATTTCCCCTTTTCCATTTCCCCTTTTCCATTTCCCCTTTTCCCTTCTATTCCCTTCTATTCCCTTCTATTCCCTTCTATTCCCTTCTATTCCCTTCTTTTCCCTTCTTCACCCTTCTTTTCCCTTCTTATCCTTTCTTTTCCCTTCTTTTCCCTTCTTCCTTTTCCCTTTTTTTCCCCCATTTCCCCTTCTTTTCCCTTCTTTCCTGCATTTTCCACTCCCGCATTCCCAGCACTAGGCTGGAGGTGCTCAGGCAGATGGAGCAGCACCGGCAGCAGCGGGCGCTGAGGGCTGAGCAGAAATTCCAGGAGGGCCGGAGGGTCCTGGAGCGCCTGGAGCAGATGAAGAGGGAGGATTGGGAGGTGCGAGATTCCAGGGGGAATTTGGGAAGGGGTCGGAAGGGTTGGATCGGCCACGACTGAGGCTGGGGACAGCGCGGGGCAGGATCGGGGCTCTTGTGACCTTGGGGACGTGGTGGCATCGCCGGGAGGGGACAGGGAGCCACCGTGGCCTGAGGGAGGAGGAGGAGGAGGAGGGAGAGGATCCCAGGGAATGGCAGATCCCAGAGATCCGGGCTCCCGGGGGTTGAAGGTCCTGAGGAGCGGGATCCCAAGGGATGGGGGTCCCAGGGCTTGGGGGTGCCAGGGAATGGGATTCCCCTGGGAACGGGGCGCTGGGCTGACGGGTCCGTGTCCCCGCGCGGTGTCCCCAGGCCTGGCAGCGGCAGCAGCGGCGCAAGCAGCAGCTCTGGGCGATGAGGCGC
>NW_008237220.1:65243-66957 GCF_000691975.1 Corvus brachyrhynchos | reverse complement strand
ACCTCCTCTGTCGCCTCCCCCGTCACCTGTGTCACCTCCCCTGTCACCCCCGCAGGGACACCGGAGTGCCCGACAGATACTGTGCCCGCGTGGAGAGGAAAGCCTGGGCCACGGCCAGCGCTGCCGCCTCCTGGTGCCACCCGGGCGCCACCGTGCCACCTCTTAATGCCAGCCCTGCCGCCTCCTGATGCCAGCCCTATTCCCCAGGGATCTGGGCCTCTATTTCCCCTTTTTTATCCCTATTTTTAACCCGGTTTTTATCACTTTTCACCCATTTTAATCTATTTTTAACCCCGTTTTTGAATCTGTATTTTAACCCGGTTTTAGCCATATTTTAACCCAGTTTTCATCGATTTTTAATCCGATTTTTAATCTATTTTAACCCATTTTAATCCATGTTTTTAACCAATTTTTATCTGTTTTCACCCACTTTATCTCCATTTTAACCCATTTTCTCCCTATTTTTAACCCATTTCTGTCCCCATTTTCCCCATTTTATCCCTATTTTTAACCCTTTTAAACCCTTTTTTATCCCTATTTTAAACCCATTTTCTCGGTTTTATCCCTATTTTTAACCCATTTTCATCCCTATTTTAAACCCTTTTTTAACCCAAATCCCCCTCAATTTTGGGGTCATGGGGGGATGCCAAAACGGATCCAGCAGAAGCCGAAGCAACCCCAAAATTGGGAAAATCTCCCTGGAAAATTTGAATTTCTTCCATTTTTATTCTTAATTTTGTCCTTCCCGTTCATTTTTCATCCTGCTCCCTTTTCCGGGAGAATTTCCTCCCAAAATTCGGGATTTCTGGGGCCTCCCAAGAAGGGATTTTTAGGGGAAGCCCCAAACCGGAGAATCCCATTCCTAAATTTCTGCCGTTTTCACCAAAAATCTCCGGTTTAGTCCCAATCCCGGCGTCCCCCAGCGCCACCCGGTGCCACCCCAGTGTCACAGCACGTTCTCGTAGATGTCACCGCCGTCCCCTGGGTGCCAGCGGGGTCCCGGCAGCTCCGCGTAGGTCACCTGGGAGGCCTCGGGGGTGGCACTTGGGGACCCTGCAGGAGACACCGGTGCCACCCAGTGCCACCCGCGGGGGCCACGTCCCTGTCCCCAACCCCGCACTCACCCCCTGGCCTCTTGGTGGGCACCACGTGGGTGTAAAACACCTCCCCCTCCTCGGGGGGCACCGGGGAGGTCCTGTGGGGACAATGGGGACGACGGGGTGACCTCGGGGCGGCGTTTGGGGACACGGGGACACCCCCAGACCCCTCCCCCACTCACCTGTCCTTCGGCATCCCGGGGGCTGAAGGAAAGAGGGAGGGGGTGACAATGGGGTCAGAGGGGTTGGGGACACCCTCAGGGGACCCCAAAATCCCCTCGAGCACCCCCAGAAAGCCCCGAAATACAAAAAGAAATCCTAAAATCCCAACCCCCACCCAGGACCCCCCAAAAAGCCCCAAATTTTCCTTGATATCCCAAATTCTCCCAGATCCCCACCCCCCCACGGAATCCCCAAAAAGCCCAAAAAGTCCTTGAAATCCCAACCCCATTGCAACCCCAAGCGTCCCCAGGACCCCAAAACCCACCCAGGACCCCCCCAGCGCCCCCAGAAAGCCCCGAAATACCCACAAAAACCCCCTAAAATCCCAACCCCGAAAACAACGAAAACAACGCCGGGACCTCAAAAACCCCAAAGGACCCCCAAAAAGCCCCCAC
>NW_008237220.1:63684-63965 GCF_000691975.1 Corvus brachyrhynchos | reverse complement strand
GGGCAGGGCTGGGGGAGCTGGGGAGGGACCCGAGAAAGGATGAGGGGACCCGGGGCAGGTGTCAGGGGTGGATGGGGGTCCCCAGGCAGGGCTGGGAGTGCCCAGGCAGGGGTCCCGTGGCGGCTGTCGGGGCTCCCCGCGCCCATCCCCGCACTCACTGCGCACCGTGACGCGGAGCCGGGCGCTGCTCTTCCGCACGGCCCCCCACTCGGAGCGCACCTCGCAGCTGTAATTCCCCGAGTGGGAGACCCCCACGGCGGGCAGCAGGAGCGGCGGGGGAC
>NW_008237220.1:61487-62141 GCF_000691975.1 Corvus brachyrhynchos | reverse complement strand
CGGGAGGGGCGCCCAGGGGACAGCGCTGCGCCGCAGCCGCCCACGCGCCACATCCAGGTGGCACGGACGCCTCGGGGACGGGGACACCGCGGCCACCCCGGGCTGAGGCAGGACACGGGGACACTGTGACCAGCCCGGGCACGGGGACACCACGGCCCCCCCGTGCTGGCACAGGTCACCCCCCCAGCCCCACGGCCACACCCCCATGGCCCTGTCCCCATGGTCCCATTCCGACGGCCTCTGTCCCCACGGCCCATCCGCATGGTGCCTGTCCCCTTGTCCCTGTCCCTGCACTCCTGTCCCCCTGTCCCTGTCCCCACAGCTGCCCCAGCCCCAAGGTGCCAGACCCCGCATCCCTGCCCCACGGGGGTGATGGTGGGGACATGGTGGGGACATGGGGATCCCAGGACTGGGGGGTCCCAGGGGATGTCGGAGCCAAGGGTGGGGGTCTCCATGGGTGGTGTGGGGGTCCCAAAAGCCCAGTGTCCCCCTGTCCCCATCCCAGTCCCCATCCCTGCCCCATCCCTGTCGCCATCCCTGTCCCCATCCCTGTCCCTGTCGCCATCCCTGTCCCCATCCCTGTCCCCATCCCTGCCCCCCATCCCTGTCCCACCCCTGCTCCATCCCTGCCCCCTCTCCCTCTCCCCACTCCTC
>NW_008237220.1:60493-61243 GCF_000691975.1 Corvus brachyrhynchos | reverse complement strand
GCCCCCCGGTGTCCCCTCCCCACCACTCTCTGCCTCACCCCACAGCAGCAGTGTCACCTTCCCGGCCATGCCGCTGTCCCCCGCCACCCGGGCTGGCTGTCACACACTGCCGGGGCCACTTGTCCCCTGGGTGGTGGCTCTTGAGAGGAAGGGGAAGGAAGAGAATTTACATCTCGTCCCACGTGTCGGGGACACAGGATGGGGGCTGTGTGGCAACAGCGTGGGGAGAGGCTGGGGACAGGGTGGGACACGATGGGACACGGTGGGGACACAGCAAGGACACGGTGGGACACAGGGAGTCAGTGGGACAGGGTGGGACAGGGTGGGACACGGTGGGGACACAGCAGAGACACGGGGGTGATGGTGGGGACATGGTGGGGACATGGGGGTCCCAGGGCTGGGGGGTCCCAGGGGATGTTGGAGCCAAGGGTGGGGGTCCCCACGGGTGGTGTGGGGGTCCCAAAGGCCCAGTGTCCCCCTGTCCCCTCCCCAGTGACAGCAAAGTCCCTCCAGCTGAGCAGGGAGGGCCCTGCTTTCCCTTCCCCCACCCCATTTTCTGGGGCTCCCCAAACTTTGACAGTTCGGGGCTTTTTCCTCTCTTTGTTCCCCTTTTTTGTCACTGAGGAGGGACTTCCCTTGGGAGTGACACTGCCCGGGGGGGACACTGGCGGACAGTTCTGGGGGCGGAGGGGGTGACATGGCCCGGGGGTGTCCCTGTCCCAGGGGTGACACAGCCCTGGGGGTCCCTTC
>NW_008237220.1:59862-60294 GCF_000691975.1 Corvus brachyrhynchos | reverse complement strand
GCCCCGCCAGGCCTGGCCTCGACCCCCACCCCAGTGCTGGGGCCCACCTGCTGCCTTGCGAGGCGGTGTGACGTCACACCAGTGACGTCACCGCACAGCACCGCCGCCGACAGCGCCCCCTTCCTGTTCCCGGGGAAACTGCACCCCCTGTTTCCGTGGCAACAACACCCGCGCATTCCCATGGCAACAACCCCACCCCATTCCCACAGCAACAGCATCCCGTTTCCATGGCAACAGTCCCCATCCCCAAGCCAACAGCTCCATGTCCCCACGCCCTCTGTCCCCTTTCCCATGGCAACAACACCCTCACATTCCCATGGCAACCCTCTCTCGTCCCCGTGGCAACACCCCCTCATTCCCATGGCAACCCCCCCCTTCCCACTCCCACATCCCGACTCCCACGCCCACCCCCCCCATCTCCCCACTCACAGC
>NW_008237220.1:58057-58527 GCF_000691975.1 Corvus brachyrhynchos | reverse complement strand
TGGAAGTTGGGGGGTCCCGAAGAGGGGGGGCTGAGCCCCCCACCCCTCACCGGGGGTTTGGGGGGTCTTACGGGAGCCTCTGAAGGGGGAACCCTTGGAATTGAACATGGGGATCCTCCTGGGGAGGCCGGAGGGGCATTTTTAGGGATAAACCCCTTGGGTTTTTAGGGATAAAGCTCCCGATCCTGGTTCCCTGCATCTTGTGCTCTCCAGCTGCTGCTTTTTTTGCCGCCCCAAAATTGTAACTTTGACCTGGAAAACGCCTTCCCGTGGGAATATTCCCGCTGTGTGGAAACTCATTTTCCCCCCCAAACCTAAAAATCCTGAGACTTTCGGGCTGAAATCCCTCAAATCGCGGCGCAGGGGTTGGTTTTGAGGGATCCCTCTGGATCCTCCGGCCGTTGCACTTCGCTCCGGGCGGGTTAAGTCCAATTACTGATTAATTCCAGGGATTTCCAAGCTGCAGGAAT
>NW_008237220.1:57121-58047 GCF_000691975.1 Corvus brachyrhynchos | reverse complement strand
TTGCTGCCAGCGCGGGATGTCTGAGGGGTGTGAGGATCTGTCGGGACCCGCCCGTGGCCGGTGAATCCCGCAGGAATCCCGGCTGGGATTTGGCTCTGTCCCAGCTGACCCAAATTCCCGATCCTTTGATTTTTCCGTGCGGGAGAAGCGCTGGGAGCGGGGGGGAATTCTGCACCTGGATGAGCCAAGTTGAGGGAGCAGCATTCCCAGGCTGGGGGGGGAGGGGTTTTGGGGGATTTGGGATGAAATTTTCCCTCATTTTGGGGCGTTTTCGGGAATATTTCGAACGCCGGGTTTGGGGTCAGAGGGAGGTTCGGAGCCTGGTGGCGGAATTCCGGGATTTTGTGGCCGGTGCCAGGTGAGGACCCGGGGCTGTGAATTAATTAAGCCGTGAGGTTAATGATGCTTAATGATGGTTAATGAGGAGGGTTTGCCTGGGGTCTCCAATTCCTGGTATCCCTATGGAAGCTGGAAAAATTGGGAATTTCCTCTTGGTTTACCCATTTATTTCCTGGGAAAAGTGGCTTTAATTTGTCCCTGTGTCTTGTACGTTCCAATATCCCGATATTCCAATATTCCAATAGCCTTGTATTCCAGCATTTCAGTATTCCAGTATTCCTGTATTCCAGTAATTCAGTATTCCAACAGCCCTGCATTCCTGTATTTCAATATTCCTAAATTCCATTATCCCTAAATTCCAATATCCCCGTATTCCTGTATTCCATTACCCCTAAATCCCGGTATTCCAGTACCCCTGCATTCCAACACCCCTACGTTCCTGTTTCCCTATATTCCCACATTCCAGCATCCCTCTTTTTCTACATTCCCACATTCCCACCTTCCCCTGCACAATCCTCCCCAAACCCCCCAGCCCCACCCCCCGTTCTCCTCCGATCCCTTGAAACCCCCACTCCTGGAATTGCAGC
>NW_008237220.1:53590-56938 GCF_000691975.1 Corvus brachyrhynchos | reverse complement strand
GATGTCTGGGATGTGGTCGCTCACCTGTGGCTCTGGCACTCCACAGCTCATCCCTATCCCGGAAAAGCCCGAGACCTCCCATCCGAGCGTGTTTTCCATGAAAAATCCCCTCTTCCTGATCCTCATCCGATGCTCCAGGTGCTGCCTGGATGCTCCCGCACTCGCTCCAGGTCCTTTTTCCATCCCTCCCTCCCGGATCCCGCATCCGGCTCATCCCTGTGCCTTCCCGAGGCTCTGGAACGCTCCAGAATCCCCGAGGGCATCAGAGACGGACGGCGGGAGCCAACTGAGCTCCTGGTTAGCGCCCGGGATCGCCCGGAATCCCGATCCTGATTAATCCGACCGGGAAGAGGAGCTCCGGAGCTGCCTGGGAAATGACGGAACAGAGGAAAAAAGGGATTTATCCCGAACGTTGGGTGGGACAGTGGCCGGGTTTAGGTGGGATGGGCAGGGCTGGGGGCTCCTGGATCCCACCAGCCTCGTTCCTGTGGTGGGGAAACCTCCGGAATGGGCGCGGCACCGGGAAGGAGTCAGGTTTTGATGGAATAACCCCCGGAATCGGCGTCTTCCCAACGTTTATGTGCCAGGCCAAAGGCTTTTCCCTCGGGAGATGGGATTTTCCATCCCTCCGTGGGCTCAGGTCCCATTTCATGGGATGGGAGAAGCCGGCTCTGCCTTGGAAAAGTCCGGAATGGTCTCTGTGCCGGAGGCGGGAGCTGCTGGCTCAGCGCATTCCCGGCGCTGCTGGGAATTCTCTCCGGGAATGGGCAGCGGGAATTTCCTCATCCGGAGGCTCTGAGTGGGGTCTTCAGCCTTGGAAAACTTAGGGAGTGGATTGGATCAGCCTGGAAACCCTAAAATCCCTCTGATCAGCAGCTGCTTCCTCTTCCTTTCCTCTGGAATTCCTCGGATCCTTCATCCACCCCATCCAAGCACAGAGGTCTCCATCCCCAGGAATCTCCTTCCCCACTTCCCTGGCAGACCCAGAGCCGGGGGATTTTCCACAGTCCTGGCGGAAAGTGACTCATTCCCTGTTGGAACGGGAGCCCCGGAACGTTTTCCGTGTCACGGGGCCCTTGCTCACCCATCCGTGTCGGCGTGATGGGAATTCTGCTTCATCCGTTCTTCCTGAGGAGGATTCCCGGATCCCAGGATCTCCTGCCCTTTCCCAGCAGCTTTCTGAGGAGGATTCCCGGATCCCAGGATCTCCTGCCCTTTCCCAGCAGCTTCCCCATGGAGGATTCCCGGATCCCAGCCCAGCTGCTGTCGGAGGAGACGTTTTCCACGCCGCCTTCCACAGATTCAGGGAATTTTGAGGATGGACTGAGGAGCTTCTTCCCAGCTCCGTGGAAGAAGGGGGCTGGGAGCATTTGGGAGCCCCTGGAAGAGGAATTCCATGAGAAATCCAACCAGCTCCAAGGAATCCTGAGCTTTTCCCGCTGGAATGGGAAGGAGACTCCCCCATCCTGCAGCGGGAAGTGCCGGAAGCTCCCGCTCTGGAGGGGGAGCCCCTTCCGCATTCCCAAAAAAAAAGGGATTTATCGGGGGAGGTTGCCTCTGGAATGTTGCTGGGAATGGCTCTCCTCGGTTTCCCATCCCATGGAAAAGGATCCCTTGGATCTGGTGTCGTCTGTAGGATCGGGATGTCCTTTCCGGGGGAACCCAGCTCCCCTCACATTCCCCGGATTCCCTCAAGGATCCTTTTCCAGCTCCAAGCAGAGCCAGAAGCTTGAGGAGCATCCCGGTGTCCCTTTTTCTTGGGAAAAGGCTCCCGGATCCGCGGCTGCTGCGCTTCCCTCCTGGATTTGACATTCCCTTCCTTCCTGGATTCCAGCCTCGGTTGCCATGGTGACTTTATCCCAAAGTTCTGACACCTTGGAGACACGAGCAGGGAAGCATCCGAGCTTGGGAAGACCCTCTGGGAGCGATGGAGAGCCGGGATTTTTGGGAATAAAACGATGCCTTGTGGGAATTCCGGGTCCTGTCCGTGCCCCTTCCCAGAATTTCAGAGAGAAAACATCCAAGGGTTGCTCCGTTACCCCTTTTCCTTGGAATAACACAGAAGCTCTGAGAGGTTTGGATGGCTCTGGGCCGTGCTGGAGCTGGAGGAAACTTCTCCAGCTGCTGGAAAAGTTGGGATTTTCAATCCTGGCTCCCTCACCCGGAATTTTCAGTGCAGATCTGACCTTTCCGGGGTGATTCCCGTGAGGGAAAATTCCATAAAAAGGGATGGATGGGAGCGATGAGAGCTGGGGATGGAAGGCCAAATCCCACGAGGGATCCTGGGAACGGGAGAAGGACAACTCCAGGGCTTTTGGTGGAGAAATTCCTCAGTGGGAATCGGGAAATCCCTCAGCTCGTTTGTTCCGGGCTCATCCCAGAGGACTTCTGGGGAAGGGATCCCTCGTCTCCGAGGCAGCTGGGGAATGTCTTGGGAATGGGGACGGGGAGGACGCAGGCGATGGAGCTGAGCCGGGTGGGGAGGAGGAGCTGATCCTGGCCGTGCTCCCGGAGCACGTTGGGATATCTGAAATAATTTGGAATACTTGGAATACTGAAAATAATCAGAACATCTGTGTTGGAATATTTGGAATGTTTAAAACACTTGGAAACTCATCGGAATATTTATTTATACTCGGAATATTGAAAATAGTTTGGGAATACCTACATTGGAGCATTCGGAGTATCCGGAATATTTAAAATAACTCCAATTTAAATTTAAATTAACTCCCATTTAAATAAACTTATATATTTAAGTGCACTTAGCATTAATTTTAAACATTCCGAACTTTTTAATACTCCAGGTATTTTTAATGTCCCGAACATTTTCCGTATCCCGAACATTTTCCGTATCCCGAACATTTTCCGTATCCCGAACGTTTTCCGTATCCCGAACATTTTCCACACCCCAAGTATCTTTAAGCACTTAAGGAATTTGACCGAAGCAGCGGAGCCGCATCCCCGCTCCCCCACAGCTCAAAGCCCCGAGCCCAGCGGGACGTGGCCCCGAATCCGTCGGTGGGAATCCCGCAGGGATCTGGGCCTTTCTGCTCCCGCCAGGAACGGGGTGAACGTGGAAGGCGCCACGCACAAGCAGGTGGTGGATCTGATCCGCGCCGGCGAGAAGGAGCTGGTGCTCACCGTGCTCTCGGTGCCGCCGCACGAGGCCGAGAGCCTGGAGCCGCCCGAGGAGCCGCTGGGCCAGGCCTTCTACGACTACAGCGAGAAGCAGGCGGTGCCCATCTCCATCCCCACCTACAAGCACGTGGAGCAGAACGGAGAGAAGTTCGTGGTGAGGCGGCCGCGGCGCTCGGAGCGCGGCGGGAGCCCCGGGGCTGCGGGTTGGCT
>NW_008237220.1:52366-53370 GCF_000691975.1 Corvus brachyrhynchos | reverse complement strand
GATGGCAGGGGTTTCCCTCAAATTAGCAGGGTTTTGCCCCAAAATGGCAGGGGTTTCCCTCAAATTGCAGCGTTTTGCCCTAAAATGGCAGGGGTTTCCCTCAAATAGCAGGGTTTGCCCTAAAATGGCAGAGGTTTCCCTCAAATTAGCAGCGTTTTGCCCAAAAATGGCAGGGGTTTCCCTCAAATTAGCAGCGTTTTGCCCTAAAATTAGCAGGGTTTTGCCCTAAAATTAGCAGGGTTTGCCCTAAAATGGCAGGGGTTTCCCTCAAATTGCAGCGTTTTGCCCAAAAATGGCAGGGGTTTCCCTCAAATTAGCAGGGTTTTGCCCTCAAATTAGCAGGGTTTTGCCCTAAAATGGCAGAGGTTTCCCTCAAATTGGCAGGGTTTTGCCAAATGGCAGGGGTTTGCCCCAAATGGTAGGGGTTTGCCCCGAAATGCCAGGATTTTGCCCAAAATGGCAGGGGTTTGCCCAAATTAGCAGGGTTTTGCCCAAAAAATAGCAGGGTTTTGCCCTAAATTAGCAGGAGTTTGCCCCAAATCCATCCTCACCCCAAAATCCTTCCTCATTCCCCAACCCCTCTTTCCACAAGGGCGAGCGCGGCTGAGCCGTGGCAAGCGTTCGGGAATTTTTGGGAACATTTGGGAACATTTGGTAATACTTGGGAACGTTTGGGAATTTCTGGGAATGTTTGGGAACGCTTGGGAATTTTGGGGGAACTCCTGGGAATGTTCGGGAACGTTTGGGAATTTCTGGGGAATTTCTGGGAACGTTGGGGAATTTCTGGGGAATTTTTTGGGAATGTTCGGGACCGCTTGGGAATTTCTGGGGAATTCCTGGGAATGTTCGGGAACGCTCCCCAGGTGTACAACGTGTACATGGCCGGGCGCCAGCTGTGCTCCAAGCGCTACCGGGAATTCGCCATCCTGCACCAGAACCTGAAGCGGGAATTCACCAACTTCCCCTACCCGCGCCTGCCCGGCAAGTGGCCGTTCTCGCTGTCC
>NW_008237220.1:49741-51874 GCF_000691975.1 Corvus brachyrhynchos | reverse complement strand
GAGAGGAGGGGCGCCGGAGGTGCCCCGGGGACAGGAGGTGACCCAGAGGTGCCCCAGGGGACAGGAGGGGAGCCAGAGGTGCCCCAGGGGACAGGAGGTGCCCCAGGGGACAGGAGGTGACCCAGGGGACAGGAGGTGCCCCAGGGGACATTCAGTCTCCTTGGAGAGGTTCTGGATCCATGGGGGGACACCGGGACAGGGAGAACACGGAGTTAGCAGTGACCTGGGGACAGGAGGAGACCCGGAGGTGACCCGGGGCAGGAATTCCCCTCGGGACGCGCCGGGATGTTGGGAAGGGGATGTTGGGGTGCTCCGGAGGGGGACGTTGCTGCGGATCCCGGTGGCGGATCCCGGTGGCGGATCCCGGTGACGGATCCCGGTGACAGATCCCGGTGACGTCCCGCGTGTCCCGCAGTGTGCTCCATCCGGGTCATCGGCGAGAGCGACATCATGCAGGAATTCCTGTCGGAGTCGGACGAGGTGGGTGGCGTCATCCCGCGGAATTCCATGGGAAAAACCCCTTCCATGGAAGCGCTGAGGTGGGGAAACCCCTCCTGCCCACCCGTCCCCCAGGCCACCCCTGATCCGTGTCCCGAGTGCCGCATCCATGGGGTTTTGGGACAGTCCCGCCCGTATTTTACGGGATTGAGGCGTGGCCCAACAGAATTCCATGGGAAAAAGCTTCCGAGGCCTTCCATGGAATGCCAGGGTTGGAAAAGCCCTCGGAGCTCCTCATATCCAGCTGTCCCCAAGGCCCCCCCAATCCATGTCCCCGAGTGCCACATCCGTGGATGTTTTGGGACAATTCCACCCGTTTTGGATGGATTTGATTCATCCCAAGCTCCCAGAATTCCTCCAAACCCCACAATCCTTCGGGATACAGGGAGCAGGCTGGGAATGAGCAGCTCAGGGGGGGGCAGCCTGGGAATTCCAGAGGCTGAATCCATCTGGATCCTGAAATCCCCAATTTTGGGACAATTCCAGGGATGGAATTCCACCCCTGCCCAGGCCGCGAAGGAACGCCGGAATTCCGCAGAGGAATTTTCCCAAATATCCCACCCGGACCTCCCCTGGCACAACCTGGAGAAGAACCCAACCCCACCCCTCTTCCCGCTGCGGGATTTTGGAGGGATCCCAAATCCCCGGGATAAAAACAAACGTGGGTTTGTTGACTTTTTTGGGGATTTTTCCCTTTTTCCCAGAATTACAACGGCGTCTCCGACGTGGAGCTGCGCGTGGCGCTCCCGGACGTCACCACGGTGACGGTGAGGGTGAAGAAGAACAGCACCACGGACCAGGTGTACCAGGTGAGCCCTTCCCACCCGCAGTTTCCACCCCTCACCTCCATTTTCCTTCCCCCCCGCTGGATTTTCCTCTTTCCCACCTGGAATTTCCTCCTTTCCCGCCTGGATTTCCCCCACTTTTAGAGGATTTTAGGGATAAATTCCGGACCCTGGCCCAGGTTATCCCATGGGTTCCCCATGGATCCATCAGATCTGTGGATTTTAGGGAATAAAAGCACACAAGGGGGAGACCCTTTGGAAAAAGAAGCTCCAAATTTCCCTGGAAAAGAGCAGGAAGTCCAGAATCCCTTGGATAAACGGGATTTGGGCAGGCTGGGGACAAAACCCCTGGAATTTCCCGCTGACTTTCAACCACGGGATGATCCCCGGTGGGAATTTTCCTCTCGGGAATCCGAGCTGGATCCCAGCCTCAACCTCCCCCTGGGAACAGCTGGAAGAATGGGGGGAGAATCCCTAAAAAAACCTCCTCGAGAGCGGTTTTTTGGGAATTCCGGGGAGCTCTCGGGGGCGGGCGGCCGGCGCTGATCCCGCTTTCCCGGCGTTTCCCAGGCGGTGGCTGCCAAGGTGGGCATGGACAGCGTCACCGCCAACTACTTCGCGCTCTTCGAGGTCATCAACCACTCCTTCGGTGAGCGCCGAGCGCCGCGGGAGCCGCAGGGATGGGGCCGTGGGCCGGGGGAAAGGATCCCTGCGATCCAGGCCGATCCCAAGGGTGAATCCCAACCCAGGGGCCGATCCCAACGCCGAATCCCAACCCAGGGGCCGATCCCAAGGGCGAATCCCAACCCAGGGCCGCCTCCGGGGGTTCCTGGGATAGGTCCTGGGGTGG
>NW_008237220.1:47050-49522 GCF_000691975.1 Corvus brachyrhynchos | reverse complement strand
CGAATCCCAACCCAGGGCCGATCCCAAGGGCGAATCCCACCCCAGGGCCGATCCCAAGGGCGAATCCCAACCCAGGGCCGATCCCAACGCCGAATCCCAACCCAGGGCCGATCCCAACGCCGAATCCCAACCCAGGGCCGATCCCAACGCCGAATCCCAACCCAGGGCTGATCCCAAGGGTGAATCCCAACCCAGGGCCGCCTCCGGGAGTTTCTGGGATAGTTCCTGGGATGGCAGCTCCACCCTGACCTGAGCCCTTGGGGTCATTTGGGAGCCATTTGGGAAGGTTTGGGGTCATTTTGGAAGGATTTGGGATCGTTTTGGAGGATTTCGGATCGTTTTGGAGGATTTTGGGGTAATTTTGTAGGATTTGGGATCCTTTTGGAGGATTTGGGGGGTCATTTTGGAGGATTTGGGATCCTTTTGGAGGATTTTGGGGGGTCATTTTGGAGGATTTTGGGGTGATTTTGTAGGATTTGGGAGAATTTTGGAGGATTTGGGATCCTTTTGTAGGATTTAGGATCCCTTTGGAGGATTTGGGGGGTCATTTTGTAGGATTTGGGATCCCTTTGGAGGATTTGGGGGGTCATTCTGGTAGACTTGGAGGTTCCGACGCCGATTTTTCGGCCGCCCTGGGATCCCCGCCGTCCCCACGGCCCGGCCTCGCCATTCCTGTGCTTTTCCCGGCTTTTCCCAGTGCGGAAGTTGGCTCCCAACGAGTTCCCGCACAAGCTCTACGTGCAGAACTACACCTCGGCCGTGCCGGGGACGTGCCTGACGCTGCGCAAGTGGCTCTTCACCACCGAGGAGGAGGCGCTGCTCAACGACAACGACCTGGCCGTCGCCTACTTCTTCCACCAGGTGCGGAATTCCCGCCCGGAATTCCCGGGGAGCGCCGGGGGAGGCCTCTGGGGAGCGCCGGAGTTGGGGCTCGGTGGGAAAATCGGGGAATTTTGGTTGTTTCCGGTGGGATCGAGGCAACCCCGAAGTTCTCGAGGCGCCCCAGGATCCCCCAGGTGAGGAGTTCCCAGCTGGAATTCCGCTGGAATGCGCGTTGGCCTCAGGAAAGGTCGCCGGGAGGTGGCTGAGCCCGGGGGTCGATCCCGACTTTGGGAATTCCGCCCGTTTCTCATGGAATTCTCCCCGTTATCCCACCTGGCCTGACCTGGGGCCTGTTCCTCCGGTTGTTCCCTGGGAAAAGAGGCCGATCCTGCATTTTCCGGGAATAAAGGGATCTAAATGGATATAAAATTGATATGAAATCGGTGATTTTCCAATGTTTGGTTTCCCAGCCTGGAATTTTCCCGGTTTCCTCCCTTTGGAAGTTGGGAAGGGGCTCAGTCCCGAAGGAAAATCCCCTTTCCCTGCTTTAAATGGGAAAACCCCTTTTCCCACCGACATTCCAGCGCCCAAGTCCCAAGCATCCCCAGCCTTCCCAAATGCATCCTCTCATCCCGAGGAACCTTTTCCCAAACTCCCTGTGGATATTCCAGCACCTCCCCGAGGCCGTTGTGGAACTGGGATGGGAAAACCCCACCTTGGAGCATTTTTGGGGCTGGAATTTGGGATCAGAACCCCTGAGGGTGAAGCGGGAGCTGGCTCCTCCTCCAATCCCGAATTCCCGGATTTTTCCCGATTTTTCCCAGTTTTTCCCCCTCTTTCCAGGCCGTTGATGATGTCAAGAAAGGCTACATCAAAGCCGAGGAGAAATCCTACCAGCTGCAGAAGCTCTGCGAGCAGAGGAAGATGGTCATGGTGAGTGAGCCCGGCTGCGGCGAGGCTCTGCAATGGCTTATCCAGAGAATTCCTGGATTTCCCCACCCCTGGAAGTGGCCAAGGCCAGGTTGGGACAGTGGGAATGTCCCTGAATGTGGATTTTTAAGGATCTTTAAGGTCCTTCCAGCCCAAATCGTTGCTGTGGATTCAGAGGGGATTTTAGGGATAAATCCTTTCCTGGGAGGAGGGGGGGAGGCCCTGGCCCAGGTGATTCCCTGGGTCCCACATCCCTGGAAGTGTCCAAGGCCAGGCTGGAGCCACCTGGGATAGGGGAAGGCGTCCCTGCCCTTGGAATTGGGATGGGATCAGATGTCCCTTCCCGCCCAAACCATTCCGGGATTCCCTGGGCTGGCTCCGATGGGATTTGAGGGATGAATCCCAGAGCCTGGCCCGGGTGATTCCACAGATTCCCCACCCCTGGAGCCACCTGGGACAGCGGGAATGTCCCTGCCCGTGGGATGGAGGTGGGATTTAAGGTCCCCTCCATCCCAACCATTCCGGGATCCCTCTGGGATCCGTATCCCGGCGAATCCCTGGAATTCTGTTCCCGCAGTACCTGAACATGCTGCGGACGTGCGAGGGCTACAACGAGATCACCTTCCCGCACTGCTCCTGCGACTCGCGGCGCAAGGGCCACGTCATCTCGGCCATCAGCATCCGCCACTTCAAGCTGCACGCCTGCACCGCGGAGGGGCA
>NW_008237220.1:43398-47020 GCF_000691975.1 Corvus brachyrhynchos | reverse complement strand
CCGGCGCCGCCCCCGCCCCCGCGGCTTCGGATCTGCGCCGTCGCCGGGTTTCCGCTCCCGCGGGCTCCTCCCGGTTCCTCGGGGCTCACCCCGGGGACCTCCCCGACCTCCCAGATCCCACAGCCCTGGGGGTCCCGGATCCCCGACCCCACGCCTTGGATTTGCGCCTCTGTGGTGTCCCCAGATCCCCGGGACCATCCCCGGTGTCCCTGGGGTCATCCCTGACCTCCCGCCCTGGAGTTACGGCTGCCCCGCGTCCCCACGTCCCCGGCGGCTCCTGAGGTCTCCGGTGGCGTTTGGGAAGCGCGGCCGTTGCTCTCCAGGATAATCTGGGAATCATCCGAGACAAATCCACCTCTCCCCTCACCCCCGGAGCGCTCCCGAGGCCTCCCCGATCCCGGCGCTCCCCCGGCGTTCCGGGGCTCCCCCCGTGGCCCTGCTCCGCGCCCGGCCCCGTTCCCGGCCCCGTTCCCAGCCCCGTTCCCGGCCCACGCGGAGTCGGAATTCCCGCAGAACCAGGTGATCGCGTTCGAGTGGGAGGAGATGCAGCGGTGGGACACGGACGAGGAGGGCATGGCCTTCTGCTTCGAGTACGCGCGCGGCGAGAAGAAACCGCGCTGGGTCAAGATCTTCACCCCCTACGTGAGTGTCCCGATCCCGCCCGGAATCCCCGCGGCCGATTTTGGGAAGGGAGGAGCTGGGGGGGTGGTCCTGGAGGTCAATCCCGGGAGAGGCTGATTCCCGCCCGGAGCTCCTCCCTGCCCCTGGATCTCCTGGATTTCCCGGGATATTCCTGAGTTCCCGTTTTCCCCGGCAGTTCAATTACATGCACGAGTGCTTCGAGCGGGTGTTCTGCGAGCTCAAGTGGAGGAAGGAGGTGAGAATTCCCAACTTTTCCCTTCTCCAGGGGGTTCCCAGCAGGAACTGGGGCTCCTGGGCCTCAAGTCCGGCTCCTGCAGGGAATGCCCGGGGAATCCCGGGATGGGGAAAAGCAGGAGGGCTCCAGAGGGGAAAATGATTGAGGTGCAGCTGGAAAAAGGAGCTGCAGCTGTGGGGAAAATTCCTGGAGGGGGGAATGACCGGGATAAACCTGGGAAAAATCTGGGAAAAGCCACCTCATGGAGATGGGAATGAACTGGGATAAGAGTGGGGTAAGTGTGGGAAAAGCCTCCTGCAGGTGGGACTGGGATAAATCTGGGAAAAGCTTCCTGGAGGTGGAAATAATTGGGATAAATCTGGGATAAAAGTGGGAAAAGAGGGCCCCTAAAGCCCTTCCCAGCCCATTCCCGGATTGGGATTTCCCCTGGAGCAGCTGATTCGGGAAGGGGGAGATGTTTAAATCCCGGCTGCTCCTGGGGTTTTTTTGGGAAAACCGAAGCCTCCGTCCTTTTCCCGGGATCCCCGAGGGCAGGGAGGGAATCCTTCCCTTTTCCCATCCCGCTTTTGGGAGCTGGGAATTCTCTGGGAGCATCAAATGGGGCTTAACCCTGGGGCTGGGGAGTCCCAAGGCGGGTTTGAGGCATTCCCGGCATTCCCGGCCTCTCCTCCATCCCGTTTTCCCAGAAATCCAATGGGAATTCCCCGTTCTCCGGGTTCTGCCGCCTTCACGTTGTCCCTTCTTCCTTCTTTTCCAGAACCTTTTCCAGCTGGTCAGGTCACAGCAAAGGGACGCGGCCACTTAACCCCGGCAGCTTTTCCATGAATCCCAAGAAATCCGTTATTGTATTAAAGCCCCCCCCGAACTAAATCTCATTAATTCCAAATCCATTCGTGCCCGTCATCTTTATGGAATTCCAGAGGAAAAATCTGGGAAAAGCCGCCTGCGGGGGCTCCTTTTTCCCACTCGGATCCAGCTCCAGGCCGGGAATTTTGGGATATATTTTTGGTTTTTTTTTTTTTTTTTTTTTTTTTTTTTTTTTTTTTTTTTTTTTTTTTTTAACAACTGGAATTATAAAATCGGATTTTTCTGCCGGGTCGGAGGTGGGGAAAAAAGTGGGGAAAAAAAGCCAGGAAAAAACCCTGGGAATGTTTAATTCCTGCCTGGGTATCCTTGGGAATAATTCCTTTCCAGTTCCATGGGGTGGCTGCAGCTTTTTAAAGGGATTTTCCACCCGTTTTTCCTCCCAATCCGGCTTTTTTTTAAGGACTGGAGAGAAAAAGAACCAGGAAAAAAAATCCCAAAGGAGTAGAATTCCAAGGAAATGCCTCTCCCGGCACAAGGATCCCGCTCCTGGCTTCGTATTCCTGTGTTTTTGGGGAATTTTGGGTGTTTTCCCAGGGAGTTGGGGATGTCTGGCTCCTTGGGATGGGATCCAGGCGATTCCAGGATTGCGGGTCCCAAGGCAGGAGCAGCTCCCGGGAGGAAAAATCACCTGGAAAAGCCGATTTTCCCTGGTTTTGAGCAGGATTTTTCCATGGATTGGGTGGATGTGCAGCTTCCAGGAGGAAAAACAACCCGGAAAAGCCGTTTTTCCTTGGTTTTAAACAGAATTTTTCCAGGATTTTGACCAGGATCCAGTGGCTGGGCAGTTCCCAGAGGGAAAAATCACCTGGAAAAGCTGTTTTTCCCTACTTTTGAGGTCTTTTCCATGGCTTGGGAGGAAAAATAGGGTGGAAAAGCCGTTTTTCCATTTTTAGTGGGATTTTTCCATGGATCTGCTCTCCAAGCAGTTCCCAGGAGGAAAAAGCACCTGGAAAAGCCGATTTTCCCTGGTTTGGGGCTGGCCCGGAGCTGGTTCCTCCGGCTCCCGCCAGGGTTTGGGGTGGATTTGGGAATATTTGGAACCAAAAACCCGGGAGGGGCGTCCTGGCCCCATTCCCGAGCCCTGGAATGAGCGGGAATGGCTCCGAAGTGGGATTTTCCCCAAAATCCCCGTTTTGGATCCCTGGAGCTGGGATGGGGGAGATTTTGGGGAGGGGGGGAAATCCCAAATCCTCGGCTCTGGAGCAGCTGGGAGCTGGGAATAAATCCCGTTAATTGGATCCCTGTCATTAATTGGATTCCCGTTGTCCCCGGGAGCCCCGAGCCGGGAATGGGAGGGAAAACTGGGAGAGGTTTGGGATCCCCCAAACCCCCTTAAGACCAATTTGGGTAAAATCCTGGGAAAATCCCGATTTTGATCCCAAATTAAACCAGCCCCACATTCCAAGGGAGCGGAGGGAGCTGAAGTCTCTCCGGGGATTTTTTTATCCAAAAAAAAAAAAAAAAAAAAAGAAAAAAGAAAAAAACCCTGGAAAAAGGGAAAAATCGGTCAAAAAAAGCCTCCCCTGCCCAGCTTTTCCCATTTTCCCACTTCCAGCTGCTCCCGGCGTTCCCATTCCTCGGGAAAAGCCCCTTTAGTGTAATTAATTGTAACATATTCTTTTAAATAAATGGATTTATTGAGGAAGCCCCGCGGGGCCGTGGCCGTGCTCCTTCCCGCGAGGGGAAACTCCCCCTCCCCACCCCGAAACCTGGGAGGAATCCAAGGCTGAACTCCGGGACTTTGGGAATCGGGTGGGTTTGAAGAGTGGTCTGAATTTATTGATTTCGACAGAAAAAAAAAAACGATTAAAAAAAGAGAGAAAAATGAAATTGGGACAAGAACCGCGAGAAACGGCAAAGAAACAAAGCCTCGAGGCC
>NW_008237220.1:41018-42773 GCF_000691975.1 Corvus brachyrhynchos | reverse complement strand
GCGTGCCCCGGGGGTGCGGCTGGGGGCCGGCACCCCCCGGATTTGGGATCTTTTGGGATCTTTTGGGATCCTGTGGGATCCTGTGGGATCCTGTGGGACTCGGCGCCGGGCAGAGCCGGAGCCGTGTGGCCGTGGGGCCGTGGCCCCGCTGTTCCCCGGCTTTGTCTGGTTGGGAATTCCCGGGAATTCCGGGATCGGCCGCTCCCAATCCCGCGGGAATGAGGGAGTTTTTTCCACAATAAAAACACCGTTTATTTATAAATCCATTTCCCTGCTTTTATTCCACATTTTCCACTCCTGTACAATTCCAAGCTGAACCAGAATATTTTTTAATTTTTTTTAATTAATTTTGAATTTTTTTATTATTTTTAATTATTTTTTTCCTGCTTTCCTTAGGGGAAAAAAAAAAAAAAACAACAAAAAAAAATCCAAACCAAACCAAAAAGCTCCACAAATCTCATGGAAACAGGTGCCGGGTGCCTCTGGAATTTGGGAATTCCGACAATTTTTGAAATTAAAAAAAAGCCTTTGCCAAAAATCATGCAAATTCCAGTAAAAAATTGGAGCTGGCAGTGAAAAATAAACCCAAAATGTTCTTTTTTTTAGGGGTTTTTCCAGGGTTTTGTCACAGTTTTATTCCCAAATCCCGGACTTTCGGATCCTAAGGAAGGCGGGGTTTTCAGGGGTGTTTTTGTTGTTAATTAAATATTGATAATTAACGTTCCAAAGGGGAAATCCAAGGAAAATTTGGCTTTTTCTGCTCCTCCAGCGGGAATTTTTTGGGGAAAAAATGGGGAAAATCAAGGTTGGGGCAGGAAAAGTGGCGCCAATCCCAAAAACTGCTGGCATGGAATGGTGGCTTCACCTTTCCCAGGCCAAATTCCCTCGAAATTCCCCCAAAATTCCCAAAATTTTCATTAAAAAAAAATCCCAAATAACCAAATCTTCGCGGCCAATCCGAAGGCCGAAGGAATTTTCCATAAAAATGGGGAATTTTTGGGGTTAAAAGTCCCAAAAAAAAAAAAAAAGGGCACAAAACGACGTCAAATTCCCACCGATAAAAACAGGAATTATGGTACAAGTGAGGTAAAGAAAATTCCAAAAAATATCCACCCACGAGAGAGAATTCCAAGGAAATACCAACACAGTGAATCCAAGTTTTTTTTAAAGTTTTTTTTTCTGTCGTTTTGAAATTAAAAAAAGCCACGAAAATCCTCCCAAAAAATCAGCGGAAACGGCAACTCCGGAATTCCAAACGCCGGGAATTGGGATCGCATCCGTTTGTTCCAAAAACGGGGAATGTCCTTGAATTTTTGGGGCCAAAAACTGGGAATATCCTTGAACTTTTGGGGCGAGTTTGGATCTCCAAAAATAGGGAATTTCCTTTAATTTTTGGGACCAAGCCCAGGGAACATCCTTGAATTTTCGGGGCTCTCCAAAACCGGGGAACATCCTGGAATTTTTGGGATGAGTTCGGCCGTTTTTTCGGGAATTCTCAGATTTCCATCAGCTCCAGATCCGCCTCCTCGAAGCCGTAGAAGGACTCGGTCTCGCTCTCCCCCTCGAAGAGCCGGTGCAGGATCTCGGGGTCGGCGGCGGGGTCGTCGTTCTTGGGGAATTTTCCCGGCGAATCCCGGTTTTTCCCGAGTTTCAGCTGCTCCTCCAGGGCCGTGATGAGCTCCTCCTGCACGTCGCCGTTGTGCCGGGGCGAGCCGGCGTCGCCGTCCGGCCCCGGGAGGACGCTGGCCGCCCGGA
>NW_008237220.1:36482-39778 GCF_000691975.1 Corvus brachyrhynchos | reverse complement strand
AAGGGAGGGGAAAAAAGGGGGAGGAAAAAGGGGAGAATGGGGGGGAAAGGAGGGAAAAATGAGAGGGAAAATGGGGTAAAAACAGGAGAAAAGGGGAAGAAAAGAGCGAGGAAAAGGGGAAGAAAAGAGGGAGGAAAAGGGGAGAAAAGGAGGGGGAAAGGGAAGGAAAAATGGGGGGGAAAGAGGAGAAAAGGGGGGAAAAAGGAGGAAAAATGAGGGAAAAGGGGGAAAGATGGGAAAAATCCCCAATCCCAGGGCCTGGGAGGGACGAGGATGAACAGGGGTTTGTGGCTTACCTGGAATGTGATATCCAAGAAGGCCCTGGAGGGAAAGCAGAAGATTTGAGATTTTTATTTGGCTTTATTTGAGATATTTGAGGCTTTTATTCAGCTTTATTTGAGATATTTGAGGCTTTTATTCAGCTTTATTTGAGATATTTGAGGCTTTTATTCAGCTTTATTTGATTCTATTTTAGAGGAATTTGGGATTTGTGGGAATTCCTGGAAAAGCTGGAATCCAACCAGGCTCCCTTGGGAATTTCATTCTGAATTTCCATCCAAAAAAAGCCAAATTAATTCAGTTTATTCCCAATCCGAGCTCTGGAATGTGAAGATTTTATTGGATTATGGCCGGAATTCCGGGTTTTTCCCGTTTTTCCCGAGTGTTTTTCCTGGTTTTACCTTGGAAAATGATGTTGCTGGACTCGTGGGAGGGGTTGAACACCAAATGTTTGGCCATGGAGTCGCCCTCGGAGGTGACGAAGAGACAGGAGGAGCACGAGAGCCTCACCCCGCTGGGAAAGCAGGAAAAGCAGGGAAAAATGGGGGAAACCAGGGGAAAAAGGGGAAAAAAGAGAAATAAACTGAATATCAGATATAAAAATGTGTCCATGCCCTCATTATTAACTAAATCATTGATAATTAAATCGTTAATTATCAGTTATTCAATTATTGATTATGAATTAATCAATGATGAAGTAACAATGACATAATAGACACGAATTAAATAATTAATAACTAAATAATGAATAATAACTAAATAATGAATAATTAGAATTAAAAAATCCCCCCCCCAAAAGCATCCCAGGACAAATTCCCCCCCCTCTGGAACATGGGGACATTGAACCCATAAATCCCATAAATCCCTGGATTTTCCCCCAAATGAAAAGGATCAGGATCATTCCCAGGGGCTGGAATTCCCCCGGAATTGGGATTTAAGGACGTTTTCCATACCTGGCAGTGTAGTTTTTGAACAAAGCCAAATATTTGGGGCTTTTCCGGGGAACGTGGTTGCTGGAAAGGGGAAAAGATGGAGAAGTCAGGGATAACCTGGATAAAGAGCTATAAAACCACGGAAAACACCCCATAAATAATAAAAAGTCCCCTATAAATCCTCGTAAAATACACGATAAAATCAGATAAAATATCCTATAAAATCCCCTATAAATCCATATATAATCTACAAATCCCTATAAAATCCATGCAAAATTCCCTTTAAAACCCTCTGAAAGCCCCTATAAAACACTATAAAATATCCTATAAATCCATTTGAAATACACTGTAAAATACACTGTAAAACCCTATAAAATCCTATGAAATCCCTTATAGAACCATATAAAATCCATAATAAAGCCCTACAAAATATCCTATAAAATCACAGAAAAATTCCCTATAAATCCCCTATAAAATCCCTCATAAATCCATATAAAATATCCCATAAAACCCCCTGGTTTTTCCCCCCAAAACCCCTCGATTTTTACCCAAATCCCTGTTTTCCCCCCCAGAACCACGGGATTTTTCCCGAATCCTGGCTGTTTTTCCCCAAATCCCGTGTTTCCCGTACTTCATCACGTCGTTGGCACAGGCGTGGGAGCAGCAGCATTTCCCCGTTTTCCCCCCAGAACCGCAGGATTTTCTCCATTTCCCCCCAGAACTGAGGGATTTTCCCCTTTTCCCCCAGAACTGAGGGATTTTCCCCCAGAACTGAGGGATTTTCCCCATTTTCCCCCCCAGAACCACGGGATTTTCCCCGTTTCCCCCAGAACTGTGGGATTTTCCCCATTTCCCCCAGAACTGAGGGATTTTCCCCATTTTCCCCCCCAGAACCGCGGGATTTTCCCCGTTTCCCCCAGAACCGCGGGATTTTCCCCATTTCCCCAAGAACTGAGGGATTTTCCCCGTTTCCCGATCGAGCATTGATCCAGTATTGATCGGACACTGATCCAGCATTGATCGGGCACCGATCCGGCATTGATCGGACACTGATCCAGCATTGATCGGGCACCGATCCGGCATTGATCGGACACTGATCCAGCATTGATCGGGCACTGATCCGGCATTGGTCGGGCATTGATCCAGCATTGATCGGGCACCAGTCCGGCATTGATCGGGTATTGATTGAGCACCAGTTCAGCATTGATCGGGCACCGATCTGGCATTGATTGGACATTCATCCAGCATTGATCAGGCACCGATCTGGCATTGAGCGGGCATTGATCGGGCACTGATCCAGCATTGATCGGGCATTGATCCAGCATTGATTGGGCACTGATCCGGCATTGATTGGACATTGATCGGGCATTGATCGGGCAGCGATCCGGCATTGATTGGGCACCAATCCGGCATTGATTGGGTATTGATTGAGCACCAGTTCGGCACTGATCGGGTATTGATTGAGCACCAGTTCGGCATTGATTGGGCATTGATCAGGCACCGATCCGGCATTGATTGGACAGTGATCCAGCATTGATCAGGCACTGATCCGGCATTGAGCGGGCATTGATTGGGCATTGATCAGGCACCGGTCCGGCATTGATCAGGCACCGGTCCGGCATTGATCGAGCATCGATCGAGCATCGATCGGGCACCGGTCCGGCATTGATTGGGCATTGATCAGGCATTGATCGGGCATTGATCAGGCACTGATCCGACATTGATCGGGCATTGATCGGGCACTGATCCGGCACCAGCCGCGCGCTGTTCCGGTGTCCGGTGTCGGCCGTTCCTTTTATCACGGAATTTCGGAAATCTCTGGTGTGGGCGGGATCGGGAACAGGAGTGGGAGCGGGATCGGGAACGGGATCGGGATCGGGAGTGGGATCGGGAGTGGGAATGGGATCGGGATCAGGAGCGGGAGTGGGATCAGGAGTGGGATTGGGAGCGGGAGTGGGAGTGGGAGCGGGATCGGGAGTGGGAGCGGGATCAGGAGTGGGAGTGGGATCGGGAGCGGGAACAGGAGCAGGAACAGGAGTGGGATCGGGAGCGGGAACAGGAGAAGGAACAGGAGCGGGGTCGGGA
>NW_008237220.1:34595-36155 GCF_000691975.1 Corvus brachyrhynchos | reverse complement strand
GACTGGGGGCGGGAGGACGGGGGACGGCGCTGCTGCTGTCCCCACAAAGGAGTCACCACCGCTGTTATCAGTACCATTATTAGCACTATTACCACTGTTATCAGTACCATTATTAGCACTATTACCACTGTTATCAGTACCATTATTAGCACTATTACCACTGTTATCAGTACTATTACTATTATTATTATTATTATTTTATTATCACTACTATTATTATATTATTATCATTATTACTATTATTATTAAAATTATTTCATTACTGTTATTACTATTATTATTATTATTACTATTACCCTCATTACCATCTTTATCATTACCATTAAATAATCATCGTTGTGAGCTTATATGTTATTATACATAATATAATTATTATGTCATTATTATCCTATGAATTTTAAATCATGTATTACTAAAGCGATATCTAATTATTAATATTACCAAGAAATTAATAATACGATGGTAATGAGTTAATAACAAATTAATACTACGAATAATGAATTAATAACATGAAGAGATTAACAGCATTAATGATATCAATAGTATCAATAAGATTGATAATGGTTGTAATAGTAATAATAGTAATAAATTGGTAATACAGGAACCACAGAAATAATACTAATATTAATAATTTTGAGAATGGCAATAATAGTAATAATAGCAATAATAAAAACATAATAATATTAATAATGATAGTAAAAACAAATTACTAACTTATTATTGAATTATTAATACTGTGAATAAACTAATAATAAATTAACAACAAATTAATACCGTTAATAATTAATTGATGCCATTAATATTAAGAGTATTAATCGTGTTAATAATATAAATAATATTAATAAGATTGATAACAGTAGTAGTAGCAATAATAATAATAAAGTAGTAATGTAGCAATAATAGTAATAATACTAATATGAACAATGTTGATAATAATAGTGATGCTAGGAGTAATAATATTATGAACAAGAATTTTTAAAAATAATAAAAATAATATTTTTTAAAAATAATAATATTACTACAAAAGAGGGATTTTTTTACAAGGATAAGGAATGCCCTTGGAATTGTTGTAATAATAATAATAAATAATGATGATAATAATCATAATAATAATAATAGTACAAAAGAGGGACTTTTTTCAAGGATCTGGAATGCCTTTGGAATTATAATAATATAGGAAATAATGGAAATAATGACAATAATTGATAATAATAATAATAATAATAATAATAATAGTAATAGTAACTATAGGGATTTTTCCAAGGATCTGGAGTGCCCCTGGAAGCGGCTTCCACAGGGCCATCCCAAACCATCCCAGAATCCTCAATTTTGGGCCCCAAATCCCACAAACCGACGGAATCCCACCCTTAATTCCCTGTTTCCCAGCCCAATCCCAGTTTTGGAGGATCCCAAACCCTCCCGGCCCCGGCCCCTCCCGGCGTTTTCATTCCCCGCCCAGCCCAGCCCCGCGGTTCCCGGTTTCTGCCCGCAATTCCCGGACTTCTCCCGGAAAAGCGCTGACGTTTTCTTGCCGGCTCTCCTGGGGGTGCCGCGGCGCCC
>NW_008237220.1:31042-34499 GCF_000691975.1 Corvus brachyrhynchos | reverse complement strand
CGTGGATCCGCGGGCCCGTGGAATTCCCCACGGATTCCGTGAAATTCCCCCCGGATTCCACGAAATTCCCGACGGATTCCGTGAAATTGCCCACGGATTCCGTGAAATTGCCCACGGATTCCGTGAAATTCCCCCCGGATTCCACGAAATTCCCGACGGATTCCGTGAAATTGCCCACGGATTCCGTGAAATTCCCAATGGATTCCGTGAAATTCCCCACGGATTCCATAAATTCCATACAATCCATGAAATACTCGATTTATTCCATGAAATATCCACTTAATTCCATGAAATATCCTCTTAATCCCATTAAATAACCCATGAATTCCATGAAATATCCAGGTAATTCCATGAAATATCCAGTTAACTCCATGAAATACCCCATGAATCCCACGAAACACCCAATGAATTCCATGAAACACCCAATGAATCCCATAAAACACCCCATGAATTCCATAAAATACCCCATGAATCCCACGAAACACCCAATGAATCCCACGAAACACCCAATGAATCCCATGAAACACCCAACGAATCCCACGAAACACCCAACGAATCCCACGAAACACCCAACGAATCCCATGAAACACCCAATGAATCCCATAAAACACCCAACGAATCTCATAAATTATCCTCTTAATCTCATCAAACCCCCTCTAAATGCCCCCAAACCAACCCAAACGAACCCGTAACTTCCCCCTCGACCCCTCCACCGCCATTCCAAGGCAGGAGAGCCCCGAATTCCCGGGAATTGCGCACCTTGGTGCCGGGTTTGAGCCCCTCGAGCTGCTTGGGCTTGCGGAAGGTTTTGTGGTGCTGCAGTTTGTGCTCGATCTTGTCCTTGGCAAACAGGAACTGCAGCCTGCACTTGTTGCAGTGATAAACACTCTTCTTCTGGAGAAAATTGCTCGTTGTTACTTAATTATTATTAATAATAATAATGATTTTTAAATTATTATTATTGTGTACTGATTATTAATTAATTATTAAGTAAGGTATCCTTAAAGATCCAAAGGCAGGGACACCTTCCACTACTCCAGGTGGATCCAAACTGGAACGGGACACTCCCAGGGATGGGGAATCCATGGAATAACCTGGGCCAGGGAAGGATTTATCCCTAAAATCCAACCTAACGCAGCCCAGGGAAGCCTGGAATGGTTTGGGGTGGGAATTCCATCCAATTCCAAGAGCAGGGACAGCTCCCACCATCCCAGGTTGCTCCAGGGATGGGGAATCCATGGAATAACCTGGGCCAGGATCCAGAATTTATCCCAGATATCCCACACAAGGAACTCCTGGAATGATTTGGGCTGGGAAAGGTCTTTAAAGGATCCACATTCCCACTATCCCGGGTCACTCCAACCTCTCCTTGGTCACTCCCAGAGCTGGGAATTCCTCCCAAATCCCATTTTCCCCACCAAACAACCCCATCCCAAACTTCCACAGCAAAAATCCCAGCGCCGGAACCCCACTCGTTCAGAACCCCCCAAATCCCGCTTTTTCCACCCGAATCCAGGGAATTCCCGGTGCACCTGGTGCCTCATGAAGTGCTGCTGGAAGGCGTTGCCGTTCTTGAAGACCTTGAGGCAGTAGGGACACAGCAGGTGCCGCGTGTCCTCGTGGGTCAGCCGGAAGTGGCTGTCCACCTCCGAGTACAGCGAGGAGCGGTACTGGCACACCTGGGCACACGGACAGGCCGCGGTCAACCGCGGCATTCCAGGGAGCCGGGCGCTCCCACACGAGGATGTGGGATTTTAACGGGATATTGGGGTGGGAAGGGAAATGGGAAAACCCCAAAAAACAGGGAAAGGATCCAGGGATTTGGGGCATTTTAACGGGATTATTGGGGTGGGAAGGGAAATGGGAAAATCCCAAAAAATAGGGAAAGGATCCAGGGATTTGGGGCATTTTAATGGGATATTGGGGTGGGAAGAGAAATGAGAAAATCCCAATTAATAGGGGAAAAAATCCAAGGATTTGGGGTATTTCACTATCAGGATGTGGGAGTGGGAACAGCAGTGGAGAAATCCCCATTAGTAGGGAAAAGATCCAGGGATCTGAGGAATTTTAACGGGATATTGGGGTGGGAAGGGAAATGGGAAAACCCCAAAAAACAGGGAAAGGATCCAGGGATTTGGGGCATTTTAACGGGATTATTGGGGTGGGAAGGGAAATGGGAAAACCCCAAAAAACAGGGAAAGGATCCAGGGATTTGGGGCATTTTAACGGGATTATTGGGGTGGGAAGGGAAATGGAAAGATTCCCAATTAACGGGGAAAAAACCCCAGGGATTTGGGTCATTTCACTATCAGGATGTGGGGGTGGGAAGGGCATCTTACGGAATTACTCTGGAATTTTTGGGGGCAGAATTGGGAATTGCAGGTGGGTATTGCCAGGAATTCCGGTACCTGGCACACGTAGGGCATCTCCCCGGGCTTGTGGGTGTCCTTCATGTGCTGCAGGTGTGCTGCAGGAAGAGCTGCTGGCTCTCGAACGCCCACTCGCAGATCTTGCACTTGGCTGCCCCAAAAAACATGGAAAAACCATCAGGATTTGGGAAAAAATGTGGGAATTTGAGGGGTGAGTGGGGTTGGGGGGAACAGAAGGGGAATAGGGGAAATAAAAGCGGGGGAAAGGGGGGAAAAGGGAGAAAAAAGGGGGAAGAGGAGAAAAGAAGTGGGAAAAGATGAGGGAAGAGGGAGAAGAGGAAAAGGGAGAAGAG
This sequence comes from Corvus brachyrhynchos, assembly GCF_000691975.1. Classification (NCBI taxonomy): domain Eukaryota; kingdom Metazoa; phylum Chordata; class Aves; order Passeriformes; family Corvidae; genus Corvus; species Corvus brachyrhynchos. The sequence continues at coordinate 31,777 of NW_008237220.1, read as the reverse complement.
GGGAAAGGAGGGGAGGGGAGGGGGAAATTATCCCAATTTAAGGATGGAAAAGTCCCTGGAAAGGCACTGACTGGTGGACTCGTAGGGGCTGTGGACGTTCTCCAGGTGGCACTGGAGCTGGAAGGGGGTGTTGAAGTGGCGGTAGCAGTGCTGGCAGATGGTGTGGACGTCGACCTCGCCGTTCTGCTGGTCCAGCTCCACGTGGTGCTTCATGTGGTTCATGAACCTGCAGGGAGAGAATTCCCAAACACTCCCATTCCTCATCCCGGAAAAATGCCCTCTGCACACCACGCCCAGCTCATTCCAAGCCCCGTTCCCACATCATTCCCAGGTTATTCCTCACGGGATGCTGTTCTTGAGGCGCTCGGTGCAGTGGGGGGCAGCGGTGCCCCCGTCCTACTGAGCCTCATTCCCACACTCCCAGATCATTCCCAGATCATTCCCAGCCCATGCCTGGATTATCCCTGGATTATTCCCGCCCCATTCCTCACCCCGTGTGGTTCTTGAGGCGCTCGGTGCAGTGCGGGCAGCGGAAGGACGTGGGCACCCTGGGGCAGGGGGGCAGCGGTGCCCCCATTAACCCCCCATGCTCCACCCCCCTATTCCTGCCCCATTCCCAGCCCGGATTCTCCCGGGATTCTCCCTCACCGGATGTTGTTCTTGAGGCGCTTGGTGCAGTGCGGGCAGCGGAAGGACGTGGGCACCCTGGGGCAGGGCGGCAGCGGGGCGCCCCCG
>NW_008237220.1:23601-31007 GCF_000691975.1 Corvus brachyrhynchos | reverse complement strand
GGCCGAGGGCGGGGCGGGCTCAGAATCCAGGGATTTGCGTTTCTTCAGGAATTCCACCAGCTCCGGGCAGCAGTACTGCGGAAAGCGGGGGGTTCAGGGGTTAAAACTGGGGCTGGGGTTAATCTCTGCACCTGAAACTGGGTCTAGGATTCATCTCTACTCGTTAAACTGGGCCTAGAGTTAATCCCCACTCACTGAACTGGGTTTGGAATTACTCCCTAAGTGTTAAACTGGGTCCGGGATTAATCCCTAAACATTGAACTGTGGCTAGAATTAAACCCTACTCGTTAAACTGGGCCTGGAATAATTAATTTAGAGACATTAAACTGAATCAGGAATTAATCCCAACTCATCAAACTGGGTCTGGAATTAATCCCCCCACACATTAAAGTGGGTCTAAAAATAATTAATCCCTACTCATTAAACTGGATCTAAATTCAATCCCTACCTGTACCTCGAAATAATTAATCCCCACACGTTAAACTGGATCTAGAATTAATTAAAACTGTGTCTAGAATTAATCCCCACACGTTAAACTGTACCTAGAATTAATTAATCCCCACACATTAAACTGGATCTAGACATAATTAATCCCTACACATTAAACTGTACCCAGAATTAATTAACCCCCACACATTAAGCTAATTATTAACACTAACAACCATTAAAACCAATCACTAATTAAGACTAAACAGTGCTGAAACAGCGAAATCCCAGAAAATTCCCGAGGAAGGAATCCCGCTCATTCCACCCCCAATTCCCTCCTTTATTTATCGCTATTTAAACCAGGAATTAAATCCACCTCCTGCTGCCCAATTCCACCAGGAATTGCCCCAGAAAAGCCGGGAATTTTCCCTGGCACTCTCCCCGGGAATGACTTACACACATGTGTCCCCGCAGCGCCTCGGTGACGCGGAACTGGGCGTCGCACCTGGGACAAACCTTCCGGCCTCCGTCCTGGAAGTCGAAGTTGGGAATGGGGGAGGAGCTGACTGTAGCGGGAAAAACACGGGATCAGCCACAGCATCCCCAAACCCGCCCGTCTGAACCCAAATTCTGCATATTTAACCCTGATTTAAATCAAGTTGGGGCTCCTGATGACATCAAATTTATGGGACTTAAATCAAACTATGGCTCCCGCTGATGTGGAATGTCCCTTACATTATTTAAGTTTTGCCTCCCAATGCCATGAAATTTAAGGATTTACCCCAGATTTTTTTCTCCAAATGCCATGAAATTTAAGGGATTTACCCCAAATTTTTTCTCCAAATGCCATGAAATTTAAGGGATTTAAATCACCTTTTGGACCCCGACGATACGGAATTTCAGGGACTTCCATAAAATTATGGCTCCTGATGATGTGGAATGCCCCTTAAACCAAGTTCTGACTCCCAATCCCATGAAATTTAACAGATTTACCCCAAATTTTCCCTCCCAACCGCCCCTTACCCCAGCCTTTGGGGTTTTCGGGCCCCCCTGACCTTTGAGGGAGGCGGAGGAGGCCGAGGCCTCGGCGGCCGTGCCGCGCTGGGCGCCGGGGCTGCTGTTGGGCACGGCGAGGGGCGCGGGGCTGTGGCCCAGCGAGGGCACCGTGCCCAGGGTGTTCACCATCTTGGCCACCTCGGTGCCGCCGCCGCCGTCGCTGCCGGGCACCCCCGGCCGCTTCACCGTCACGAAGCTGGCGATGCTCACTGCAGGGGGAGAGGGTTCCCATGGAATTCCCGACGGGAACTGGGCTGGGAATGCACCCACCCCGTCCGCTCGGTCGCTGGGGCTTCATCAAGGGTGGTCTGGACAGAATTCCCATTAAATTCCAGCCAGGAATTCCCCTGGGTGAATCCCATCCCCCCTCCACTTGTCCTGGCTCTCCTCCCTTGAGTCTCCAGGAGAGGTGGTTTTGACCAAACTCCAATGGAATTCCAGCCAGGAATTCCCAAATTTAACCAGTTCTCAAACCAACAAGTGATGATGAAATAGCCTAAAAAATTCCTACTTTTGGGATTTCTACAGCCCCAAACTTAACCAGTTCTCAACCCAAGAAGTGATGATGGAATAAGACTAAAAAAGTCCCACTTTTGGAACCCCACGTTGAACCAGTTCTCAACCCAAGGATTGATGATGAAACATTCCAAAAAATCCCATTTTTGGTACTCCCACAACCCCAAACATAACCAGTTCTTAAAGCAAGAACTGATGGTGAAACATTCCTGAAAAATAATTTCTTGGGGACTTCTACACCCCAAATTTAACTGGTTCTCAAACCAAGACCTGATTATGGAATATCCTAAAAAATTCCTATTTTTGGGACTCCTACAGCCGCAAACTTAACCAGTTCTCCACCCAAACTGACCCTGCTGTATAGGGATAATTGGAATCATCCCTATTTTCCAGGCTGGGAAGAGACTCTCAGCAAAAAGCGAACTCGGGACCAAACCCCAAAGCCCATCCCTGGATGCCGTGGGTTTCCCAGGATAAATCCCCCTGGAACTGGGGCCGGCAGCGGGACGTGGTCACTCACTCTGCTGGGGTGCCTGGGCCTGGGGCACGGTGCTGCGCAGGGTCAGCGTGGCCGGGATGACCGTGGCGAAGGCGTTGGCGCCCGGCCGGCCGGGGCCGGCGCTGCCCGGCCGCACCTGGGCCACCGGCGAGAACACCTGGGGAACGCCAACTGCTGGTTTAACAAACTGGGTACCTGGGGCTTCAAACACAAAGGGAGAGCCGTGATCCGACCCCGTTCCACACAACACCTGGGAAAAGTTCGGGATCGACGCCTTTGCTCGGGATTTACAGCTCATTTCCAGGGGGGGTTAATCCCGAGATATGAAACTGGACCCAGAATTAACCAATCCCCACCCACTGGGTACCGGGGGCTTCAAACACAAAGGCAGAGCCGTGATCCGACCCCGTTCTTGTCACCTCCCAGACACCAAAATCCAGGGAAACTCGGGATTTACAGCTTTTTCACAGCCCGAAATCCGGGGAAATTCAGGATTTACAGCTTTTATCCAAGCGGGATTAATACCTAGATATTAAACTGTACCTAGAATTAATTCAAACTGCATCTAGAATTAATCCCTACACACAAAACTAGGCCTGGAATTAATTAACCCCTACCCATTAAGCTGGGTCTAGAACTAATCCCTACACAAGTATTATTGTGGGGCTGTCCCAGGCGTTACCTGGCACGAGGGGGATGGGCCTCACCTGGCTCATGGGGCTCTGCACTGGCCACTCATCATCACCACCACCATCATCATCATCACTATTAGCATTAATAATCATTATGAGTGATTATTAATGGTTTTGATTAACGATGATTGAATTACCTGGCACGAGGGTGATGGGCCGGACGGTCTGGCCCTGCTGGACGTTGAGCACGATGCCCACCTGGTTCATGGGGCTCTGCACGGGCCGGACGTTCCGCACGGGGAATCCCTGGAATTGCACGGATCCCTCAGGAAAAAATACCCCAAATCAACCCAAAACATCACCTGAGATTGGGGTGGGGGCTGGGATTTAGGATTGGGGTTGGGATTGGGGTCAGGATTGGGATGGGAAGAACAATATCCCGCAGCCAGACTCCAGTCCCCTCTGCTTCCCTTAACACCCGAAAATCTTCTCCCAGGGATTAAAATATTTGGGAAGAGCTCAAAATCCACCTGGGATTTCCTGGAGCTTCCCAGGAAAATCGAACCAAGCAGGAAAAGCCTCAGAGACACCAAAGTCCCATTCCCACAGCCCTGGGAAACTTCAGCGCAATGGAAGAACAGCATTAAAAAACCACAGGAAAAGGGGATTTTTTTCCCGGGAAAGCAGGTTTTCCATGGCTTTTCCATGGATTTTGGGGTGGGGAACTCACCTGGGTGGTGATGAAGATGGGCTGGGTGCCCGCGGGGGGGTTGGTGCCGTGGTTGGCGTTCTGCATCAGCTGCACCGGCCGCAGCAGGGGCTGAGTGACCACTGCCCCCAGGCCGGCCGGGGCGCTCTGCGCCAGCAGCAGCGACTGCCCGCCCGGCTGGACAACGGCGTTCCCGCCTGGAAAACACCCGGAAAAATCCCTGGGAATACGGGAAACATCGGCAGGGAAAGGGGGGAAATTGCTCTGCTCACCCGTGTCCCACCGAGGGTTTTACCCCGGGGAATTTGGGGGAGTTTTGAAGGAATTGGGGAAAATACGAGGAGAACACGGGGATCCTGAATTCCTAAAAAAGCTAAATTCCCAAATCAGCTAAATTCCCACCTGGAAAACATCAGGAATGTGGGAGAAAAATCAGTGGGGAAAGGGGGAAAATTGTTCTTCTCATCCGTGTCCCGCTGAGGATTTTAGCCCAGGGAATTTGGGGGAGTTTTGAAGGAATTGGGGAAAATACGAGGAATGCTGAATTCCTAAATAAGCGAAATTCCCGCCTGGAAAAAGCAGGGAAGCAACAAAGCTGAAAAAGCTCAAAAACCCCAAATTAAAGAAAAATAACCCAAAATAAAAATTAAAATAAAAAATAAACTAAAAAGGTGCCAGAGCAGCAAAAGTCATCCCAAAAAAGTCCCACACAATTAAAAATTACTCAAAGAAAGAAACTTACAAAGAAAAAAAAACCTTGGAATAAAAACCCAGGAAAACTAAAAAAAAACAACCCCAAAATTTAAAAATTACCAAAGCAACAAAAACCCAAATTAAAAAACCACCAAAACATAAAAAATCCCCAAACCCACCCAAAAAACCGCCCCGGAAATAAAAACCCAAAAGGGGCAAAAAAAATCCCAGGAAAACAAAAAACAAAATCCCCCAAAAAATCAAATCCCAAAAAGTGAAAGCAAAAAATCCCCACCCAAAGGGAAGAACCAAGAATTTAATTCTTATTTAACCCCTAATTTGGTTGAATAAATTAATTTATTGCCACTGGTTTGATTAATTCATGAGCAGGAATTCCAGTGAAATCCCCGATTTCCCCACTCATCCCAAACTCCCAGGAGGAGCAAAATCCGGGAGAAGTGCTGAGAGATGTTTCTAAAATAAAAATTCCATTTTACACAGAAATCCTTCGTTTTTTCCTTCACACCCCAACTCCTTTGGGAATCATTTCTATTTTCCTTTTTCTCTTTCCAACAGCTGGAAAAATCTCATTTCTCTCGGAAAAAACGGGAAAAAGCCATTTCCTGCTTCCCAAATAATTATTCCCAGCTCTGTTCCCTGCCAGGAATGGGTTAAATTCCTCAAAAATTGGGATTTTCAACAACAAAACGGGAATATTTCGAGGAAGGGATGGATCCAAAGCTTGGAATTTTGCCCTGAAAGCCCTGGAATTCCAGGGGATTTTACCGGTGGGATTTTTTTCCATGGAATTGTAATCCTCCACCACGGAGTCCTCGATGACGTCGCTGATCTTCTGCCATGGCTCCAGCTCCTCCTCCTCGCACTCCATGAAAAGATCCGTGTCTGCCATGCTGCAGGAAGGGGGAAAGCGGGAACGGTCGGCGGGAAACTCGCAGGGATGCCTTTCCCAAGGGCAGGAAGAGGACCAGGGCTTTTGGGTTGGTTTTAGTTCCCAGAACTCCAAGGAAAAAACCAATTAAGGTTTAAAATCCCTGTTTCTTCCCAAGGAAATCCACGGAATTTGGGAGGAAAGTTCCTGGGAGTGACTCAAAATCGGGGTATTTCGCCTCTCCCACCGAGGAATTCCAGGGTATTTCTTCGGTTTATCATCCCTGGTTTTTTTCCAGGGAAATCTCTGGAATGGTCTTAAATACCAAAAAAATAATAAATAATAATTGATAAAATTAATAAATAAATATAAATGATCACAACTTAATAACCCCAAATCCCTGCTCATCAATCAATCAATCAATCAATCTATACACAGATTAATCAGGGGTTTAAATGTGGCCATGGAACAGAAAGAGGCCTAAAATTCACCTTAAATAATTGAAAATTTAAAATTAATAAATAAAAATGAATTCTTCAAATTTAACACTTCACTGCCAATAAATATAATAATTAATATATTTATCTATGAATAAAGCAGGGGTTTAAATGTGGCCACTGAAGAGGAAGAGGCCCCAAAATTAGTCTTAAAATGCTTTAAGTAAGAAAATATTAATAAATAATAACTAATAAATTATTTAAATGTAATATTTAAATCCTGCTACTAAATTAATTAATTAATATATTTATACATAGATAAACCAGGTGCTCAGATGCGAAACAGAAAGAGGCCTAAAATTAATCTTAAATTGTCTTAAAAGAGGGAAAATGATAAATAAATATGAAAGAAGAATGAATATTAATATTAAATAATCAATATTATTAATAAGGAATAATAATTAATAAACCCCATTTCCTACTCCTCCAGTAAATCCCCATTATGTCATTAACACAAAATAAATCAAGCAAAAAAATCCGCTTTATCTCGGACACAAGCACCCCAGAATTCCAGGGCTTTTCCCCAAATCCACATTATCTCGGATATAATCCCGGTGTTTCCCCAGGAGGAAAATCACGGAGCTGGAAAAACGGGACCAGAGCTTAAAAACTCCAGGAAATCACTGGGAAAATCCCTCCATAAATGAAAGATTCCCGAGGTTTTTCCACCTGAACAAAAGGGTTTGGATGCCTCCATAAATGAAAGATTCCCGAGGTTTTTCCACCTCAAAAGGGCTCCCCGGATCGCGGGTTTTACACCGGGAATTGCCCTGGTTTTGTGATGCAAACGCATCCCAATGTTTCCCATTGTCCCGAATGTTTCCCATTAGCCCAAGCACCTGTGGGAAGCCGGGCATGGGTTTCGGGTTTCATTCCCGCCTGGATGTTCCCTGGATTCACCCTGGGAAAGGCACTTTCCCAAGGATTTTTAAAAATTTAAAATCCAAAAAAAATTTAAGATTTAAAAAAATCCCAAAATATTTTTTGTCATCATCCCAAAATTCCCAGCTTGGAATCAGCAGCGGGAGCTTCGTTTTGAGGCTTTTAATTAAAATTAGAATCAAATAAAATTTAAAATAAAATAAATACAAAAATAAAAGTACTGATAAAATTAAATTAAAATTAAATTACATTAAAATTTAAAATAAAATTAAAATTTAATTTAAAATAAAGGTAAAACGAAAATTAAAACTAAAAATTAAAATTGAAATATAAATGAAGTTATAAATTAAAATATAAATAGAAAAATTTGAAATAAATAGAAATAAAGATAAAAATAGAAATACAACCAGAAATAAAATAAAAATAGAAATAAAAATTAAAATTAAAATATAAATTAAAATAAAAATTAAAGGGGACTTTTCCTGCTGGAAGTTCCTGGGAATTCCAGGGCAGGAATAAAGAGAAATTCCCAGCTCCAGGTGAGCAGGAAAAGCAAAGAGATGAATTTTGGATAAAGATGGAGCGAAGAGAATTACAGAATATTATC
>NW_008237220.1:23137-23559 GCF_000691975.1 Corvus brachyrhynchos | reverse complement strand
GCCCAGGATTCCACATCCTCACTCTCCCCATGGGAAAACCCAGGGAAACCCCCCTGCTCTGCTCAGATCCAGGTGGGAAAATTCCGGGATTTGGGATGTCCATTCCCACCCTCCTTCCCCAGCTGGATTCCAGCTGTTTTGTTCCCTCCCTCTGGCTGGGAAAGAATTCCAGGGGTAATTCCAGCTGCAATTCCATTTATCCTCCCACCAGGACAAGTTAAATCATTTGAAATGACATTTCCTAACCCCAAAACCAATCCCGAGCCCTACTTTTAAAGCTTTATTCCCATTTTCCAAGGGAAAAACGCAATTCCCGGTGAATTTACAACTCAAAATCCAAGGAATCTGAGGTGGGAATTCATCCACGGATTGGAACTGTAAAATATTCGTAGTTTTCTTTTGAAATGAAATTCCCAACCGGA
>NW_008237220.1:21059-23113 GCF_000691975.1 Corvus brachyrhynchos | reverse complement strand
CCGGATCCCCAGAAGGAATCCACAGCCACAGGTGACTTTTTTTCCAAGGAATTTTCCTCTTCCCTGTTCTTTGCTGGGTTGTACTCCAGGATTTGATGGAATTCCGATGCATTTATGGTGTTCCCAACACCCAAACCCTTCCCCAAAAATGCATTTTAAGATCCTGGAATCTTCCTCACCTCCTGAGAATCCAGGAAAAATCCTAAAATTAGGACTGCAGATCCAAAATTGGGATTTAAGATCCAAAACTGGGATTTAAGATCCTACAAAGAAGCTCCAGGGAATGTTTTAGGAGAGAAATTAAAGCAAAAATCAACTTTTATGTCCAAGTTTCCCTCCTGAGCTGCCACTTTTCTCCATGATTTTCCCAAATTCCACGTTTTCCTCAGGAATTCCCTTTTTCCCCACTGATTTTCTCCCTGATTTTTGATAATCTGCCTTCAACAAGGAAAAATAATTTCATTTCCAAGACCCCACGAGGGTCAAATCCAAACAATTCCCACCAGAAAAATGCCCAAAGGTGCTGGAAATAACCAAAATAAAGCACTTTAATGGCTTTTCATGGTTAATTAACACAAATTAAATCTGATTAATTAATGAAAATCCACTTTGGATGAGGTTTTCCTGATTTTTCTATATGGATAGGAAGGAGAAGGGTGAAATCCCAACCTCCAGGCCAAGGGAGATTTGCTTTTTGCTTCCCAAACTGACCTCACACTTCCCAGGATTTTCCCAATTCCTGGATGTTTGAGGGAAGGCCACGCTGGCTGTTAATTAAATGTAATTATTAATTATTATTAACCTTTAATTACGGTGATTTTTATCTACCTCAGAGCCGAGGAAACCCAACCACTTCCTGATTTTTTGGGATTGTTTTCCCAGCTTCCAGAGGCTTGGAGGTGTGGATTTTTTTGGGAAGAGGCAGAACATCTCATGGTTCTGCCTGTGGGATGGGGGACACCAAAATCCCATTTTTTTCCCCCATTCTAGAGCGACTGGAAGGAAAATCTTCCACAATTCCAGACTGGAGCAACGGAGAGAATTCCCAGGGTGGGAAGCACTGGGAAGAGAATTCCAATAATTACGGGATTTAAAGAAAAATTATGCAGGGATAAAAATAAAAATTAACCAGAGGAAAAACGGAAGAGCAGGGTAGGGAATGGGAATAACTCCTGGATCCTGGGAAAAATATTTCCCGAAGGAAGCAGCAGATCCCTCCCATCCTCTGCCCCCACTGGGATCAGGTGAATCCCAATAAAATCCTATCTTTGGGAAGCAGGATCCATCCCTCTCCAGCTCCCTGGCGCATCCCAGCCAGAGAGAATTCCTGGAAAACCTCGGGATGGCATCAAACACCAGGAATTTGCAGCCTCAGGGGATGAAATTCCAAATCCTGCTGGAGGGAGGGAATTCCTGCGGTCCTGAGCCAGCCGTGGGGAGATTCCCTTCTCCCAGAGTTTTGGGATGCCGGGTGTGTCAGGATGAGGGCAGGGGAGCAAACGAGGAGAAGTTTTCTTGTCTTTTCCTGCTTGGATCCGGTTGGGATGAGGGGATGGAGCCGCTCCTGTCACCTGAGGGTGACACCGGAGGGATGGGACAGGGACAGGGCAAGGAAAGCCTGGGAAGAGGCTGAGGAAGAGGAGCAGGATGGTGATGCCAAACCCCTGAGGAGAGGGGTGGGACGGCAATCCCAGATCCCTCAGGAAAGGGTTGGGATCCCAATCCCAGACCCCTCAGGGTGGGATAGCAACCCCAGGACCCTCAGGAGGAGGCTGGCATATACCAATCCCAAATCCAGTGGGATGGGATGGCAATCCCAGGACCCAGTGGAAGAGGGTTGGGATACCAACCCCAGGACCCTGAGGAGAGCGGTGGGATCCCAACCCCAAATCCCTGAGGAGAAGGTTGGGACCCGAACCCCAGGACTGCCAGGAGAGGGCTGGGATCCCCGGCCCAAATCCCTGCGGCCGAGGGGCTCCACACGCCCGTGGAGAGGGGGGACTCACTCAGCGAAGGTGAAGCACCAGCAGGCCAAGGATGATGAGGGGGGGGTG
>NW_008237220.1:18021-19759 GCF_000691975.1 Corvus brachyrhynchos | reverse complement strand
GGGAGCGCGGCCGGCGCTGCCTCAGGCCGGGCGGAGGGGATGCTCCCGGGGGCCGGGTGTCCCGCGCTGGGCTTGACTGGCCCGAGACCCCCTCAGGGCCGTGGGGGGCTGTGAGGAGGGGTCAGCCCCCACAGGTGAGGAGTGGTTGGTCCTAAGGTGTTCCCTGGCCAAAATCTCTTGCTTGGGGCCAAAATTTCCTGCCTGAGGGTAAACTCTCCCACCTGGGGCAGGTGTTGGCTTTACCTGGACGGGCTTCCCTCACCTTCCATCCCCTTGGAGTTGGGATCAGCCCTCCTTGACATCCCCAGGTGAGGAGGAGTTTGGTCCTAAGATGCTCCCTGGCCAGAATTTCCCACCTGAGGCCAGAAGTTTTCCACCTGAGTTAGCCCAAAACTGAGGAAAAACAGCCCAAACATGGGAGAAAACAGCCCCGAAAATGAGGGGGAAATAGCCAAAAAAATGGGGGGAAAATAGCAAAAAAAAAATTAGGGGAAAGCAGCCCAAAAATGGGGGAAAAGTAAATCAAAATGGGGGAAAACAACCCCAAAAATGAGGGGGAAATAGAAAAAAAGAAGGGAAATGTAAATAATCATTTAAATCTCTTTAATAATAAAAGAAAAATCCCATTCATGTTTTTTTTCCTGGTGGTTCATGGGAGCAGCAGGGATGTAAAAAGTGGAAATGTTTCGGAAATGCCAAAATAAACATTCCCTGGAGGGAGGGAAAAAAAGCAGATTCCTTAAAAATTCAATAATAAATAAATTAATAACTAATAAATTGATGAATTTATTCTCATTAAGGACCATTTAGAGAATCCCAGCTGGAATTAGGAGTGAAATCCTGATTTTCCAGGAAAAATAATCTTCTTCAAGAAGGATTTTTTTTGGTTTTTTTCCATCCAAAAGAGCCACAAAATATTTTAAATTTGCTGAGATTCCTTGGGAGAGAATTCCCTGCAGATCTGGAAATTTTGCCCAAAATCCCGAGTTTTTAAACCAAAACTCCTCCCTCTTCTGCCATTCCCAAACTCTCCCTCTCCAGGCTGGAAAAAATGGGAAAAATATGGACTAAAAAGGAGAAAATCGGGAAAGAACAGGGGGAATTCGGCCGTGGAAGAACTTTGGAAGTTTCCCCCGGGCATTTAAGGTGGACTTTCGTCCTTTCCGTGCCCTGGATCCTCCCCTTGGCCCCTCCTCTCCCAAATCCCACCCCTTTTTTCTGGATTTCGGACCCTGTCCCGGCGGTTTCTCCACAAAAATCCTCCGGAGTTCCCGGAATTTCCACTCCCAGCCCGATCCAGGATGGGTAAGAGATCCCAAAATCCCCGAAATCCCTGGATCCCACCAGGATCTGCTGCTCTGGGCTCCCGGGGGGTGGAATTCCAGCTTTTGCCTGGATTTAAATATTCCTTTATTCCCCCAAATCCTGAGGTTTTAATTAGGAGCTTTAATTCCTTCATTAAAATCAATCTTTCCTCAAATTAATTGGGATTTTTTTAATCCCTAAACTTCTGAAAACTGGGAAAAACTCCTGGACTTGCTGCTTGGGAACAGGAAGAACCCTCAGGAAAATCCTTAAGGTTCAGAATTCAGCTTTTAACTGATATTTCCCATTTTTATGGGATAAATCCCTGATTTCCAGGATATTTTCCTTGTTTTTTTGAGGCTAAAACCTTGGATTTCCGTGAACTTTCACTTTTGGCTCCGTGGAAAAAGTGGGAGGGACTAAAAACTGGGAC
>NW_008237220.1:14274-17978 GCF_000691975.1 Corvus brachyrhynchos | reverse complement strand
CTCTTTCTATGGGAATTGTTGGGAAATTTCCCAGGGATTTCAAAACAGAGGGAAAATCATAAATTTGGGGATGAAAAAATGATAACTTTTGGGATAAAACCCAGCCAAAAATGAGGAATTTCACCCACCAGGAATGTGTAGCCAAAAATACCAGTATTCCAAGCAAAAATATCCTGGGTTTCCTGGAATTTTTTCACTCCCAAGTGGAATTTTTTTAGGAATTTTTGGCCCCAAGGTCCTGGAAGTCGATAAAAAGCTTTGGGAATGATTGATACACCTGGAAGGACCTGGGAGCTCCAAAAATGGGGAATTATGGAAGGAATGAAGTCCTGGAATGCTCTGGAAAGTGAACTCCTTCAATCTCCTTGGGAATTTGGGGTTTTGGGGGAAAATTCCTGGAATTCCTGGATGGTTTTTGTGGCTTCTCAGTTGTTCTAACTTGAATTTTAATTGGATTTTTCTCAAAGTTAAATCCGGATTTCCCTCCCTGGAATTTTGAATATTTTGATACTAAACCCTCGAATTCCAGAGAAATTCCCGTTTCTCCAGCCCCTGCTAAAATCCCAAAATTATCCCTCCTAATTTGGCACTTTGGGACAACTCAGGGACCCAAAAATCGGGATAAATTCCAATGTTTTATTCCCTGGAACGAGCAAATCCAAGGCCTAAACACTGGGATAAATTCCAGTGTTTTATTCCTCATTACCACCTAAAAACCTGGAACGAGCAAATCCAAGGCCCCCAGATTCCCAGGATTTTTTGAGGCTGGACTTTCGGAAGGATTGGGATGTGGAAATGATGGAATTTTCCCCCTTTTTTCCCTTTTCCAGCAGGAAAATGTGGAGCGTGTGGGCCGGGCTATCCCAGTCCTCTGGAGGCCATGAAAGGCAAGTGCTGGGACAACATTCCCAAATCCTGGAATGGGATTGGGATTAGGGGGGATTTGAGGGGAGAGAAAATGGATAAAATGTATAAAACCGTGGAATTTTGGGACAATTAATCCCGAATTCTGCCCCCAGGGCCCCGGGAGCAGCTCCTGTACCTGCCCTGCATCTACCGGAACACCGGGATCGACATTCCCGACTTCCTGGCCACCGTGGACGTGGATCCCAACTCCCCACACTACTGCCAGGTACGGAAATCCGGGAAAATCCGGGAAAATCTGGGAGAATCTGGGATCCCAAATCCCCCTAGAGCTGCCAGGGACTGGAATCCGGGAAAATCCAAACCATTCCCAGGTGGATCTGCATCCTTCCTCCTTCCCTTAATTAAAAATCCCATTAATTAGAGCCATTCCAAGATTTGGGATCCATTCCATGCAACTTCTCCTAATAAATCCCATCCCCATCCAACTCTTCTCCCACCATTCCCAGTAATTTTCCCGCTCTCCCAAGCTTCCTGAATGACAAACACGCCGAGTGTTGAGGGCAATTCTGGGATTTTGGAGGCCCATCCCTGTTTTTCCAGGTGATCCATCGGCTCCCGATGCCGAATGTGGGGGATGAGCTGCACCACTCGGGCTGGAACGCCTGCAGCAGCTGCTACGGCGATCCCACGAAAGCCAGGAACCTCCTGGTGCTTCCCAGCCTCATCTCCTCCCGCATCTACATCGTGGACGTGGGCTCGGATCCCAGGGCTCCCAAACTCCACAAGGTTTGGAGAAATTGGAATTTTTCCGCTTTTTCTCCTGCTTTTCTCCCCGCTTCTTTTTCCCCCTTTCTTCCCCCTTTTCCCTCTTTTTCTCCCTTTTTTCCTGATTTTTCCTTTTTTCCTGCCATTTTTTCCTTTTCTTCCCCTGATTTTTCCTGATTTTTCCATTTTCTTTTTTTCCCCCCTTTTCCTCCCTTTTCCTCCCTTTTTTCTCCCTGATTTTTCTGTATTTTTTCCTGATTTTCCCCCTTTTTCCCCCCCTTTTTCCCCCTTCCCCCCCTTTTATCCCTTTTTGTCCTTTTTTTCTCCTTTTTTCCTTTCCCCCCCCCTTTTTTCCATTCCTTTTTCCCCCCTTTTTTTCCCCTTTTCCCTGCAAACATTCCCAAACCCTCCCTCCCACTACCACAGGATCCCTCCAGCTGCTCCCACACATCCCTGGCCATAAATCCGCATTTTCCAGCCCTGATTTCCAGGACTTTTCCCCCTTTTTGCCACTTCCAGGTGGTGGAAGCTGAGGAATTGTCCCGCAAAGGGAACGCGGCTTTTCCGCACACCTCGCACTGCCTGGGCTCCGGGGAAATCCTCATCAGCTGCCTGGGGGACCCTGCTGGCAACGGGAAAGGTCTGGATCCTTCCACATTCCATGAAAACCCCCCGGGGCTTTTATCTCTCCATCCACAGGCTCCAAAATCCACGGAATATTTGGAATTTCCCTGCTCTTTTTAGAAAGTGCCAGCGGTTCTTTGTGGAGTTGTAAATTCATGTCATGATTGATTATAATGATAAATTATAATTATAAATTAAAATTATAAATGATGGGAAATCATTTGAGGGGTTGTTATTATAGGGAAATATAAAACTAGGAAGGACAATAATAACAGGAAATAACTTTAGGAATTATTCTAGGAAAATACGGAATTTTTGGGAATTATTGTTGGTAATCGTGAAATAATGGGAAATAATTTTAGGGATTGTTATTCTAGGAAAATATGGAATAAAGAAAATACCAAGAATAAAATTGTGGGAAATAATTTTAAGGATTATAGGAAAAAGTGAAATTATAGGAAATTAATAATAATAATAAAAATAAAAATAATAATAATAAAAAATATGGGAAATATTTTAGGAATTATAGGAAAATGTAGAATTATAGGAAATTATTAATCATGATATTAATAAATTATGGGGAATAATTTCAGTAGTTATTGTTATAGGAAATTTCAATTATTATAGGGAAAAAATATTATTAATAATAATAATAAGGAAAAGAATCTAGGGAAATAAAAAACTAGGAAGGACAATAATAACAGGAAATAACTTTAGGAATTATTCTAGGAAAATACGGAATTTTTGGGAATTATTGTTGGTAATCGTGAAATAATGGGAAATAATTTTAGGGATTGTTATTCTAGGAAAATATGGAATAAAGAAAATACCAAGAATAAAATTGTGGGAAATAATTTTAAGGATTATAGGAAAAAGTGAAATTATAGGAAATTAATAATAATAATAAAAATAAAAATAATAATAATAAAAATATGGGAAATATTTTAGGAATTATAGGAAAATGTAGAATTATAGGAAATTATTAATCATGATATTAATAAATTATGGGGAATAATTTCAGTAGTTATTGTTATAGGAAATTTCAATTATTATAGGGAAAAAATATTATTAATAATAATAATAAGGAAAAGAAATAATAAAGAAATAAAAAGAAATGAAAAGAAATAAAAAGAAATAAAAAGAAATGAAAGTAAATAAAAATAAAGGATTAATTTGCTTCATTTAAAGCTCTTGAAATATCTCCAAACCCTTTTTTTTGGGAATTTTTTCCAGGCACTTTCATCCTCCTGGATGGAGAAACCTTCGAAGTGAAAGGAAATTGGGAAACAGGAGGGAAAATCCCAGCCCTGGGCTACGACTTCTGGTACCAGCCCCGGCACCAGGTCCTGCTCAGCACCGAGTGGGGCGTTCCCAGGATCCTGGCACAGGGATTCCACCCCAGGGATGTGGAGCAAGGTCGGTGGGAAATCCCAGGAAATTCCCTTTCA